>NC_133774.1:23038665-23169063 GCF_003597395.2 Chelonoidis abingdonii
TAGGACCTCTGAAGTAGTGGTAGAAACAAGGAGGCAGAATTAATATTTGGATAAATCATATGAATCTTGTATGGCACTTTGTTCTGTTTTCTCTTGCCTAATGTCACCTCGAATTTGGATATGAACTGAACTGTATACCCCTGTACGTGGACACAACTACACTGCACAGCTACGCTACTATTATTAACAAAGCACCAAAGTGTTATTTAAATCCAAAACTGTAAACTTCATTTGAATCTCAAATGGCCTTTTAAACTTTAATTTGAATCCACAAAATATCAGCTTAAGTTCTATTGTTGGGTAACTTACTTCTCTACCTCAGCTCTTGTGTTTTTGTAACCCCTCGGAGATGGTGAGGGTGGAATGTCTGAGTGCACTGAGAAGTGTTTCTGCATATCTTACAAGTTGGTGCCTGGCATTTCTAAGTTAGTCATGAAGTGATTGATTACTGACTTATATTATTACAAAGTTCCTCAGAGACCCAATAAGGATTGGCGGCCCCAAGGCTAGGCACTGCCCAGAGACAGAATAAAAGACATCCTGTGCACGCTGAAGAGTTTCCACGTTCAAGATATCAGACAGACACAAGTGTGGTTTACAAATAGAAGAAGGGGGAGGGCTGGGAGAAAACTGTAGATTGGTTGGCTTACAGACATAAGCTTGCTTGCATAACACATAATTTATGTTTTTGCGTGTGACTGAGTTCATCAAAGGACAGTTGTCAGTAAAAGGGTACCTCACAACTCGTACGTGGAAATTTGAAATGGCTTACAGACATTGTTGCACGGAGCAATAAAAATCAATGCCTAAAATACAAGAAAGCAGCTTGACCAGATACACAAAACCTTCATGCAAAATAAGTTAGCAATGAAACCAGCGGCATGGTATTTTCCTGAAAATCAGTTTGACTGACCTGCTCACTGTAAAACAGGAAAATAGACTCAGAAAGCCACATAAGGACTCAGGGAGATGGCTGGTGCCAACTATTATTATTTATTTATTTCATTTATTTCCTTAGTATTTTATGTATTACCATATCTGGGATTTAACACTATGGCTACAAAGGTTCTCCTGGCCTGGACCATGCGTAAATTACTAGATTGTTCATAGCTTACAGCACTCAGGGGCGTGCCACGTCAAAATTCACACCACAAGCACGTGTACTATGTCGATAACCCACAGTCGTTGCAGCAGCTAGGGCAAGTTGAAAATGCTTCCCTCACAACCTAGCTTACACATCAGGGAGATGGATGTTGCTTACAGCAATTTGGAAAAAACCCTTCCATGCAGCTGTAGCCTGATTTATACTATGGTGCATCAATATCTGTGCAGCTAAGGCCCCATACTATCTTCTACTACCAGGAATTATGAGAGAGCAAGGAGAACCTCTTTGCTACCTGCCAGAGCCTGGCAATTCTCCTAAGGCTTGAGATTACTTCTGGACTTGGCCAATATATCTAATAGATGAAACAAAATTTCACAACATTGCAAGAAGAAAGATTGCAGTACAGAAGAGTTAAGGAGCCTAGGCAAGAGATACCTAAATGGCTATGTTAAGGCGAGAAAACACTAGCCCCACTTAAACTTTAAGCAGATAGTAGCTCCATGAAGTCCAAGGATAGTACAGGTACACTGGAGATAGAAATGTGTGCTATTAGCCTGAGCTCAGAAACCAACAAACATCAATGGTTGGCAAGTCATGTTGTAATTGTTAGTGGCTCGTAGTGGTAGATACATGGCTACCTGGACAAAAATATATTGTGGGGGCAGATTTTAAACGGTATTTTAAGAAACGTGGCATAGGCATGCACAGCTTGATAGGGCTTGACTGAAGGCTCTGCAAACAGGCCGATTCACTAGGAGTTTTTTTGCGCTCCAAGCCCAAAATTTTTGGTCTGCCCGGTCCAGCCGGCCTGTGGCTCTCCCGACCCCCGCTGTCTCCCCAGCTTGGGCTTTCCCTCCTGCCGCAATTCAGCCCAACCCCCCCTGCCACAGGCGCCAGCACTGGCTTCTCTCCTTTGCTTTCCCACCAGTCCTGCCACCCCAGCCTTGGCCCCTGTTTCCCCCTCAACCAGTGCCTACCACGACCACCTCGCCGCGCACAGGCACTGGGCTCTTCCCCCACACCTGCTCACGCCTCCTTCGCTTGCAAGCCCTGGGTCCCTGGGTAAACTTCGCTCCCAGGGCGAGTCAATCAGCTGAGAATTTTGGATGTGCAACAAACACAGGGCAGGGATTGGTCCCATATGGTTACAGAGGTGCAGTAAAAGGAAAACAATGTTCAGCGTCTATGTGCATTGGAGGATCTCTGGATGACCATAGTTATAAAGGACTGTCCTCCATCTAAATGAGGACAAATGTTGATGGTGCCTTTGATTATTCTTTTGCTCGCCACTCTTCTCTTCTCTATGGGATATTTGCCAATGCAGTATCACTGTCTTCCTTTTAACAAACCAAACAAAACAACAAACAAACCAAAGGCAATGGCTGTTGATGAATAGCAATTTCCAGTCCTAATAACCATTGGGAAGCATTTTTGCTCAATTAATTATCCTACTTTTTCTACATCAAGTTACGTGGATCAGTATATTTGATGGGGAGAATAATGGAAGTAACAGCTGCCAAACTGAGCTGTTGAGCACTCCTGATTGAGGTGTCAAATCTGGAAGGCAGGGCTGGGGTGAGGGTGGGGTGGGCGATGGGGCTGTGGGCCTGCAGGGCCGAGGACAGCCGCATTATGCTACAGTAGCGTGTCTAGAGCTGCGTGGAGCAGACATGCTGGGTTTGAGTGGCACGGTAAAGGGGCTGGGGCAGGGTGGAGAGAGGTAGGGGGTTCTGGGGGGCGCAGTCAAGGGCCAGGAGCAGGAGGTTGGATGGGCAGAGGTTTGGGGGGGTAGTCCAGAGACAGGAGAAGGGGGGGTAGATGGGTCAGGGCGTTGGGGGGCAGACAGGGGATCAGGGCGGCTGATAGGCATGGGAGTCTGAGGGTTTGTCAGGGAACAGGTAGGGTAGGGGTCCTGGGGGGTTGGTTCCTGAGCTCCAGGCTAAATAGCACATCATTTCTATCCCCATGTACCTGTACTATCCTTGACTTCAATGGGACTACTAATGTGCTTAAAGTTAAGTTGGGGCTTAAGTGCTTTTCTGGATCATAGCCATTAAGGTATCTGCTAGGCTCCTTAACTCTCTCTGTCACTGCATCTTTCTTCTTGCAATGTGGTTGAAATTGTTTCATCTATTAGAATATTGGCCAGTCCCAGAGGATCTTCAAGCTTTGGAGAACTTGCAGGACTTCTGTGCCAGGTAGCAAAGAGGTTCCTTTAGCTCTCTCATAATCCCTGTAGTGAAGACATGGCCTATAGCTGCACAGATATGTCACCATAGTATAAATGCAGGCTACAGCCATGGAAGGGTTTTTTTCCATTGCTGTAAGAACACCATCTCCCTGAGTGATGGTAGCTAGGTTGAGGGAAGCATTCTTTCATTGCCCTAGCTGCTGCAACACTGGGGGTTAGATCGACATAGTCACAGTGCTTGATGGTGTGAATTTTGCACACCCCTGAGTGCTGTAGCTATGACAATCTAAATTTTAAGCATGGTCCAGGCCAGAGACTTGTGAGCCATATTGTTAAATCCCAGATATGGTAAATACATAAAATACTAAGGAAATAAATAAATAAATAAATAAATAAAGTTGGCCCAGGCCATCTCCCTGAGTCTTATGTGGCCTTTCTGAGTTTTCCTGTTTTACAGTGAGCAGGTCAGTCAAAACTGATTTTCAGGAAAATACTCATGCCTGTTTTCATTGTCTCTTATTTGCATGAATTTTTGTGTAATCTGGTCAAGCTGCTTTTTGTATTTTTAGGCATTATTTTTATTGCTCCTGCAACAATGTCTGTAGCCATTTTCAAATTTCACGTACAGTTGTGAGGTACCTTTTAACTACAACTGTCCTTTGATGAATCCAGTCACACGCAAAAACATAAATATGTGTTATGCACAAGCTTATGTCTGTAACCACACAATCTTATCAGTTTCCCAGCCCTCCCCCTTCTTCCTATTTGTAAACCCCACTTGTGTCTTGTCTGATATTTGAACTGGAAACTCTTCAGGGCACAGGATGTCTTTTATTCTGTCTGGGCAGTGCCTAGCCTATTGGGGCCCCAATCCTTATTGGGTCTCTAGGAACTATTGTAATAATAATCAGTAATTAATCACTTCATACTCAACTTAGAAATGCACACAGGCACCCTAATTGTAAAGATATGCAGAAAAACACTTTCAGTGCACTCAGACATTCACCTCACATGCTCCGAGGGGTACAAAACACAGAGCTGAGTAGAAAGAAGTAACAAACAATAGAACTAAACTGAATTTTGGATTCAAATTAAGTTTAAAAAGGCATTTAGATTCAAATGAAGTTTACCAGTTTTGGATTTAAATAAACACTTGTGATTTTTTAAAAATAGTTATCTAGCTGTGCAAGTTGTATTAGTTTGTCCACTCAGGGTATACAGTTCAGTCATATCCAAAATTCAGAAAGGTGAAATTCAGGCAAGAGAAAAACAGAACAAGAGTGCATACAAGATTCATAATATTTTATCCAAAATTAAATTCTGCCTCCTGTGTTCACCACTACTTCAGAGGTCTAAAACCTGGCTAGGTACACAACACAAAACACCCACACAGCAAATATAGGTGAATGGCACAGAATGCAAAAGCAAAAGAAATATGCACACAGCCCACTCACCCAGAAAAACGAACACAACACAAGTGGCGATGAAAAGAGAGTGAAACAGAAGAGCCAGAAACAAATACAAAGGGGGTGGGGGCAGACAAAGCAAACACACAGCAAACATCTGGTCAGATGATGGTATGGACCCTTGCTACCCCTGAAAGGGCCTCGGTAGTCACTCACACAATATAGCCACGCACGTGCAGCCACAGAGATACTGTCAGACTCCCCTGCAGCAGTACAAGTGCGTGGGGCGAGGGAAGGGAAACCGCGCCATGAAGGATGCACTAAAAGGGTCCAGCATAGGACCAGATGTGAGCCAGTGACACATCGGGCCGTGGGATGGGCGGGAGCATGGGTGTGCCTAAATGAGGCTGGCGTGAGGACGCGTGCACGGTACAATGCCAGGGGGCCATCAATCAGCGGGCGCCTGGCCCGGTGTGGACAGCCCGGTGGTTATCAGCGACAGGAACTGGGTCAATAAAGCCCACTCCGCCCCCTGCCTTGATAAGAACGTGCTGGCGGGGGCGCAGCCAAGGGCTTATCAAGTCTCACAACCCACAAGGGAAACAAAGCTCCCCGGCTCAGTGGGTGTGCGGGGAGGGGACTAGTGGTGGCTTTGTACGAGCTGGGAATTGCAAGGACGCAAGGGCTTGTCGAGCCAGGGAACGGGCAACCTCAATAACATGCAGTCTGGTGGGGACTGAGGGGGGCTCAGGCAATCTCAGACCCCAGCAACTCGCTCCCGAGCCCCAGAGTTACTTTGGGAGCAGGGCTGGAAAGGAAACCACAGCGTCCGGCCCCCTGCTACCCAAAAGTAGGAGTAGGGGGCGAACGGGTTAATAAGCTCCAGAGGCGGGGCTATGGGGGGGGGGTGCTGAGGTGTTTGATTCAGCGGAGCCCCGTAACACCCAGATAGTCCCCAGAAGCAGTGATATTGCGCCGGGGGGGGGCTGGGGTTGATGCGGGGGAACCACACTAAAACCTCCTGGTCCCCAGAGTCGGGGATACTGGGGGATTCAGGTGTTTGATACGGGGGAACCCCAGTAACACCGCCTGCTCCCTAGAGGCGGGGATATTGAGGGCTGAGGTGTTTGATACAGGGAGACCCCAGTAACACTCCTGCTCCCCAGAGGCGGGGATATTGAGGGCTGGGGGGTTTGATACAGTAACACTCAGCTGCTCCCCAGAGGCGGGGATATTGAGGGCTGGGGGGTTTGATACAGTAACACTCAGCTGCTCCCCAGAGACGGGGATATTGAGGGCTGGGGGGTTTGATACAGTAACACTCAGCTGCTCCCCAGAGGCGGGGAAATTGAGGGCTGGGGGGTTTGATACAGTTGCGCTCCATGCTCTCCAGAGGCGGGGATGCAGGGCTGGAGCTGGGGGTCGGATAACTGGGGGACCCTAGCGCTCTGTAACTCGCTCCCCAGAGACGATCACGCCGAAGCTGGGGGTCGGGGATGGTTGAATCATGGTCCATTTGGAAAGAGAATCCCGAGTCCTGACCCCGCCAGCAGGGAGGGGGTAGGGGAGGGCTCGCAAAGGATGCGCCGCCCATCCAGCCGGCCGGTGCTGTGTGGCTCTGGCTGGCTGAGCGCTTCGCAGCCCCTGAGCTCCCAGAGCCACCTCTGGGGGAGGCGCCAGGTGCCTGAACTCCGCTGTCACCTCGTCCCGCTTCCTTATAAATGCGGGTCAGCGCTGGCGGCGGCAGCAAAGGCGGCAGCAGCACCTGGCTCCGCAGATCCCGAGCAACGGGTTCCCTCCCTCCACGCCCGGAGCCGGACGCTCAGCAGCAGCAGGGAACCCTCCCGCCTGGGCAGCGCCGCACACCATGGGGGGCTGCGAATTCCTCCTCATCGGGAAGCCCCGCTCCCTCCTCTCGCTGGGCCTCTTCGCCCTGGTCCTGCTCGAGGTGCACTGGGGCGCCGCGGCTCCCTTGCAAGCCAACGGCGGAGCCACCCCTCTGGCCAAGATCTACCCCAGGGGCAGCCACTGGGCGGTGGGTAAGTGTCCGCGCCGCGCAGGGAGCCCGGCGCAGCCCCGGAGCCCGCTGTAGTATTGATTGGGGGCGGCCGCGGGGGGCTTTTCTCCAGGCGCGGCCGCTCTTCGTGATCCTACTAGAAACTTTGGACTAGCTCGATTCTCCTCGCCGTAACGCCCGTCCACCAGCCCGCCCTAGCACGTGTCTATCTGTCTAGGGACCGATCGATGGCTCCAGTTCCGGGCCTCGGGGTACTTAGCGCGTCCGCCCAGACGTCACTAGCCCGTGGGTTTGTTTGTTTTTTGTTTGACATAGGCAGTCCCAGTGAGGGGAAGACTTACTTTGTATTCAAATAGAGCCGTTTGGTGTAGGGCGTTGATTCTCCTCCGGCTCACGAAAGCAGGAGATCTGGCGAGATAGATGCACTTTTACATGAATCGGGGGTTAAAGGGTTCATAAATTATAATACATGCAAAGATGGGCGCTGTCTGAGGCTGGGAATCCCTGTTGGCAAAGTGGGTCTTTTTAGTCCCGGAGGCGTGTCACCGCAATACCGTACAACCAGAATTTTGTAAGAAAAGGAGCGTTTGCCATGGGCGCATGCAATGGCTGAGCTCGAGAACAAACCCGCGGCAGCCACGCTAAGAGAAGATCGAGGCTAAGAGAAGATCGAGGTTTAAAACCCTGTGATTCATTTAAGATGATACCTGCAGTCCATGGCAGGGCTCCCACAGGGTCTAACAGCTACTGATCTGTACCGATCAGTATTTGTTCATGGGATGCCCCGGAGAGCAGCCCTGCACAGCCGTAAAACAAGCCTGTCAAAGGACAGGGAGAGTAAAGCTCAGCGGCTGATCTCTGCCATTCTCTGCTGGAGCCAGGTGTGGGACACGGGCCATCTTTGTAGTCTGTGTTTGTCCAGCACCGAGCGCAAACGGGTCCTGTGAGCCATGACTCGGGCTTCTAGGCACTAGGGTAATAATAATGAATCCACAACTCACTTTAACCAGAGCAGTGAGGTGGGGCGGAGGTGCAAGAGAGGATGTTTCTTCCATCAGAACAGTTGGCAGGAAGGGTTTGTGACATCCATCAGAGCTGCCTGTGGGACCGGGAAACCGGGGGAAGGTGTAATTAAAAACGAGTCAAATACATTCTTAGGCGAATGGACCCATCCTGCTTACTACGAAGACCAGGTGAGTGAGGTGATATTGGACCAACTCCTCTGGTGAGAGAGAAAAGCTTTGGGACTAAACAGAGCTCTTCTTCGAGGCACGCGAGTTGGCTTCAGCCCCTGATTTCCAGGGCCAGCAAGTGCCTTTCGTGTTACTGACACTGGAGGGAGGCTGTAGTTTCATGTGGAAGCTGATAGTGTCTGTCTAGCTAGTCAGTAGCCTCCCAAAGTCGCTTGGTTTCTTTTAGCTCCTCTAGCGCGGGTGTTGTTTCCATTTTGTAGCATTGGTGTGTGGCTACTCCCCAGAGGCAGGGATATTGGGGGCTGGGGTGTGATACAGGGGAGACTTGTTTCCTTTCGTCTGCTTCCCCCATCAAAAGCCGCAGAGCTCTGTCTCGTTCCTATCAGCCATGGCATGAGAGGTGGAAACGGAATTAAATAAAGCTCCAGTGACCGCAGATTAATAATAATACGTCTTTGCAAAAGTGAAAGGGAACTGAAAGCTTGCAATGCGCGCTGATAGTGTCCGGGGGGAAAAGGGCGCTGCAGTGGGGAGTAAGACAGGAGAGCTTGACACTTGGGAAGAATTAATCATTGTAACACATCCCGCTACTTCTCAATTCAAAATGTATATTCGAGAGTGAGAGCCAACCGAGAGGCACCGAGCCCCCACTGATACTGATTAGAGTTATTTCCTGAAAGCTGTGCCCTGACTTTCGCTCCACTTATTACAGCGGTCACTGGCAAGTTCTTGTCCCCAGCGTTTCTCTTTGGCGGTGTAGACTTGCCCTCAGTTTGTGGATCACGACCACTTTCAATTTCACTTTCATAAAAACGAAACCTGGAATACTGAAGCCGATCAAATGTAGCTTTATGCCATAAAATTTGCGGTTAAAAGTGGTGGGAAGAGGCACATTCTGGGAAAAGCCACATAGTGATGCTGAACTGGCACCTTGGGTGGAAAGGAATTAAAACTCTCAACTTCTCCTACTCACACGCACTCCTGCTCTCAGCTGCCTCAGTATGCCTTATTATATCTAGTCTCTTCTCATCAGCTTATCCCGCACCCATTTAATATAATGGGCATAGGGATTTTTGTGTGTGACTTCTTGTGAGTTCAATCCTTGAAGGGGCCATTTGGGAAACTGAGGTAAAAAATCTGGAGATTGGTCCTGCTTTGAGCAGTGGGTTGGACTAGATGACCTCCTGAGGTCCCTTCCAACCTTAATATTCTATGATTCTGTGATTCTAATTGGTGTGACATCATCCAAAAGGCTCCACTGGCCAATCAGTATGTGGCTTTGGACAGCCACACTCGCACTCTAATTAATTTTTGGTTAATGTCATGATATTCTGATTATTTTTATAGGACATTTAATGGGGAAAAAGAGCACTGGAGATTTTCCCTATGTTTATGAAGAAGAAAACAAGATCCCATTTTCAGCATTACCTGAAAATGTCAAGCAGCTGGGAGAGTACCTGCAATGGGAAGAAACGTTGAAGAATTTGTTAAGGCTGTTAGAAGGGAATGAAAACAGAAGCACTCAGATCCTAAGGGAAGAGCTTCCCTGGTATACCAAGAACACTTGGGAGACAGATGATGACAGCAACTTTAAAGATGTAAGTTTAAAACAAGAAGGTACTGTAAATCTAATTTTTTTAAAAAACAAATTAGCTCCTAACTCTGGGATTGTTGGTAGAGCTGGTCAAACAATTTGTAATGAATAACTAATTCAGTGAATTTATCCCTTATTACTAATTGCAAATTGTCGCTGAATAGAGTGTACCTTTTATGGATGTATTTATTTAGAATAGCTCAGAAAATATTTTGTAAATTTCAGTATATGGCTTGGGTGCAAACTAGTTGATGTGAATATTTTTTTTCAAGTATTGTAATTTATTTGTATTATAAAAGTGCCCCAGTCATTGCCAAACAAACACACAACTAGATATAGTCCCTGCACTGAAGAGTTCACAATGCAATCTGAAAACCCCTGCAAACAATAGGAGGGAACCACCAGGGAGGAAGATTAAGGGTGATGATAATAAGATCACATGATGGTTAGGTAGGTGAGCTATGTTCAGACTCAGTAGTTTTGTATTTTTAAAACCACAAACAAACAAACAAAGAAGATATCCCCAACTACTGCCCAATCTGCCTCTCATTAGCTAGCTGATTTATTTGAATTGTCAGTATTTCCCTTTCTAAATTTGAGCTACATGAATGGCCATCTGTATCACTTGATATTATTTCTGTCCTTTGATGTTATGACCTAACCTTGATAAACCACTGCCACTCAAAACAAATTTCACTTTATCAGAAAATGGGAATTTGGGGCTAAATTCAGAAAGGGATTTAGGAACCTAACTACCATTTTAGGCACCTAAATCCCAGGATCAGACTCCATTGAGAATCACAAAAACCCCATTCAGCAGCTGCCAAACATGCAGGTGCCTAAACTCACCGGGTAAAAGTTCCCTGGGTGCCTGTTTCTGCCTCTGTGCAGGTACAGGGCCACCTCACTCTAGGTATCTGGCCTCCTGAGCTGCAGTGAGATGCACCTGGATGCCCAAGTCCCCTGCTAGGCCCAAGCCGATAGGCATATTCTGAGGCCATTTACCAGATTAGGTCCTGCATGTGAGTTCACCCAGAACAGCTGCAGGGAAGGAGGGAGGACCTCCTTTGTAACTTTTAACCCGGTGACTAGGGTACTCATCTGGGATGTGGGAGATGCTTAGTTCAAGTCTCCCTTCCACCTGAGCGAGACAAGGGATTTGAACAGGAATCTACCACTTCTTTGGTGATGCTCTAACCATTGAGAATAGGGACAGTCTGATATGGGGAACTCTCTCTGTCTCTCCTGTTGAAGCTGTGTATAAATAATGAAAGAGCTGTTAGAGTAGGGGGACTGGGTCTCCCATATGCTAGGTGAATGCTGTAACCACCAAGCTAGGGAGTCATTCTCATGCTTGTGCTCTTCTTCATCCCCACTCCCCCACTAATGACTCTATTAAATCCAAAGTGGAACAGCTTCAGCAGGAGAGACTGAGGGCTCCCCTACCCATCAGGATATCTGATAACCCAGGGGTTAGGGCATGCATGAAAGGAGATTTTGCTTTGCATTTTTCAATGGTAGTGCACAAAGAGCTTCTATTTTTGTCATAAGCAATCTGCTTAGGTCCTGAGCCAATGCTTCCTGGAGTCAGAGGAAGTTTTCCCATTGACTCCACTAAGTGATATGGCAGGCCCTTAAAGTCCTATGATACCCTTTTCTGAGCTTTTTCTCTTACAGGCACAGAGACCCTGGGAATCTTATGTGCTTCACATTCCCTGAGCATTTATGATACTATTTAAATAATAATCGTTAGCTGCCTAAATAATAAACCGAGGCTAGTGTAATATACTGGTGTACTGGTCTGATAGCCAATGAGACTTGGAGCATAAAAGCTGTAATGATCAGAGAGCTACAGGGTCCTTCTGAGTGCAGCTTTTATCTCTGTAGTATCTCTGAAATACAATGCAGTCTTAGTTACCCAGACTTTGTCTAGTCACTCCCTTCATTTTAATGTGGCGTTGTAGAACATCTTTATGAAGGTGCATAGATACCCCAATGATGAATGTGTTGTACATGGCTAGATGTAAGATGATCAGATAGGGTTGACTTATTATTATAATAATGCTGTTGCCGCTGACTCCAATGGGTGCGGGATGGGGCCTGTAAGTTGCATGAAATAAATCCCAACTCTTGCTGTATTTGAATTTTCAGTGGAAGCCAACTGTCTAGAAAGATCAAGACGTGTAATCAGTTGTCGTAGATTGTATCTGCTACTGAGTTCAGATACTGGAGTCGAGCAATGCAATGTAAACGTTCCAAAGAAAATGGCATTGCAGACTATACATGCAGGCTGAGAGAACATATATCAATTATTCTGGAACCACTGCATGGTCAATCTATTACAAGGCTGTAAATAATGGTAGATTGTGTATGTGCTTGTGGAGATGTTAGCATCGCAAGAGGTCCATCTAAGTATGCATCACCATAGACTGCCACCTACTGAATGTACATAGTGGGAGGAAGAATCTTACCAGTAACTCTTCATACCAATGTATGAACCTAAAATGTAACAAGCAACACACTTTGTATGTTTTGTGCTGGGAATAGAAAACTACAGAATATAAGACCGTATTGCTAGATGTACTTTTGTCAGGGATGTTTCCAAGTGGAATTTACTTAATGCCACTTTATAAGAAGGAAGCCTATTATAATATTTATTTCCACTAGTGCCCACAATGTGTATGGCATTTTCCAAACATTAAAAACTATAGTCTCTTCCTTGAAAAACTTACCATCCAAAAGACAGACACAGGGCAGGAGAAGGGTTATGACATACAAATAAATGATGAGGTCAAATGAAGATAGGCTCCCTCTTGAGTGGGTGCCAAGTACTTGTAACTCAGTGACGTTTTCTATATGTCATATGGTAATTTCTACAGAACTTTATTGGTTTCATCCCATTAAACTCTATACGTTTATTCCATAAGGAAAGTACAGGAGGAGATCCTGTTGAGATGATACATAGGTTAATGTGTGTAGCATGGGAATAGGTTTACAGGATTATTAAAGGCATGATGCCATAACCCACGCAGTCACTGTGCTGTAATTTCATTGTTCCGTGTATATATTCAAATGTTGCATTTTAAAAATCCAAATTAAAAGTAGCTAGAGTTTAAAGACAAGCAGCAGAAAGTCCCTCTGGTTTCACATCTGGCTCGTGTATAAGAATCAGGTCCCTACTGCTTGACTTAGTCTCATTTTTCTGTCTGTGTAGCTGAAATCTCCCACTGCTACTATGGTGTTCTAAGCACAATTCTTCTCTATTCCTGTTGTTGCCTTCTCATATTTTCCCTGTCTGATCAGGGAGTCTACAATGCTTGTTCATTTTTATTATCGTGAATGTCATGTCCTAAAAATTCAGCCTTGCTCATTGTTCCCCCAAGGTTTTGATTTTTGTTTTACTGTCAAATTCTTCTGCCTCAGTTAATTTAACAACCCACAAATCAATACCAACCCTGCCACCCCTCCAACATAGAGTAAATTAAAACTAATCTGGAACAGCTGTAGAAATCTGAAGCAGCTGCTTTGCTTGTTGTTCTAAGGTTTTGCTCTTGCAAGTTGTTGCAAGTGCAATCCAAAGTAAATTATAAAATGTTTCTATGAACTCACTTTCCACCATTAATTTGATGTTAAAAAAAATGAGACTATGAAGAAAACAACTTTGAACAACTCTCTTGGTCCGTGGTTGTCTTTTAGCAAGCTAACATTGGGGGTAAGTATTAGGAATGTATTTGTTGTATGGAATAGATGCAGAGAACAGTTATACATTTGGTTTATTGAATTAGGATGTGACTTTTGACAAGCCTGTTCTGTAAATATTTATTTCTCTTTATTAGATGATGGATTATCTGCTTCAAGTTATGAATAGGAAAGAAAGCACTCCAAGCTGAAGTGAAGATCTTCCAACCTTGAAGGAATAGAATAGTATCCTTAAGAGACTGTATTTCACAAACACTCAATTGTAACAGATAACCAACAAGATTACTTTTGTGTAAAATACCTAAACACTTGTATTCTTGTATGTTCCAACATTGACTAAACTCTTCTCCTTCTTTCCCTTCCAAGCTGCATTTTCTTGTTTGAACTGCTTTGCTGTAAATAATTGTCCAGGAAGGGTCTTCCAGTTATCTGACTTCTCTGTTTAATCAGTTCATCTTTAGGTTAAAACTACATGACATTTCAACGTTCACAATAAATAATAAGAAGGCCAAGTTTCTGTTTTTATCTGAGTTACAAAATGTTGACTGACTGTGGCACATATAGTAACAAAAAAACAACGGGGAGATTCATCACAGGTTCAGCAAGATCCTCAGCTGTATAAATTGCCATGACTTCACAGAATCCCATGGAGCTACCCTGATTTACACCAGTTAGGACCTGTCCATCTGTTCCATTGACCCTAAGGGGTGTGTTTTCAGTGAGCCAAGACCCAAACTGCCTTCCATATGTAAATGGGGGAATGGTCCCGCTATTGTGGGGAACTTTCCTGGCTTATATACTACCCCTGTGAAATGGGCTAACAAAAGGATCTGAGTACTCGCTCTCACTTCCTTTACCCAGAGGCCTGTCTGACCTCGAGGGCTCCCCTGCCACTCTCCTGTGTGGCAGAGTCCTCATAATCCCAACAAGGCTGAGCCCAGGATTCCTCAGCGGCTTGATCCCCAACCTTGTCGTAGTCACTTAGGGCAGGGGCTAGGGTGTCCCAACTCTGGGGTGCTTTCTCTGCACTGGATACTTCCCCACTCACTGATCACTACATACAGTTCCAAGCACATACAATTTATTAAATCAAATCAATTTAAAAAAATTAAAGAAAAATTGGGAACGGTGAGAGGAAAACCCATCATCCCATGCTGTAGCAAGAGGACATCACCACCACCGTTTTTGAAATGTAAGGGAAGTTCAGTCTGTTTGTCACAAGTCCCAGGCCTCCTTCGCAGGCCCTGGCTGTGCTGCAGGGATGCTGTGGGTCAGACACTTTCTGTGGTGGTGGCCACATGCTTTCAGGCACTAGTGGCAGGACCCTTCTTCCCAGCATCAGTGCCCCCCACGCCCCCCGCAATTGAGGTTACATTCCCCCTCCAAGTCTGGCCTGCAAGGCCTCTTGGCTGGGGGCATCTCCCTGTGCCGGCTCCACTGCCCAGGGTCCCCCCTGGCTCTGCCCAGATGCTCACCACACCCAGCTCTGGACTGCTCCAGCCCCAGCTCCACTCTATGTCAGCAGTGTTGCTGCTCTGCCTCCAGCTCCCTGGGCTGCTTCTCTGGCTTCTGTTGCTGTGACTCTGCTCCCAGCGCTGACCTGCTCCCTGGCTGGCACAGAAAAGGACCTACGGGTTACAGTAGATGAGAAGCTGGATATGAGTCAACAATGTGCCCTTGTTGCCAAAAAGGCTACCGGCATTTTGGGCTGTAGAAGTAGGGGCATTGCCAGCAGATTGAGGGGTGTGATCATTCTCCTCTATTTGACATTGGTGAGGCCTCATCTGGAGTATTGTGTCCATTTGGCCCACACTACAGAAGGATGTGAAAATTGAAAGCGCTCCAGCGGAGGCATAAAAATGATTAGGGGCTGGACATGACTGTATGAGAGGAGGCCGAGGAACTGGATTGTTAGATCTGCAAGAGAAGAATGCATGGAGTTGATAGCTCTTCACTATCAAAGGGATTTCCAAAAGAGGTGATCTGAAACTGTTCTCTGGTACTCGATACAGAACAAGAACAAGTCTCAGTTGCGTGGGAGGTTTAGGTTGGATTTAGAAAAACGTGCACCCGGAGTTGTGACACGAAGGTTACCTAGGGAGGTGGTGGAATCTCCTTCCCCAGAGGTTTTTAAGGTCAGGCTTCACAAAGCCCTGGTTGGGATGATTTAGTTGGGAATTGGTCCTGCTTTGAACAGGGGGTTGGATTAGATGACCTCCTGAGGTTCCTTCCAACCCTGATATTCTATGATTTCTGCTCCCTAGCTCAGCTCAGGCTCTTGCTCTTCCTTAGCTTGGCCCTGGTCTGTCTGGCCCAGGTCCTAGGCAATTCCAGCTCACATGGAGGATGGGACCCGCCCTGGCCTCCTGACTCCCCATTAGCGTGCCTGACCTGTCAATCAGGCTAACCTGGAGCATTAGCCTTTCCCCAGTATTCCTGGGGACCGTCAGTCTCAGGGTTCTGATTTCCCATTGACCTGTCCCCAGCCTTTTGGTACTGGGAGGTATCCAACAAAAAACAAACCCCACTGAGTTTTAGTAAGGGCCAACAGTCCCCTTACACATAGATGGGTAAGGCCCAAACGTAGTGAGGTATTTCTGCCACCCAGGTGTCCCAGGCAGTGGGATAAGCTCACCCAGATGGACTCTGTATCCTCCTGCATGATACATAAATGACATTTCCCGTGGGCCTTCACAGTGGAATATGGAGGGGATGTGGAATGTCACACATGAATAAGGGTGGGGTCAGGCGGTCCACACAGAAGGCAGCTCCATACTGCCCTAATTCAGCACGAAGGCAGAGCATTTCCTACCAGAAGTGCACACAGCTGCATAAGACAGACAGGCCGCGCCCCCCAAACACTTGCTGGGCATGAACAGTGCTTCCCTCAGCTGCACTGTCCTTCAATGTGTACACTGGCCGAGCAAAGTAATCTGCTCAGTAGACAGAGGCCCTGGCACTCCACTGGGCAGTTACAAATCAGGACTCCCACCAGGCAAAGGGAAACTGCTCCTACAAGTTCCCACAGTAGAATAGCCTAAAACCAGACCACAAAGAGTACAAATAATTTCTCTATGCAAATGACTAAACAATGGGTGGTGACGTATGCAAATGCATAACCAAGCTAGCCAGTGTGACACTTAGCATCGCAGAATTTTACACTATATTAGCCATGTGACAAAAATAATTCCCAGCTGAATGTTTCTTTCAAAGCAAAGCAAACCCTTCCTTGAGCGTGCAGCTGAGGCCAGCCATTACTACATTTCACTTTGAACAATCCCCCATGGCTGAGGAATAATCGCTTGCGAGAGCCAGACATGATTCTGTCCAAAAGTTAGGTACAAATGGCTTTGACCAGAAACAGAGGCGCTTTTAATACGAATGTAGGACACTGAGTTGGACTGATACTAGCCCACACAGTGTGCATAACCATGATTGCTAAAGGAAATGAAATATCTAGTGCTTTGGTGTTACATTTTACATGCACTCTCATTATCTCCCCCCAAAATTAGCCCCCAGATAAACACACACATTTTCATCCCTGGTACCCATGAAGCGATAGAGTCAATGGAATGAAAAATGTCTTCTCCTGATAACTGAATGCTGAAACCATCAGGCCTGTGTTGATAAATTGTATAGTCAATTCCTTGTTCATACAAAATATACTCAGGATACTAAATAACCAATGTCAGTCAAGTTTATTAGTATAGTATAGCAAAAAGGTTCTATACAATCCCCGTCTCCAAAGACCAATCCTGTGCAGCGATGTTACATTCACCTTACACAGAGGATGTGCTCCTCAAGTAACACATTTCAGCTGGTATTATTTGTATGATTTTACAAGTTACACAGCTCTTTACACAGCACTAAAATACAAACCATCAGGTTGTCACTATTCCCAAACTTGTTGGTCTGTGCCTTCCTTAGCTTTGTTTTGGCTACTGGCATTCCAGATACTACTCTGTGAAGGTACTTCCTTCACGTGTACTGAGATATAGAACTAATGTAGCTTGATTTTTTTTGATAAGTTTCCCATCTGCTTATGCCAAATGCTTCCTTCAGCAAATGCAAGGAGCTATGACATAAGTGATACCTGACATAAGTGAACAGGATTATGGCATAAGTCATTTTAGGCTAAATCACTATGACACTATTTGTGCTTAATGGTATTACTGCTTAGTAGATACTAATATATAAATATGGTACAGATGATACATATTAATGATTTGTACGCTAGCTGCAAATATATTTGCCAACACCTGGTTCAAAGTGAAATTGCAGTTCTCCTTTAAGAGGAGTGAATGCTAATGAATTTTTATAACTAATTAAGGTTGTGTTAAATGAAGAACAGAATGATGTACCTTAACAGCCCAATCCTGCAAGGTGCGCTGCACCATTAACCAACACTCACGGGCTTCAAAGGCCAAGCTTAGGCTTGACCAGCAACTTCAAAGTGCTGTCTACACACAGGGGTTGGTTTTGTTTTTTTTTAGAGTGCTAGTGCAAGCCTTGCTAATCTACATCTGTCAACCTCGGCTGTTGCTGCCGGGCACTCCAAAACACTGTGGAGACATGTCCTCTGAGCTGGAAACAGGCAGCCTCAGAAAGGCTAATGAAAGGTGAACCGAGACACTGGACAGGACAATGGAAACCCCAGTGGCCAGGACATTAACACCTAGCCAAGAGGAGGAAACTCCTTCCATGCTGCATGGCAACAGAGAAGAAAAGACTAGAAACAAAGCCAGCGGAAGAGTCCAGCTAGCTCTTAAAAGGGTCTTTTGAGACTGAGAGACAAAAAGAGCCAAAGAGAGCGAGGGATTGGTTGGAGAAGGAGGGGCTGATCCTGCTTTGAGGAGGGGGCTGGACTAGATGACCTCCTGAGGTCTCTTCCAACCCTAAACTTCTATGATTTGAGGATAGGCTAGAGGAAGCAGAGCATGAGAAACCCTGGCTGCTACCAACAGGCTCCATATACTTTCACGCTAACCCAAAGACTTTCAGATTCCATATACCAGGTAACTAACAAATTGCTACCTTGTCTTGAAATGGCTGCCTGGTATCGCTTCCGACACTGAGGGCATTGCACTCTGAAGGGTTAGAAATTCTCCCACAGGAGCCTGGCTTAGCTGGATTCACTGCAGGGAGACATGCTGGAGCCCGAAGGCCCCCTTCCAAAGTTGTGTCACTCCCTGCAGGACAGCGTGGATCCTGGAAGGTCTGCACAGGAAAGGGAGACTCACAGGATGCTGGTTAAAGGCTGGGGCCAGACCCTATCAATCTGACTGGGTGCCCAACCTGTTTCTGTTGAAGCCAATGGAAGTTTTGCCATAGGTGAAGATGTGAGCTGGCTTGGCCCTTTACATGGCACAGTCTCTATGCATTGTGTATCACCCTTCATAAATGACAAAATAAATCAATTAATAATATCGTGTGGCTGTTTCTCTTGTTCTAAAGCATCCCAACCCCAAAGACTAATGGGGGAGCGAGGCTTGAAACAGGACCTTCAGTATTAAAAGAATATATGCAACTGCTTGCGCTAAAGGGCTAAATCCATTAACTAAAAGTATCATGAGATGCATAAATCTCTTATGTGAACAGGTTTCAATCTTCAAAGGAAATTTATTAACTTCAATTGGGAGGGTTCACGGCTTGCTTGCTTTACTGTCTCTCATTTGTTGATCTAAGGGCTTGGCTCCGTTACTGCTTAAGTCGATGTAACTTACATTGCTCAGAGTGTGAAAAAGCCACACACACTGCCCCGAGCTACACAAGTTACACTGACCTAAGCGCTGTCCACACCAGTACTAAGTCAGTGGGAGATGCTCTGCTGCTGACATTGCACATCTTCACTAGAGGCACTACAGCTGCAGTGTGCATCTGTGCCAATGTAGCATGGTAGTGTAGGCTAGCCCTTAGTCTTGTTAGTGTCAGCCAACAGCTGCTGAAATCTACAGCTAGCTTTCCAGCTATCTTCATTTTTTAGATAAGCCTTATGTGAAATTCCCATATGTGGCATCTCACAGCAAGATGCCAGCTGCCAGTCTGGAAGTTAAACTCAGCAATTCAAATGAGAAATAAGGCACATTTCTTTTAATGGTAAGAGCAAATGATCATTGGAATAAACTTCCAAGGGATGTGGTGGAGTCTCCATCTCTCAAAGTCTGCAAACACATCAAACCTGTTCTCCTCCCCCTCCACTGGCTTTCTGTAGAATATTGAAGCAAGTTCAAGGTGCTCCATAAGCCAGGTCAAGGGTACCTAAAAGTTCACCTAAAGCTACAGGATGAAGACAGAGGTAGACAGCTCTGCTCTGCTGGTGTAATGGAACTCGCTACAATGAGGGCTACTCTGAGACTGTCAGTGAACTCTGGAACTAAGGATCATCACAAACGTCACCACCTTCTGCTCCAAAAGCAAGGGCATGTCTTCAACCTTGCCTTCACTAACAGACATACAGCAACTTGTGTATATCTGCCCTTCTCCTCTTCAGGGGAGGATGGGAGACTGAACATGTGACAGATATTAATGTTATTTAAGGCACTACTGGAGCACAGGTGCCAAATTTTCAAAGTGCCAGGGAGCGCTCAACCTCTGGTGCTGTCCCAGTCCCCCCGCAAATCCTTTTCCCAAGGCCCCACCCCTGCCCCACCTCTTTCAGGCCCCGCCCCATCTCTTCCTGCCCAGTTCCGCTGTCTCCCTGAGTGCACCAGTTCCCCGGTCCTCCCTACTCCCTCCCAGCCTCCCTGAATGCTGCGAAACAGCTGTTCATGGCGGGCGTGAGGCATGAGGAGGGATGGGGGAGGCACTGATTTGTGGGGCCACCGGCAAGTGGGATGAACTGGGGGGTGGGGTGGCGGGAGCTGATGAGGGGGGGGCTGCTGGTGAGTGCAGAGCACTCACCATTTTTTCCCTGTGAGTGCTTCAGTCCCAGAGCACCCACGGAGTTGGCGCCTATGTACTGGAAAACAGGGTACAGCTAAACTTCAATAAAAGACCCACAGCATGTCCACGGCTGGACTGGGTCAGCTGACTTGGGCTTGTGGTGCTAAAAATTATAACATAGACATTTGGGCCTCAGAATCTGCTGTGGGGGAGTGTCTCAGAGCCTGGGCTCCAGTCTGTGCCTGAACATTTAAAATGCAATTTTTAGCCCCTCAGCCTGAGCCAATTGACCTGGGCTCTGAGACTCACTGCTGTGGGGTTTAGCTTGAAGTGTAGATACTACAGTGATGAACTTGGCATAAAAACCTTAGTAGAACAGAATAGAATAGAAACCTGGATGCATTTCTGTCAAACACAGGTTATTGGGATCAGTACAGGAGTAACCAGATTAAATGTTATCATATTTCGACCATGCAGAAGGCCAGACTAGATAACCTAAAGGTCCCTTCTGTACTTAAAAAAAAAAAATCTATAAATTTAGGGCATGAGCCTCTGTTACAAACTGGAGAACAACTGTATCACAGACATTAATTAATAACCGACACAGAGATTCATTTAATAGATTGTAAACTCTTTGGGGGCAGAGATTACCGTGTACTGTGTACAGTGAGCACCTCTGAAGTACCATAATAAGGGGTTGTGTGTGAGGGGGGAATTATTGGATGCATAAGCAGGGAACAACGTGCAGAAGTATAAAGTGATTATTATGTGTGTATTCAACATCATTGAGACTGATGCTAGAATGCTACGTTCAATTTTGGTGTCTGCGTTTTAAAAAGAATGTTGAAGAATTGGAGATTGTGCAGAAAACATCCAGAAAACTAATCTGAGCGTTGAAGAAAATGTCTTACAGTGAAAGACGTAAAGAGCTCTCTCTCTTTAGTTTATCAAACTGAAGATTAAGAGGTGGCTATTTTAACAATGGGGTGATTAACCATTGGAATAAACTTCCAAGGAAATGGGTAGATTCTCCAACTCTTGATATCTTCAGAACAAGTCTGGAAGATGTGCTTTAGCTACATCATAGTCAAACATAAGTTCTTGGGCTCAATATTGGGTTACCTGGGTAGAATTTAATGGCCCGTGATATTCAAAATGTCAGATGAGATTAGCTAATGGCCTTAAACTCTAGAAATCTATACAGATAGTTGGGCTGTAACCTGTAAAATAATTCTGATGACAGTCTCCTGGATTCCAGCAGGTGGCAGACTCTGCCAAAATATGGATCCTTGACACACGGCTTCAAGCTGTTGTGTAGATTTAATTTTTCTCTTGCTCACTTTTAAAAGAAAAAAAGTTTATATTAGTGAATATGAACAGAAGCCTCTGGACAAAATGAAGAGCACTGAGTAGTTCCATCTTATGCAATTACCATGCCCTTGATTGCAACCTAATTTGTAGGATTATAGGAGACAGGCTATATTCTTGGGAAAGTGAAGGTCTGCATAAAGCGGGGTTCTCAACCTTTTTCTTTCTGATGCTGCCCTCGCCCCTCAACATGCTATAAAAACTCCATGGCCCACCAGTGTGCCAAAAACTGTTTTTCTGCATATAAAAGCCAGGCTGGCATTAGAAGGCAGCAAACGGGGCAATTGCCCAGGGTCCCACTCCACAGGGGGCCCCCACAAAGTTAAGTTGCTCAGGCTTTGGCTTCAGCCCCAGGTGGCAGGGCTCAGAGCCCCGGGCTTCAGCCCTGCACAATGGAGCTTCATCTTTCTGCCCTGGATGCCAGTGAGTTTACCATTGGCCCTGTAAACTGCCTGAAACCTGCTCGCAGCACCCCCAGGAGCTGAGAACCACTGGCATAAGGTACCTGTCCGGGACATGTCAAATTGTCGTCTTCTTCATTTGTATTGAAATATGAATGATTTTAATCTGCAATGAATAAATTCTGTTATACTTTGATACATGAATGTTCTGGTTAAAAATCCAGTGACTCCCCTATTCTTTGACTGCTTCCTGTGGGAGATTTACTCAATTCTCACCCCCTGTCCTCATCAGCAGAGAGTGGGTGTAAGGTCTGACAGGGAACTCCAAGTGGCTTTTAGGAATTTTCAATACACCTATCACTGCAGTATCTGTCTGACTGCAAACAAGCCCCTAGAGAACAAATATTATTTATAACTTCTCCTGATTTGTTATTAGTCTATTTTATTGTAACATTGAGCTGTACGTTTGCACACCACTTCACAAAGATAAGATGTGTGAACTGCTCTGATCACTTTAGAATCTGTTGGCTAAGTCCTGCTCTATCTACTCATACTAGCAGCTCTACAGGGCAACTCAAATAAGAGCAACAAGGTTTGGCCCTAAACTCGATATTTTTCAGACCTGACTGATAGCTTTTTATCTTGCATATTCTTTATTCCAAGGATCTGAAATAAAGAAAAACATTCCTGCTAGCACTGTCACCAATGAGATTTTATAGCACGATACAAATTTAGGAGACTTGTAGGATATTCATGTTTTTTTGTCGTCACATAGTGTATCACCTGCATTAGATGACAAGCTATTATCCAAGTTCAAATATGTCTTTGACCCGTAATACACAGACCTTTTATCCTTTATCTGTGTCAAGTTATACAATTCTAATACCATTTTTCATTTCATTTTCATTTATATCAATACAATGCTGATCTATTCACATAGTCGTCTAATTACTGTTGTAATATGTACACAGGGCTCCCATGGCTTACTCCTGCAGGCCTTGCTCCTATTGCTGTGAGTGGGAACTGTAGAATCTGGCTACATATGGCAAATATGTTTAATAAAATAATTATTGCTTTTACCAACTTGGTCTTCCTAAATATTATAGCCTCACTTCCTCAGAGTGTGTAAACCAGTGTCAATCTGTTGAGCTCCCTAGAGTTTATGCCAGCTGATGATCTGTATATTAAAACACTGGCTTTTAACACAAATCCTGCAGACCTATTTGCTTGTCTCGTTTCTCTTTCTGTGTCTGGAAATTTCCTAACAGTCAAAGCACCCTTCATCCTGCTCAACTGACAGCATGAGGCCTTGCTGGGGGTTAGGATTAGCTCAGCAGAAAAATCCCCTTTCTCGTTTGGTGCCAATGCTCTCCAGCATTGCTATGGGTCTATTGAAAGTGTCAGTGAGGCAGGGCTGGTCCAGACAAATCTGGGCTCCTCCCATCAAGCTATATAATTTGTCTTTAGCTGCAGTTTTTGACCTCCTCCTTGCTATTCACCCCAGAAATGTTCTGCTATGACAGCTAGAGGGAAAGGAAGGAAAATATGTGGAGTGAGTTTGAAGAGTGGATGGAGGTTTTCCAGTTAAGAGGGCAGGATGAAGTTCCCCCAGCCAGCACCACAATGTAGAAAGAGTGTTCCTAGTTCACCAATGTGTCTCAAATTACCACCACCCTGGAGCTCTCATTCATGAAGTAGCTGGTGCACTGCAGTACACAGCCATGGCACTGGGCCATGCCCAGTAATCGTCCCTCTAGCATTTGAGTCAGTCTTCTAGGGTGAGACCCACATGAGCCAGCAAAGGGGGGAAATCCTCTTCAGGTGCAGGAATGGCAACACGGAGTGAGCTAGAACTGAAAACCGTTGATAAGGATTTCAGAGGGGGTTGAGCAAAATAATAGATAAAAGATGCACCATCGGAAGCTGTCTGTGAACTCTGCTTTGTCCTTCATGTTCAGCTGTGTCTGGGCGTATTTAATCAGATCTCTTACAAAAACATTCAGAATAAACAAAGAAGGTGAATGGGCCAGTGGTTGTGGTGCTAATTTCGGACTTAGGAGATGTATGTTCATTACCCAGCTCTGCCACAGACCTCCTGTGTGACCTTGGCCAAGTCACTTCTGTCTGTGCCTCAGTTCCCCATCTGTACAATAGTATAGTGCTGCCATATCTCACAGGGATGTTGTAAGACTAAATACATTAAAGACTAGGAAGAGTTCAGATATTATGGTAAGGGGGCACACGAGTACTTAAGATAGATTTGAGTCCCTAAATGGCTTGTGTTCTCCTGCTTGACAGACCACCTCATTCCACTAAGAGGCTCTACATTCTGGAACCCTTGGTCCAAAATACTATTTATTTCTTGCATCCGATGAAGTGGGTATTCATCCATGAAAGCTCATGCTCCAGTACATCTGTTAGTCTAAAAGGTGCCACAGGACTCTCTGCTATTTATTTCTTGACCTTCTGGTCATGCACAGAGACCCATCTTCTTATCATCTTCAAAAGGTAGGAGCAGCTGAAGAAGCATCCAAAGCACGGATTGGTGCAGTGGACAGGGGGTAAAATGGGGCCACCTCTCTTTCCAGGACCTCCCAGACCCAGAACTGTACATTTAACTCCCCACACGCACACACATACTGGGGACCCAGGTGGAGCCTTCCCATGTGGCCTTGGAGAAAACCTGCAGGGAGGAACTACCAGAGAATCCAGTCTGTAGGAGCAGGAGCAGAAGTAGCCAGAGCAGGAACCTTGGGACATCGAGTCCTGGTCTACACTAGAAAAGTGAGATGGCTTATATAGATCGCTCAGGGGTGTGAAAAATCAACACCCCTGAGCAGCACAGTTAAGTCGACCTAACCCCCAGTGCAGACAGTATTAAGTCAACAGAAGAATTCTTCCACCATCCTACCTCAGTAGGGAAGGTGGATTACTTATGCCAGTGGGAGAACTCCTCCCATGACAGCAGGTAGTGTCTACACTGAAGGCTGCGCTAAAGTGGTGCAGCTGCAGCATTTCAAGCGTAGACAAGCCCTCGGACAACTTGCTACAGTTTTGACTGGAATTTCCCTGTCCTGTGTTGATTGGCTATTTGATCCAACCCTCTCCCTCCCATTGTCTCAACTTCCTCACCTCAGCTTCACTCCATCCCTGCCCTCTTACCCACTTCTCCCTTGCCCTGTCCCCTTTCCTTCAGTATCCCTTCTCCTGTCTCTTTTCTTTACATTGAATTGATCCTCGCCTAACTACACCCCACCACCACCACCAAAAAACTTGTAGAACTAATGTCATTTGCTGCTGTCATGTTGTTCACTCTGCGAGTGTGTTCTGCCCTGTCCCCGTCCTGTGTTAGGCTTGTCAGTTTAGATAGTAAGCGCTTTGTTTATTAATCTGTCTGTTTAGTGCTAAGTACAGGGGGATCCCATTTTTGGTTAATCCTTAGGCACTACTTTAATAAACATGATTAATAATACCTCTTACAGGGGAAGGTGCGTCACAACATGGGGTGATCTCTATAGAGAAAGAAGGGGTTGCTGGGTTTCATTTTCTGGAGGTTGGCCTTTTTCCTTTGGCTTAAGGGTGAATAGCAGCTGCTGGCTTTAATTCTGAATGGATTGTATTTTAATTTGTTTTAATTGCTCCATACTCAAGCTATGTACATATTAAGTATAACTGTTTGTTTAATTATATTATATCCACAAGGTCACACATAGATTTTGTAATGGGTACCCATGTATCAATAGTCAAATCCTTCAGTTCTCAGCTCAGTCTTACTCAATCAAAAATCCCATTGACGTCTATTAAACTTCTATCTGAGTAAGGACTCCAACTTTGGTTCTTGGTTACCTAACTGATCTTTTCCATCTTTAACCTCTAATTCGCTGTAGAGAATTCAGTCACTTTGAGCCAAATTCCAGAGTCTTCAGCGTAGTTGAACCCCTTTTGACAAAAGTGGAAGACCATAGCATTTGTTGCTTTAGCAGGAGAAAAAATGCCCGTACAATAAAACTAATTGCCTTAGAACCTCATTTAATGTAGCAGTTTCATTACTTCAAACATGAATAGCATACAGTGCACTGGATTAGATTTGCTAACAGAGGGTCCTATCCAGCACTCTTTTCTTAGTCAAGAGCCCTCTTGCTATTAATGGGAGTTTTAACGCATAAGACCTACAAGGTCTGTTTTAAATAGTCTCTCTTCTGTATTTGTCTATAAAGAGAAATATTTTTTCTTTCTTTTTCCTGAGCGCCACATCAGGGTTCCAAAACTGTATGGAGGTCCAGGTAGGGAAGGCTGTGCCTCTCCAAACAGCCTAGCCCCCACCCCTATCCACGCCCTCCCACTTCCCGCCCCCTCAGTACACCCAACCCATTCAACCCCCCTTGCTAGCCTCCCTGGCTGGGAGCTCAAAGGCTGGACAGGACGGTCCCGCAGGCAGGATGTGGCCCGTGGGCCATAGTTTGCCCACCTCTGGATTACACTATGCCTTCCATAGACTTTTTGTCTGCATAATACCCAGAGGATCTGGCCCATGGAGTGAGCCTTTTCTGGATATTTTCATCAGAATTATTCATTCATAGATTGATAGATTAGATGATCACTGTGGTACATTCTGGTGCATAATTTGATCTCCTATATAACACGTCTCTAGAATTTTATGATGTTATTCCTGCATCAAATCCATAACTCCTGGATGTTAGGGCATACCTTCTAGAAAGACATCCAGCCTTGTTTTAAAGACTTCACGTAATGGAGACTCTATCAGTTATGAGCTGTGTACACTCAATATCTTGATGGCAAATCATCTGATGTTAACAGTATCTATCAATCAGTCAATTAACATAGATAGTGGAGGTAGAGATTTTTTCCAACACAATGTAGAGCCAAGAACAAATATATATATAAAAAAAATTCCCCTCTCACCCCTATGGGTGGTATGTGTCTTCCTCAACCTCGGGTCCTCTACCAGAGGCCTGGGAGTTTGAGGGTTCTGCGCAGTATCTTAGCTGTTCCTAGCACTGCACTCTTCTGGACAGAGAGCTCTGATGTTGTTCCTGGGATCTGTTGGAGCCACTCACCCAGCTTAGGAGTCACAGCCCCGAGTGCTCCTACCACCACTGGGACCACTTTGGCCTTCACTTTCCACATCCTCTCTAGTTCCTCTTTCAGGCCCTGGTACTTCTCCAGCTTCTCATATTCCTTCTTCCTGATGTTGCTGTCACTTGGCACTGCTATATCTATCACCACCGCTGTCTTCTGGTCCTTGTCTATTACCACGATGTCTGGTTGATTGGCCAGTACCTGCCTGTCCGTCTGGATCTGGAAGTCCCACAGAATCTTAGCCCTGCTATTCTCCACAACCTTCTGTGGAATCTCCCATCTGGTCTTGGGAGGGTCTAGCCCATACGCTGTGCAGATGTTCCTGTACACAATGCCAGCCACTTGGTTGTGCCGTTCAGTGTATGCTGTTCCTGCCTGCATCTTACATCCTGCCACTGTGTGTTGGACTGTCTCTGAGGCCTCTCTGCACAGTCTGCACCTTGGGTCCTCTCTAGTGTGGTAGACCCCTGCTTCAATGGATCTGGTGCTCAGTGCCTGTTCCTGTGCTGCTATGATCAGTGCCTCAGTGCTGTCTTTTAGTCCAGCCCTTTCCAGCCACTGGTAGGATTTCCCAATGTCAGCCACCTCAGCTATCTGTCGATGGTACATCCCATGCAGGGTCTTGTCTTGCCATGGCACTTCTTCTGCTTGGTCTTCCTCCCATGTCTGCTGCTGCCTCAGGCATTCTCTCAGCAGCTCATCTTTGGGGGCCATCTTACTGATGTACTCCTGGATGTTCCGGGTTTCATCCAGGATAGTGGCTTTGACGCTCACCAAGCCCCGCCCGCCTTCTTTCCGGCTGGTATACAGTCTCTGGGTGTTGGACTTGGGGTGGAAACCTCCGTGCATTGTGAGGAGCTTCCGGGTTTTCACATCGGCAGCCTCCATGTCCTCCTTTGGCCAGCTCACTATACCGGCAGGGTATCTGATGACTGGCAGGGCGTATCCGTTGATGGCGTGGATCTTGTTCTTCCCACTGAGCTGGCTCTTCAGGACCTGTCTTATCCTTTGGTGATACTTGGATGTTGCTGTCTTCCTTGCCTCCTCATCGTGGTTTCCATGTGACTGTGGGACGCCAAGGTACTTGTAGCTGGTCTGTATGTCTGCTATGTGGCCCGCTGGTAGTTCCACCCCATCAGTCTTGACTACCTTCCCTCTCTTCACTACCATCCGGCCACACTTCTCCAGTCCGAATGACATCCCGATATCCTCACTGTAGATCCGCATCAGGTGGATTAGCGAGTCGATGTCTCGTTCATTCTTAGCATACAGCTTGATGTCATCCATGTAGAGGAGGTGGCTGATGGTAGTTCCACTCCTGAACCTGTACCCGTATCCAGTCCTTGTGATTATCTGGCTGAGGGGGTTTAAGCCTATGCAGAACAGCAGCGGGGACAGTGCATCACCTTGGTATATGCCGCACTTGATGGCCACTTGTGCAAGTTGCCTTGAGTTGACTTCTAGTGTTGTCTTCCATAGTCCCATTGAGTTCTTGAGGAAGGTCCTTAGTGTCCTGTTGACTTTGTATAGCGCCAGACATTCACAGATCCACGTGTGCGGCATTGAGTCATAGGCTTTCCTGTAGTCAATCCAGGCTGTGCTCAGATTGGTCTGTCTAGACCTTGAGTCTTGGGCGACTGCTCTATCTATGAGCAACTGGTGTTTTGAGCCTCTGGTGTTGTTCCCAATGCCCTTCTGAGCTGTGCTCATGTACTGGCCCATGTGGTCCTGTAGCTTGGCAGCTATGATGCCTGATAGGACTTTCCATGTTGTGGGGAGGCAGGTTATTGGCCGGTAGTTGGACGGTTCTGTCCCCTTGCAGGGGTCTTTCATGATCAGCACTGTCCTTCCTTGTGTTAGCCAGTTTGGGTGGGAGCCTGCTGCTAGCAGCTGGTTCATCTGTGCTGCTAGGCGTTCATGCACTGCTGTTAGTTTCTTTAGCCAGTAGGTGTGGATCATGTCTGGTCCAGGTGCTGTCCAGCTCTTCATGTTCTTGACCCGCTGCTGGATGTCTTCTACTGTGATGGTGACTGGTTTCTGTTCTGGGAGATTGCTGTGCTCTGTTCTCAGGTCCTGCAGCCACTCTGCACTGGTGTTATGAGTCTTCTCTTTCTCCCATATGTTCTTCCAGTACTGTTCAGTTTCTGCTGCTGGTGGCTCTGCTGTTATTGTGTTGTTGCACTGCAGTTGGGAGTACACCTTGGATGGTTCTTTGGAGAACAGGGCATTTACTTTTTTGGCCTCTGCTTCTCTAGTGTATCTCCTTAGCCTGGTAGCCAGTGCTGTGAGCCTTTGTTTAGCAGTCTCTAGGGCTTCAGATGGAGTCAGGCCCTTGTATTTTTTCAGTAGCCGAGTCTTATCCTTAATCTCTACACCCTTCTGTAGTTCCACCAGCTGACTAACTTCTCTCCGTGTCGCCTTGATCTTATCCTCCAACCTCATTTTCCAGGGTGGGTACATACTGTTGTTCTTCTTGATCGTGTAGCCAAGCATCTCCAGGATTACAGAGGCTGTAGCGTATACCAGTTCATTGGTTTGAGTTATGGTGGTAGTAGGGATTGTCATGAGGGCTCTATTGGCATCTTCTAACATACTATCTGATGGTACTTCTCCACTGAGCCTTGGTAATCGGTCTCGAGGATTGACTGTAGCTAGTTTCTCCATGATCTTATGCCTCATATCAGCATTTTTCTGATTTTAAAATATAAACCCTTGACTAGTCATTTTAGAAATGGGACCTTTGGTGTCAGGTTTTAAATGGAAATGAATTAGAAATGTTAACTGGCAGTATTAGCGGGATTACAAAGGGTTTTATCTTGTACAGTCAACAAAATATGAGATAAAGAAAAGAGTCTATTTAGACACTTACCTAGTGTTACTCATGTGTTATGCCCTAGCGTTAGGTGTAGGTCATACCATATTAACATTATATTAAACCCAACATGTGGGCAGTTAGGTTAACCGAATGATATTGGCTTTTCTACAATTCTGTCCACTCTTCTGGCTTATGTCAAGAGATGTATATCCCACTACTTTCTGAAAAACTTTTGGGATTAGTGAAAATAAGAACATAAGAACAGCCTTACTGGGTCAGACCAATGGTCCATCTAGACCAGTATCCTGTCTTCTAACAGTGGCCAGTGCCAGACGCTTCAGAGGAAATGAACAGAATAGGGCAGTTATTGAGTGATCCATCCCCTGTCCTCCAGTCCCAGCTTCTGGCAGCCAGAACTTAAGGGACAACCAGAGCATGGGGTTGTGTCATTGACCATCTTGGCTAATAACCATTGATGGACCTAGCCTCCATCAAATTATCGAAATTCTTTTTTGAACCTGGTTATACTTTTGGCCTTCACAACACCCCTGAAAACCATTCCATAGGATGACTGTGCATTATATGACGAAGTATTTCCTTATGTTGGTTTTAAAACTGCTGTCTATTAATTTTGTCGCGTTATCCGTGGCTCTTGTGGTACAAAAAGGGATAAATAAAACATCCTTATTCTCTTTCTCCACATCACTGATGATTTTATAAACCTCAATCATATCCCCCTTTAGCTCTTTCTTTTCAAAAATGAACAGGCCAAATCTATTTAATCTCTCCTCTTATGAGCATTGTTTCATATCCCTGATCATTTTTGCTGCTGTTCTCTGTACCTTTTCCAATTCTAACATATCTTTTTTTACTATAGGGCAACCAAACCTGCAAACGCTATTCAAGGTTTGGGCATAGCATGGATTTATACAATGGCATTATGATATTTTCTGTATTATTGTCTATACCTTTCCTAATGTTTCATTTCATTCTGTTGGCTTTTTTGACTCCCAGTGCACATTGAGTGGATGTTTTCAGAGAACTATCCACAATGACGCCAAGATCTCTTTCTTGAGTGTTAACAGCTAATTTAGACCCCATCATTTTGTATGTATAGCTGGAATTATGTTTTCCAATGTGAATTACTTTGATACTTCATCTGCCATTTTGTTGCCCAGTCACCCAGTTTTGTGAGATCCATTTGTAATTCTTCACAGTCAGCTTTGGACTTAACTATCTTGAGTGATTTTGTATCACCTACAAACTTCGCCACCTCACTGTTTATATAGCCCCTTTTCCAGATCATTTATGAATATGTTGAACAGCACTGGTCTCAGTACAGATCCTTGAGAGACCCTGCTATTTAACTCTCGCCAGTGTGAAAACTGACCATTTATTCCTATCCTTTGTTTCCTAGCTTTAAACCAGTCACTGATCCATGAGAGGACCTTCTCTCTTATCCCATGACTGGTAAGTTTGCTTAAAAGCTTTTAGTCAGGGTCCTCGTCAAAGGCTTTCTGAAAGTCCAAGCACGCTATATCAACTGGATCATCTTTGCCCACATGCTTATTCATTTCCTCAAAGAATTCCAATTGGTGAGGCATGATTTCCCTTTACAAAAACCACATGAACTCTTTCCCAACATATCTATGTGTCTATTGACACCCTAATCTGGAATAGTTCCTCAAATCCGTCACCTAAAAAGAATGGCTTAGGCAATTTTAATTTGCCAGGGGAGGCTCTGCCGTGACCACAGCTGCCTGATCTCAGGTAATGAAGTTTTTGCTTTATTATGCCCCATACAGATTCCGTGGTGGCTGAGGGGGCACATACCACCTCCTCAGCTGCCCTGGAACCTGCATGGGGCATATCAAAAGCATCTTCTACAGGCGCTTTTCCTCTAGGAGGTGGGTTGGGTGAGGGGAGGCATGGGGCTAGGCTCCTCCAGGCATGGGAGGCTTGGCTCAGGGCTTCAGCCAGCCCAGCTGGGGTTCCTCCAGGTGGGGAGTGGGGCTCAGGGCTTTGGCCAGCCCAGCCAGGGTTGCTTTGGGTGGGAGGGGGGAGGCTTGGGGCTTCAGCCAGACTGGGGCTCCTCTGGGAGGGGCTCTCTGGGTCAGGGGATGGGGGACTTGTGTCTCTGGCTGTGGGGGAGGGGTGCACAGAAGGTCTCAGGACTCCAGCTGTGAGGAGGTCAGGGGAAGAAGGGGTGGAGCTGGGGGATAGCCTCCCCAGAAGGGGGCTTCACCCGCCACCCATGGGCTTAGGTGTAGAAATCTTCCTTACACCCTCTGCAGTGTAAACCAATGCAAAGCATTAATTTAGCTTCTCCGCAACAGACTTACGTTCCTTGAGTGCTCCTTGAGCACATTGATCACCCAGTGGCTCCACTAATTGTTTGGCTTCCTGCATCTGATGTACTTAAAAAAATTGTTGTTAGTGTCTTTGCTGGTTGCTCTTCAAATTCTTTTTTGGCCTGTCTAATTAGGCTTTTACACTTGAGTTGCCAGAGTTTATGCTCCTTTCTATTTTCTCCAGGATTTGACTTCCAGTTTTTAAAAAAGATGTTGTTTTGCCTCTAACTTCTTCTTTTTTGGGGGAGGGGGAAGAAATACATTTAGCCATTATAACTTTTTTTTGTCTTCTTACTGTTTTTTGTTTTTTTTAATTTGTGATATACATTTAGTTTGAGACTCTGTTATGGTATCTTCCATGCAGCTTGCAGGCATTTCACTTGTTTGATTGTTCCTTTTCATTTCCATTTAACTAGCTTCTTCATTTTTGTGTCTTTCCCCTTGTTGTAGTTAAATGTTACTGTCATGGGGGCTTTGATATGTCCCCCCTACAAGTATGATTGCTATTATTGAATGGGTCACCTATATTCTCCTCTGGAGGTCCACTTAGGACTAAATCAAGAATTGCCTCTTCCCTTGTGGGTTCCAGGATTAGTTGCTCCAAAAAACAGTTATTAATGATGTTAATGGTGTCCAGTATCAGAGGGGTAGCCCTGTTAGTCTGAATCTGTAAAAGCAGCAGAGAATCCTGTGGCACCTTATAGACTAACAGACATTTTGGAGCATGAGCTTTCGTGGGTGAATACCCACTTTGTCAGATGAAGTGGGTATTCACCCATGAAAGCTCATGCTCCAAAACGTCTGTTAGTCTATAAGGTGCCACAGGATTCTCTGCTGCTTTTAATGGTGTCCAGAAATTTTATTTCTGCATCCCATCCTGAGATGACACGTACTCTGTCAATATGAGGATAGTTGAAATCCCCCATTATTATTGTGTTTTCTGTTTTGAGGGGCTCTCTTATCTCCTTGAGCATTTCACAGTCACCATCACCATCCTAGTCAGATGGTCAGTATGATATTCCTGCTGCTATGCTCTTGTTATTCAAGGAGGGAATTTCTATCCATAGTGATTCTCTGGTACAGTTTGATTCAGTCAAGGTTTTTTCTATATTGACTATTTTTTTTCACATATAGAGCCACTCCCCTACCATCAAGATCTACTCTGTCATTCCTATATATTTTGTACCCTGGTACTACTGTGTCCCATTGATTGTCATAGTTTCACCAAGTTTCTGTGATGCTGATTATATCGATATCCTCATGTAACTGACATTCAAGTTCACCCATCTTTTTATTTAGACTTTAGCTTATGGATGCAAACACTTATCAATGTTTAGTTGTCTGCCCTCACGTGATGTAACAGAAGGGGACAGTCTGAGAGTTCTCTTCAGTTCCTACCAGTACTTTTTAAACTTCTGTCATTGCCTCTGTACTACCATATAGAATATACTCTTTATTAATGCCCATCAAAGGCAAGATACCTTCATTCTATACCTAAATACAGGAACCTTCACAGGCAACTGCACACATCCAGTGAAGTGAGCTGTAGCCCACGAAAGCCTATGCACAAATAAATTTGTTAGTCTAAGGGCTGATCTACACTAGGGGTGGAGAAATCGATCTAAGATACGCAACTTCAGCTACATGAATAGCATAGCTGAAGTCGAAGTATCTTAGATCGATTTACACCTCGTCCTCATGGCGCGGGATCGACGTCCGTGGCTCCCCCTGTTGACACCGCTACCGCCATTTGCGCTGGTGGAGTTCCAGAGTCGACGAGAGCGCTTTCAGGAAATCGATATATTGTGTCTAGATGAGACGTGATATATCGATCCCTGAGAAATCGATAGCTAGCTGCTGATACTGCGGGTAGTCTAGACGTACCCTAAGGTGCCACAAGTACTCCTTTTTTTTTTTTTTTTTGGTTTAAATGTAGTATCCAAAACAGAGCTAAGGAAAGATACAGAACAACAAGTTAAGGAACTGGTACAAATTGGTTGGGTTGGTGTTAGGTGATGTACAGAGTGCTTCTAACTCATAAGCAACCATGTTATAAATATAAATGGTTGGGGGGGTGAGGAGGGGACATATTTGAAGCAAACCTACTGAGTAAGGTCAACCCTGTGAGAACAAGCTTCCAAAAGGATTGCTATACTTTGTGTTTTTTCTGCTTGTCTTAGGCAATAAACTTGGCTATTTGGTCTCAGGACATTTTAATACCAAACCACAACTGTAGTCAAGCAGTTGGCTGTACAATGGAGCAATACTAGGCACCTATGCTGGCTTTCACCCACTTAGAGCCTGTGCCCAACACTGTAAAGCAGATGTGGCCCAGTCCAATTGGTATATGCCGGGAGCAAAGGCCTATATAACTCCACAACTCTCTCCAACACATGCACACTCCTCCTATAGTTCTGCTTGGTGCTCCTAATGTTGAGGGATGCAGGCTTCCGTAGTAGGGCTCTTACTCCTCACCCAGCGCCGATGCAACCATTTAGTGCGAACTAGGCGGTGCTAGGGCGCCAAGATTTGGGGTGCCAAAAGCAGCCGCCCCCCCAAAATTTTTAAATGGTGCAGCGGCGCTGCGTAGTCTGAGCTGCGGTTGGCAGCAGCTGCCTGCAGCCGGCAGCTTAGGGCGCCCCCGGGGTTTCAGCGCGACAGCCGCGGCACAGCCCAGCAGCTTAGGGCACCCCGGCTGTCAGGAAGCCGCCGCGGCGGTCCGGCAAAACCCGGGCGTCCCGGGTCAGGAGCCGCCACGGCGGTTCTGGCAAACCCAGGGCGTCCGCCCGGGTCAAGGGAGCCGCCACGCGGTCTGGCAACCAGGGCGTCCCCCGGGTCAGGGAGGCCGCTGCGGGCGGTCCGGCGGCCTGGGGCGCACCCCCCCCGGGGTCAGGGAGCCGCGAGACCCGCGCGGGGGGCGGCGAAATGTCCCGGCGCCTAGGGCGTCAGAAATCCTAGCGCCGGCCCTGTCCTCACCTACCCACAAGCAGTTGGGCAGAGTAGAGCATGGGGGGCGGGGGAAATAGGCAGAGCCTTGGCATGGAATGGCAGCGTTCAGCTGGCAAGCAGCAGGAGGCAGTTGAAATAATCTGTGCATAAAGGTGTGGCACAGATTCCTTTGCCCTATGACCAAGGAAAGAGTAGGATCACAGCTCCTTCCTGGGGAAGGGCAGCTGTTAACTGTCCTATCTCAGGGCATCGAGCAAAGACTGAATCTATTCCATGGAACAGGGGCTCTCAACCTTTCCAGACTACTGTACCCCTTTCAGGAATCTGATTTGTCTTGTGTACCCTCAAGTTTCACCTCACTTAAAAACTACTTGCTTACAAAATCAGACAAACATACAAAAGTGTCACAGCATTTTACTGAGAAATTGCTGACTCATTTTTACCATATTATAAAATAAACCAATTGAAATATAAATATTGTACTTTCATTTCAGTGTACAGTATAAACAAGTCATTGTCTGTATGAAATTTTAGTTTGTACTGACTTCTAGCGCTTTTTCTGTAGCTTGTTGTAAAACCAGGCAAATACCTAGATGAGTTCCAGGTACTCCCCCCCCCCCGGAAGACCTGTGCATATTCCCAGCGGGGTGTGTACCCCTGGTTGAGAACCACTGCCATAGAAAAACTCACAATTATTTACAACGTCAGTGGCCAGAGCCTTCAGACCTTTGTGAGTAACCTTGACTCACCCAAGTAGTTCTGCGGCCGTCACTGTCACAAAGCTCTGTATGCAGAATGGGGCCCACTGAGTGCAATTGTGCTATTCACTTCACTAAGGGCTTTGCAAGATGTGGCCCCAAATTTTGAAGGGAAAGAAAGGAAGCAACATGATCAACTTAAAGGAGATTTATCTCTTTTCATTTTTTTCTCCCTTAACAGCCTTTTAAGTCCTTTAGCATTTGAGGTTTTGCAAGGAAGTTAGAAGCAAACATTCAAATTACCATCCTTCTAAAGACAGTTTAAGTAGAACAGGAAATAGGTAATTCAGGAAGGGCCAGGCTAAGAGCCTTAGCAATGTTATAGGAAAGAAGTGGTTAAGGATCTAGATGATTTAATCCAGTTTTAAGAAAGGGTTTTACAGTGAGCAATTAGATGCTGGTTAAGGAATTAATCACTAATGGGTCATTAACTCTGACTGCTATTGTACAGTTAACAAGCTGAGGCAGGATTATTAGACTCAGTACCCAATTAAGGAGAAGAAGATATTTACAACAAACTGAACGAGTGGGCTCTCACAGTGGAGCAGAACAATTTGAGAGAAACGTTGTGGACACACAAAAACTACCCAGGGTACAAAAACATATGGATGTGTACATCTGCAGTGTGCCTAGAGCTGTCACTTCACTTTCCCTATGTCTTTTTCCCCTAAATGTGGGTATTTGCCTGCTTATCTTCATTATTTTCAGCATGTAAGAGTGTGGGACTCACCCCTGCAGCACCTCCTGCTGGTCTGTTCCAGGAATTAGTTCTCTAGCCTCTGGAGCACCCTTTGCAGGCCAGTGATCTGCTGCCTAAAGGCCCCGCATGTCCCTCCCAGGATCCAGTGCCCCTTTATCCAGGGTGCTGACCCCTGGCCATAACCCTTTCTCTTTGGGTCTCCCCTCCCTGGGAAACCCCCACCCTCTATCTCCACCTCACCTCAGTATAAGGCTACTGGCAGTCATCATCTATCCCCCACACTCTGGAGCAGACTGAAGTATCAGCCTACTCATCACTGGCAAAGTTGGGTTTGGACCTGCTGCCTTTGTCTACCCCGGGGCTGCCCTCTGCAGCCCCTAGTACCTGTTGGCCTTATGTTAGGCTTCCAGACTGGAGTTCCCCAGCTCCTCTGCCTTTCCCCAGCCCTGCTTCACTCAGGTACCCTGTCTCCAGCTGCCTGCAGCCAGGCCCTTCTCCCTCTACAGCCAGAGAGAGACTGAGTGGGCTTCTGGCTCATAGCCTCTTATAGGGGCCATCTGGGCCTGACTGGGGCATGGCCCCAGCTAAGCCTACTTTCCCCAATCAGCCCAGGCTTCTTGCAACAGCCACAGCCCTCTCCTGGACTGTTTTCCACCCCAAAGGGCAGGAGTGGGTAACCACCCCGCTACACAGCACTAGAGGAACATATTGTTTCCTTTTAAGGACATGATTGTCCACTAACTACCCCTCCACACACACACACATATATAAAACATTTTACAAATATTTGTAAATTTGTGCACGAGAGAGAAAGATGGAGCGAGAGAATGTGTATATCGATACTGTGCAGTTATGGACTATTTAATGACATGACTCCACACAACCAAGCTGTCCAGCTGTGGCTCAAGAGTATGAGTACCAACCTCCGGACAGCCGGTTAAGAACCAGTGCACAAAGCTCAAATTGGCTGTGAGATCTATACTGAGCTTTCACCAACCAATAATCAAGTGTAAACTTCTCAGGCACTCTAACAGCTTTAGCATGGAGTCATAGACAGTCCCCCTGGGTACGCCAATCTCTCTTGTCACCCAGGTAACCTACTTTTGTGATAGCTGGTCCCTTACACCAAGGACCACAGCAATATTCAGGTTACTCCCAGTCCCAAAGGACAAGTCACTTACCCCAAGTCAATTGGACTTTAGATCTCACACCAAAGACTTGTATTGGCTTGTAGCCAATCCTATAACAAACTATATGCAGATTTATTATATATGAAAAGGAAACAAGAGAGTCATTTACAAGGTTAACACACAAATGAGTTACAATCTTAAGTTTCAAAAAGTAATTGAACCTTCTATAATAAGCAAGCTCTATATGAGCCTTCAGGGCTAACTCAGGCCAAGCAGGGATGATCTTTTGCTTACACAGTAGAACCTTAGAGTAACAAATCCCAGAGCTGCCAACTGACTGGTCAGCCACACCCCTCATTTGAAACCAGAAGTCTGCAGTCAGGCAGCAGCAGCAGCAGAGACACAGATACACACACACAAAAGCAAATACAGCACAGAACTGTGTTAAATGTAAACTACTAAAAAATAAAGGGAACGTTTAAAATAAAAGACTTGACAAGGTAAGGAAACTGTTTCTGAGCTTGTTTCATTTAAATTAAGATGGTTAAAAGCAGCATTTTCAAAGCTGTATTAAGTCAATGTTCAGCTGTAAACTTTTGAAAGACCAAGCATAACATTTTGTTCAGAGTTAGGAACATTTCAGAGTTACGAACAACCTCCATTCCCGCTGTGTTTGTAACTCTGAGGTTCTACTGTACCTAGTAATCCTCCCCTCAGCCCCAAAATCCAGGCAACACAAAGATATCATTCTTCCTTGCTAGAGGGTTTTATTCCACTTTGAGTTGCAAACTGAGCTGATGGGAGGACTTTACTTGCAAGACTCATTTTCATGGGGGACAGGGAGAGTAAAGAGCAGAGTCTTTTGTCCTCTTTAATGTTCCACTCTAGTCCATCCGGTGACTAGGGGTCTTCCTTGTTAGGCAGAAAATAACACCTTATGTTGGAGACCAGTATGTCAAACTATTTAATGTCTCTGGCCTGTCTGGTGATTTATACAGACTTTGTCTACACTGGCACTTTTGTTGGCAAAATTTTTGTCCATCAGGGGAGTGGGGAAAAAACAACCCTGACCAACATAAGTGTCACCGACAAAAGGGCCAGTGTGGCCAGCGCTATGTTGATGGGAGATGCTCTCTTGCCAGCATAGAGTGGTTATATGTAGACCTTAAAGTGGTGCCTCTGTAAGCTCTGTAGTGTAGACATTGCCACAGTTACAGCGGCTTCCAGTGCAAACACTTCAATATTATCTTATAACATGTGACACAGATGTTCTAAGTGAGATTAATGCAGGCAGCAATTGGCTAGCATTCCATAAAAATCTAAACACTAAACAGAGTCTTTTCATTCTACCTATTTTAACAATGCTAACCAACAGGTGAGACAGACAGGTTCCAGCTATGTATTAATCCACATTCAGTGGAGACAGGGGGACTGTGGCACGAGCTGATGCCTGCTCTGCTAGAGTCACATACACTACCTGTCTACACAAATGGATGCTCACTCCCCCTCTCTCACACGCATAACTGTATAATTTTACAACTATTTGTTACAGTCTATGTATATATTATATGTTAGGGTGTGTGTGTATGTATAGGACAAGTATATATATATATATACTTATTAAGGTCCTGATCCAAAGCCCATGAAAGTCCTTAGCAGTCTTTCCATTGACTTCAATACAGGAAGCCTTAAGGACTTCATAGAGCTAGATTTTAAAAAAATGGTGTGTGTATGTATATTTATATCTTCTGTCTGTCTATAGCTAAATGACAAAACATCTATCTAATCTATCTATCTATTACTGAAATTTCAGCAAGTTATTTATTAATCGTTAGAAAGAACAGACATAGCAGTAGTCAGGCAACAATGAAGTTAGGGCCTCGTGCAAACAGTTACTCAGGTGCATAAGTGTTTTCAGGATCAGACCCTTTGCTGAATTGTTGCCAGATGATGATGATTACCAGTAAGGCAGTGGCTATTCATTAGTATTGTTTTGTCCTTTATTGTTAGAGCCTAAAGAATGCTGAGCACTTTGCAAAGTGATGTAAAGGTCTCAGTGCATTTCTAATGACTAGGATATTACATATATACTAATATGTGTAATCATGCCAGCCAAAGGGGAAAATAGATGTTTCCCTTCTGCAGAGGAAAAAAAAAAACCCTGCCTGTGTAAAAGTAACTATGAATTTGTAGAATCAGGCCTTAAACATGCACAAGTGAAGCTATAAACAGCAGCCTTTCCTTGGCAATCTATAGCCAATGTTTTATTCACATAGGTTTATTAGAAACTTACAAACTACTTTGCTTGGTCATGAAAGAGGATGAGGTGCTATTGTTACTGAAGGCTAAGGGGCACCTCTGTGAAGAGGGTGTAATGCTATTGACATTGATGGAGTTACTCCAGCTTTACACCAGCATGACTGAGAGTGGAATTGGTACATAATGGGTCTGATCCATAGCTTCTTGAAATCAGTGCTAAGCTTAGGCCCAATATTTTATAATGTGTTGAATTCAGAGTAGGTGGGGAGGGGGGGATGAATGTGTGTTTTGCTGGAAGGTGCAGTCCTCAAAGGGATCAGAGATGATTTGGGGGAGTGAATTCTCTTCCAATGCCCCTACCATCTCCCTGTTCGTTTTCAGGTCTCCAAAGCAGCGTGTGTCCTTCTACTCTGGAGAAGGAAAAGGGAGGGGAGATGGAAGGCGAGGAGACTGTTTTCAAAATACAGCGATTTCCATTATTATTTCGCAAAAGCAGCTCTCGAGTCTGCAAATGGGCCACGTTGCTGGGAAGGGCTGTTTAGAAATTGCTGTCTAAGGTTAAAAAGCTCCCTGAAGTGAAGCTGAACAAAGCTGATGTGCTTGTTTCTGACAGGCCCCTTAAAGATATGCACAGATTGTGAAAATATAATTAGAAGCCAGCCTTTGTCTGGCCACAATGAGTGGGAAATGTTGAAAGAGGAGGTCTCCCCGTCTTTATTGACCCGTCCCCAGGACACAATGAGGGGGCTTGTGAGTCCTTCTCCTTCCCCTAATGAGAAACGTTAATTGCCACAATTTCCAGAGTGTGTAAAGCAGCCTGTGCCCAGCCAGAAGAAGGGGTGTTTTCTTTAAAAGGTTCTCAGCCCCATGAAATGTGGTAACAGAGATAATGGGAAAGAAAAACGCCGTGGTTTTAATTCCCGCAGCTCGGACAATGGCGAGGGGCTCGGTGCAGATGTGTAATTTTAATTGCCGCTGATTCCCTCACGTGGAGCCTGCAGCTTCCTCCCGGGCAGGGACCGGACACGGCCGGGGGGCTGCTCTCTGCAATCTGCCTGCGGCTGGGGGAGGCTTTAGGGAAAGGGGGGCGCGAGGGAGAGATTTAGGACTTTGCCTGGTTTTATTTCGGAAGGGCCCCAGCGTAACATTACCCGGCACGGAGCTTAGCAAACGGGGCCTTAGCCCTGCGGATTAAAACAGCATCTCACGGGAACTCAGGTCTTGCCTTGCCCCGGAACAAACTGGGTTCATCCCCTGCCCCGGCAGTTTAGTTGGCGATTTCCTGCCATAGGCCAGCCCTTGTGAAGGTTAATGACTGTTCCCACGCGCTAGGGAGGGCTTGTCGGATTGCTGCCCAATGATGTTAAACAAACCCAAGGGACAAGTCATAAAGAGACGACAGGACAGTCACGTCTAGTAAGCTCTTTGCAGGACGGGGCACTGACCCTACGTACCCTATGAAGTAGGGGGTGGTTACCTGCATACAGACTGCAGGGGGGAGCTGTGCGAAGCTGATTTCCAATAGTCATATTTGCACCTCTGGCTCTTACCCTCCAGAGAGCTGTGGTGTCACCAGCCTGTTCCCACCTGCTGCAATGACAGGACTATGGCTTCTCCCGGGTGCCCCTGGTACCTCGCCCAGCTCCCTATTTCAGCCACGAGCTCCTGGAGGACACAGGAAAGCAGCTGCAAGTCTCCCAGCGCCTACGGGACTTGCCAGCCATGCAGCCACCATTCAGTTGCATGTTTCTGTTTTCCGGGGCATTTTGGAAGGTTGTCCCCGGGAAAGGCGGAGCGGTTCCCGGATGAGAAGTTGACATCAGTTATTCACCCAATGGGTGAATCACGGCATCATAATATTTACAACGTTTTACATCTGCGCAGACAGTTACTAATCAAGCCTCAACCCACCTCAGTGAGGTGGGTGAACAAGTGTTAGCTCCAGTTAATGGTGGGGCGCCTGAGTCCCCCAGAAGTTAGTCGAGTTGCCCAAAGTCACACAGAGACAGCTGGGGCCAGCACGTGGGGGTTCCTGGCTCCCGGTCCCCTGCTCCGACGGCAGGACCAGACCATCTGATCACGGTGTGAGAGACCCCAGGGAGTTCCGGCCCCTCCTACAGAAGAGACAGCAGGGAGGACACTTCCACCCCCGCATTGCAGTAGCGGTTGGTTGGTTTTCCGAGAGTGAATCACATGGACAGGACCTGATCCAAAACGCCTTGAAGTCAATGGGAAACTTTCCACTGATTTCAAGGGCTTTGGATCAGGCCCCAAGGAAGGAATTATTTAAAAAAAAAGGGGGAGGGGGAGGAAGGGTGTGGGTGAGAGTATACCAATATTTGTCGTGCCTTTGCAAAATGGCAACAATATTAGACTTTTAACTTCAGAAAATAACGTCATCCCCTCACTCTGAGTGCAAACCACACCGGAGAAGTTAAAACAGGGAGGTGGATTTAGCATCGAAACCAGTCAATTAAAACTGGAAGAATTTTAGCAAAAATAGATAGATGGGCACTAGGGAAGGGAGCTGAATTTATTTCTATGCTTTTGTTTGGTTTTTCTTTTCGTGTGAGGGTCCAGTGGCCCAGTTGTGCAGACACCTTTCAGTCTCCAGATTTAAGAAAGAAAAGGTTTCGTGCAGAATTCATTGCTCAGCTTAGACTCCCTTATTTCAATACGATATTGTGCAGGACAACCGGGTCCTTCTCGATGGGAAAGTTCACAGCTAACCTTTGTTTTGGAAGTACCATCCTAGCACTGGGAGTTACACTGGCCGTGTGAATCGCCTTCTGCATTCTTGTCTCAAAGTTGTATGCACACATCGCGAGATATCTTTGTTCAAGGAAGAGCTCTCACTTTAGGCTGGATCCTGCAGTTGAGCAGGTAGGCATGGGGCTCCCGAGGGGGTGGGTGGTATTTTTCTGATTGCACCAGGAAAGAAAGGAAGCTTGTGATATTTCTTAACTCAAAATTCACTAGAATGCTCCTATTTGAACCCCAAATCCCCGTCCCCCGTTATAGGAAAACGAAGCATCTTCTTCACAGTGCGATAGCTCTTCTGAATGTCGTAAGGACTCGTACTTCTGGGGTGGACTAGGAAAGGATCCCTCCGGATTGAGGTCCCTTGGTTGGAGGGTCTGAACTCACATGGATTGATTGATTGCCTTCTCAGACTCTGTATGCACTGGGGGGTTTTGCATCCGTGTAGCTCCACTGCTGGCACAAGACACGTTTTACACCAGTGCAGGATCTTTTCACTAGCAGTTTATCTTGATACAACATGGAAGTAGTTACATGGGTGTAAAAATACAAACAAGCCCTCAGCTAGGGCTGGAAGCAGAGCCCTACCCTTGAGCCAACAAAATGCTTAATCACCTGGCTAACTTTAAGCACCTGAGTAGTGACGTTGAACTCCCTGGGGCTACTCATACACTGAACATTAAGCAGCTACTTACATACTAGCTTTGTAGGGCTGGGCCCAGCATGCTCAGCCGCTTGCAGGAGGGAGCCCTTACAAGGATGTGTTTTTTGTTTTTTAATTACTTCTGATTTACACTGCCTAGGTGGCCGCAAGGTCAGACTCAGGCCGGGCAGGAAGCGTTCAGCTGGGGAAAGGTAGCCAGCCTGGAAAGCAGTGACTGGGGAAAAGTGACACCTGGATGGGGATAATTTATTCTTCATCCCTGCCTCTGCAGAGCCAGTGGAATCCAGCCCGCTCTAAAAAGCTCGGGTTGCTGTTTTGATCTTTCCAGTCCCGGTTCCACACCGCAGTGACCTTTTATTCGCAGTTAACAGCGGGAGAGAGATGCAGGTGAATGGCTGGAACATACAGCTACAGCTGATTTGAGAGGGCGAAACGATTATATTCACAGCCTTCCAAACATGTGGTGACACGCTGCAGGCCTTCCTTGCCTCCCCCCTCGCCAAGCCCGTGTCATTTCATTAAATACGAGGCCAAAATATTTGCAAAATGGCATTTTGACTGAAACAGAGGAAAGCAGGAGGGGGGAAGAGAAAGGTAATGAGAATTTAAACAGAGGAACCTCGTCTATTACCTACAGCTGTTTTAATCTGGGGGGTTGTCACACAAATACCTGTCTATTGACTTAGTTGCCTGCGTGACAGCGACACGCAGATCACTGGAAAGGGTCCTGGAACACACCTAGTTGTGTGCTTCTTCCTTATCACCACGCTGTATTTTCCTCTCTAATTGTGGAGAAGAATAGTCTAAGGCCGTGGTTCTCCACGCTGGAGCCCGGAGACTGCCCCTTCCTGACCCGGGGGTTAACGAGACCATACCTTTAGGCTGTGTACCAAAACATGAAAAAGCAACAGAAGACACACTAGCTTCTGATCGTATTTAGTAGAGATCCATTCGGAATCAACAAGTACAAGGCAGAGTCTTAAAATCGTCCTTCTTTAATGGTACAAAACCCCCGACGACTACACATTTCTCTGCCCCTACTGTAGTGTTAATATAACCCAGTGTCCAGCCAACACGTAATATCAAATTGTTAGATCTTTAAACTAGAATCAAACCCTAATCTGCACAGGGATATAAAAGGGACGCACGAAAAAAATACAAACAAAGCAACTTTAGGGGCGGGAGGATACTGGGACCTAAGAAACGCGTTTCTTTAGTGCTTACTCCATCTGGGATGTGAGCAGCTTGTGCTAGGAGGCTGTTCCTTCCTCTCAATTACATGCCTACTGCAGAGGCATCTATCTATCTATGATAGGTGACTTATTTTCCTGGGGGGATCTTTTTGTCAAAAGGTACCAGCCATGCTGGTAGGGTCCTCTGTTGTTCTGGGGTGGGTGGGGAGATGGATCTCTGCGTGTCCCTTCAGATTGTCTGCCATGGTTTCCCAATGGACTGAATATGCTCCTTTGCTTTCAGCCGTAACGCAGCTATGCTGGTGTTCCTAGGATCCGTCTCTTCCAAGGGGAATTTGTCCACAAAATTGGTCCCGCACTGGTAGGGCGGGGGAGGTCCCATTGTCCCCAGGGGCTGCAAGGTGTGGCTTATGGGTGGCGGCGAATTCAGGAAAGGTGGAGGGGTGTAGCTGCTGGGGAGGCTTTGGGGGGAAGCCACGAAGCCGGGCAGAGTCTGCAGAGGGGTGCTGTTAGCCAGCGGTGGGGTGAGCCAAGACTCCAGCGGTAAATTGTTGTTGATGGTTCCCAAGGCGGAGGGCTGGGGGGATCGGCTGAAGGAGAGTATAGGGGAGTCCTGCAGCTTCATTGAAGTGACTTCCAGTTTCTCTTGCCTTCTCCATTTGGCTCTCCGGTTCTGGAACCACACCTGAAAACACAGTTTGGGAATTAGAACCGATTCTGATTTTCCTCCGGTCAATTCCAATGCAAAGAGCAAATAATAAAACCATAGGATAACAATCAGTCTTCCCGCTGTTCTCCTTTGCCTCTTGGAGAATACCGCCAGCTCTGCCGCTATCTGAGACACTGGCCGGAACGCTGGAATATTGAACAAGCTCCAGCGCGGCCGGTTTGGGGGGAGCGATTCCTTGGGTTGAAATCGTTTCGTTTAAACCGAAGTATTTTCAAAATCGTTTGCGGGAAATGGGTGGGATTGAATTTCATCCGAGGGCAAAAAGAGCGAGAAACGATGCGTGTTATCCGCGATGCAAAGGAGGCGGAGTTGCTTTTTATGTGGGGAGTCGCCGTATGTTTTTTTAGGGGGGATATGCTGGTTTCTGGGTTCGGCAGAAACTCTCTGAAGCCAGAAGAATACATCCGAAGTCTCCTTTAAGGAGACAGACATGGCAGCAGAAAACAGGACAAGGGAAGTGTCTGGGATATAAAACACAGACGCACAAAACTATCATTTCTTCTCACTGTCTTTAGCTGAGGTGGGAAATTTTAGCTATTTCTGGCTTTCTCCCGGGGATAACCTTCCCAGCCTTCGGTATCGCGTAGCGTGGGGGTGGCTTTACCGGAATGTTATGGCCTCAATGGAGAAAAGATGGAGTTATCCCCAGTAACTTCTCCAAGAGGCACTGGTAATCACTGCGCAGAAATATTTCATGCAGTTTCCGGATTGAAGGGAAACAGTCCTGGTTTAAACGCAGTGAGTCCGGGCCGGATCCAAAACCCACTGAAGTTAATCGGAGCCTTTCCACTGACTTCAGGGCGGTTTTGGATGAACCCCACGAGACGCCCCGAAAGCAACGCGGTGAGCGCTCGCGGTGAGCGCTCACTGCGAGCCAGGCTCCGGAGGTCCTGCAGCTCAGGGGTTACAGAAAACGCTTTAAAGCGGGATCCCGGCTGAAAACAAAGTTGAGCTTTTTAAAAGAAAACGCTTAGAAGCAATTCTGTCTCACCCTCCCCGATCAAATATTTCCCCAGCCACCCAAATCTGGTCTCGCTAGTCGCTGTGATGAAATTAGCACCATGTTCCCTTGCGGGCAGGTTTAAAACCCCCACTCCGCTTGGAACCGCTCCCAGATTTTTCGCAGATGACTAGTAAATATTGAAGGCTTTTCAAACATTTTAATGACCCGAGGATTAAAGATAATTCAGCTTTAATGAAAGCAAAACCGTTTAAACGCCGCGCCGTGGGAATGAAGGTAAATTGCGGAGCTGGCCAGCGAGAGGGGGAATGTTTCCGTGGGTCTCTGCTGGGGGAGAGAAATGTTCCTCCTGGGAACGAAATTCGGCAGCTCGCAATCTCCGCTGCAAAAGGCGTGATTGATAAAATCCCTTCCCGCGGGATCCCTGGGCGTGCGGCTGAAAGCTGGGCTGGGGAGCGCTCTCCTAGGGACGGCGGCTTAGCACCCCGGGGCGCTCCGGACTGGCCCCGCAAGGGGAGGGGAGGCGGGCAGCTGGGCTCACTTACCTGCACGCGCACTTCGGGCAGGTTGACCTTGACGGCCAGCTCCTCGCGGCTGTACACGTCCGGGTAGTGCGACTTCTCGAAAGCTCGCTCCAGCTCGTGCAGCTGGTACGTGGTGAAAGTGGTGCGGTTGCGCCGGTGCTTCTTCTTGGGCTGCTCCTCGTCAGCCAGCTTGGCGTCCGGCCGCGGCGGGCTGAGCCGCTCCTGCGGATGCTGGAGGCAGCCGGGCTCTGGGGCAACGGGAGTGGGGAGAAGAGACCGTCAGGCGGGGCCCAGAGCTCACCCGCGGCTCCCGGGGCGCAGAGCCCGCAGGCTGCCAAGCCAGGACGCACGTGCCCTGCTCCCCGGGGGACAGAGCCCCAGGCCCGAGGTGCACCCGCCCCACCCAGCCCCCGCTCACCTTCGTACTCCTCGGCCCCGCTCTCCTGCTCCTCCGGCGGCTCCCCGGGCATTTTGGGGAAGCAGGGCCTGGGGCTCCGCTTGTCCGCCTCCTTCAGGGCCCGCGGGCTGCCCACGGGCTGGAAGGCGCCCAGCAGCCCGTCCTCCTTGGGGAAGCCCAGGATGGCCTCGATGCTGTGCAGGCGGGACGGGGGGCCGCCGGGGCTCCTGCCCAGGTGGGCCGAGAGAGAGAAGCTCCCATCCGCCATGCTCAGAGGGGAGCCGGGCAGGTGCATGGAGACTCGCTGCCCAGGCTTGTCCCTGCTTCTCGGCGCACACCCGCTGCCCCTCCGAGGTGGGCTGGGCTGGGCTGACTCCCGGGGGATGGGGGGAAGCGAGCCGCCTCCCGATCCCCTGATGTCAGAGCCCGGGCAGGCTGCAAACCAGCCCCTGAGCGCACTGAGTCCTTAAGCTGGGCTGGGTGTCAGAGCCCGGGGCTGCCTTGTCCTTGAAGCGCAGCGGCTCGGTGCTCAGTGACCTCTCCTCGCCGAATGGCTCAGGCCGGGCTCGCTGAAGAGTTTTAAAGCGCCCTTCCGCGGGCAGCTGGCAGCTGCGCCCGCTGTGCGCTCCTCTCCGCCACTGCCACGATTAGCATCAGCCCGGGGGCTTTGTCTTCCTGGGGACACTGTGTCCACCTGAGTGAATGGGGCGAGCGACTCCTCCCCGCGCTGCCAGGGAGCGGGGGCCGCCCTACGCGTTCAGACCCAGCTTCGCAGGGCTAGAGCTGCAGACGCTGGAATTAGCCGGAGGCTTGATAGAGGAACAATTATTCCACCGTTATGGGTAACTCTGAAAGCCTCTTGGCGCTGGGCCGGGTTTGGATCGTCAGACCCGAATGTGGGGAAGGCCCGACCAGAAAACGACTTGGTCTTTTCAAAAGTGGATTTTCATTAACCAAAGCCAATCACAAAACCAGGGTAAAAGTGCAGCTGCTGCCCTAATCAGATCTAGTGACCTCAAAATCTAACCTACTGTGTTGCTATCATACTGCTTCAAACAACTCATAAGAATCAGCCATACTGTGTCAGACCAAAGATCCATCCAGCCCAGTATCCTGCCCACCAACAGTGGCCAATACCTGGTGCCCCAGAGGGAGTGAACCTAACAGGTAATGATCAAGTGATCTCTCTCCTGCCATCTACCTCCACCCTCTGACAAACAGAGGTTAGGGACACCATTCCGTACCCATCCAGGTTAATAGCCATTAATGGACTTAATCACCATGAATTTACCCAGTTCCATTTTAAACCCTGTTATAGTCCCAGCCTTCACAACCTCCTCAGGCAAGGAGTTCAACAGGTTGACTGTGCCGTGTGTGAAGAAGAACTTCCTTTTATTTATTTTAAACCTGCTGCCTATTAATTTCATTTGGTGGCCTCTAGTTCTTATATTATGGGAACTTTTCCTTATTCACTTTCTCCACGCCATTCATGATTTTATATACCTCTATCATATCCCTGCCTTAGTCTCCTCTTTTCCAAGCTGAAAAGTCCCAGTCTCTTTAATCTCTCCTCCTATGGGAACCCTTCCAAACCCCTAATCATTTTACTTGCCCTTCTCTGAACCTTTTCTAGTGCCAGTGTATCTTTTTTGTGATGAGGACACCACATCTGTACCCAATATTCAATAAGTGGCGTACTATGGATTTAACTCAGCCAACCTTAGTTGAATCATTAGTTTGAGAAGAAATCTACTTATATGCATTTTTAAAAACTTTTTAAAATTGATTTTTTAAAAGATATCAGTCCGCCTTGCTAAATTCTGATTATCTTGCATTCTGGGTTATCTTTTTATCCCATTTCCCTTTTTAGATTGTAATTAGTTTGCTCTGTATTTGGATATTTCTGGTTTAATGACTTCTGTAAAATGCATTCTTTGCTTCCGAGTAATGGTCATCTGTTTGTTGGGAGGCAAATGTCTTTTCCTAAATTCGTTAAGCAATACATATGCTAAACGTTTTTCAATTCCTCTTTTAAAAAAATCCGTCTTGCTCTCAATGTTAGTGCAGATTTGTGGATAGATTTCCAAAGGTGTGTGGGAAAACGAAGTGAACGAAAATGAAGGGCAAGCAAATCTGAGAGACGCGTTTCTCACAGTAAAACAGCGAGAAGGAAGTCTATTGAAAATCCAAACGTTACTGGCATCGGAGTTTAACTACTGTCTCACAGATCCTGGGACCCACCGCAGGCTTAACACAGCTTCTGGTTTAAATGTTTCATTCCAGTTGTCCGGAAAGGGGCGTTGTCTCCTGGAAACATCAAACATCTTCAGCTCCTTCCTGTTCGTTTTACTCCTCCCAGTTTGTCCTACTAACGTCCCAGTCTCATGAAGCCAATGGGACTATGGGAGTAAGTAAAACAAGCGGGGTCTGGCTTCATGCCTTGACACCAGTGCAGGCTTGGGGAAGGGAAGGGACCACATTTCGCAGACAGACTTTCGCCGCCGCCCGGCCCGAGGGGTGTCCTACAGATTTTATTCGTGGTAGTGAGCGGAGATTATCTGCAGGAAGAACGGATGCAGCTGGAGTCCGATCAGATCGTTTTCCTTCGCCAGGGGATAGCTCTCCAGCAATTCCGCCTGGACACCGGCTGCACATCCAACGGACCAGCTAACTTCTTCAGCAACAGTTAGGAGTGCTAGAGAGACACTCTTGGCTTGTCATCGCTCAGAGCTCGGGGATAGCCCGGAGAACCTACATAAAACTGACAGTGGGCTCGCTGGAGCCTGTCATGAAGTCCAACAGGGTAATTAAAATTCTACCGTGTGTCTAAGCTCGCCAGAAACGTTTCATTGCATTAACCATAACAATAAATGATCCATTAAAAGGTAGAATTCTTGGTCGATACCTGACGTTTTCTCTAACCATCTGTTGACGTTTTGTTCTCCAAATGTGGCCAACGTAATTAGAAAAACAACACATAATTAGGTTTCAACTAGAAGCTGATTTCAAACGAAGGTGTTGAAATCACAGTTACTGATCTACCATTATTTCTAAATCTAAAACCAGATCTGGACATTATTCCTAAAACAAGCTGAGCATAAATAGAGGAGGTTAAAGTTGAGATTCTGAACTACGCTGGCTGGACGGAGTGCCTGTCTGGCTCCTCGCTGGGCGATAAACCCTGACCCAGACAGGATGGAAGCAGTGATGAAGTGATCAGATGTACCTAATGCCTAGAGATGGAACGATTTTGTAATGGATGATCAGACATGGGGCCACTGAGTGGACCTTCAACTCAGAAGAGGACTGAACAAATTGCAAATGAGCCTCCCACAGGGCAGGGAAACCACTCATAGTACTTTGCTGTCTCGGATAGTGTCCGAGTTAATAGTCATACCAATGGGATGGCCATCACGTGGGACAGTCGGCAGAGGAGTTTGTGCCTGTTCAGTTTCTGCTCACCAGGAGGGAAAGGAAGATAGCGAACTAGTTAATTTTCCCTTGGCGCTTATCTTAGCCCCTACCCGAGGAAGTTTACATAAAATGAATTCTCAGTATTAAACCGAGCCGTGGACTCTCTCTCTGGATGGACAGAAAAGTCTAAACTGAGAGAGAAACATACACAGGCCAGTGTCAGCCTTTGTCCGATGGGCACGATCAGGTTCTGCTCTTGTTCCTCCGAGATAGATTGGCAGCGCTTCCCTGCGCTCGAGTCCTGCCCACACGCTTCTAAGGGGCTTATGGGTTGGTTTGTTTCCCCAAAGACAATTCCGTTTAGAACTGCCCGGCTCCCCGGCAGAGCGCCAGGTGAGGTTATCCTGCAGTTACTGTGCATTGGGGGGAAGCAGGAAAAAACTCAGCAGCCGGTGGCAAGGAGGGAAGAGACAAAGAAAGGACAAGAAAAGGTTAGGCCAGCTTTTGTGTGCAGTATAAAAAGCAAGTCAATACCGTTGTGGGGGCATTGGAGGGTACTCAAAGCAATCCGCCGGGGGTCATTGTGATGGTTTAATCTACATGTGTATTTCCCAAGAACGCTATTAGTGAAGATGAATGGACTGTGCAATGTCCCTAATTTCTTCTCCTTTGGAGCTGGAGGTTTAGGGTCCTCACACAAAATGCGCCCGTCCCTCCAGAAACACGAGGCGCGGAATCCCTCTGCCCCATGCAGCAAAACGTGCAAGAAGATGAAATTGCAAACTGCTGCTCAGCTCCCGAGCAGGGAGTAAGGGCACAAAGGAGCCAGGGAAGCCGGGTAGCGCACCTTCTGCAAAAGCCACAGACTGTGGTTCTGCAGACGGGGTGTTTTCGCGTCTCACCAGGGCTGGATCAAAGGTAGGGTGAAGCAAGAGGGGCCAGGTTCCCAAACTACAGTGTGCAGGAGTCCTCCACTGTGACCTAACACAGCAGGATAATGGCCCATCCAATATCCGAGCTTCCTTCCTCGTGGCTAAGGAGCCCCTATTTTATTTTGTACCTTAGGGTCCCATAATCTGTTATACATCCCTATATGACATCCATTACCACACAGGGTTGGAATAACTACTCAGACCATGATGTATAATTTCGGGGTCCAGCTGCCAACCCCCCTCAGAGAGAACTAGCGATTACTGCACAGTGTAACAAGTTTGTCTTTATCCCCACAGCCAAGACTAGCACTTGCAGTTTAGGTTAGCAAAAGGAGGACGAGTAACCGGTTGAACGTCTTCCTTTGATACGCAGGCATTAGCCACTAGGTAAATCCTCTGCACACCACCCATCTCGCACTAGTGTGACATCTCAGAAACAGATCCCACGACAGGCCAGAGCTTAGCAAAGACTATTTCGACTTGGACATGACAAATAGAGGAATAGGATAAGCTCTGAAAATATCAATCATCTGAATCAAGTAGCTGGGATATTCCTCGCCTTTGTGAGATAGTCCAAACCCCTTCCCGTTCCCTAGCCTCTTGCAAAGGAGTTTGTATCATTACTTTTATTGTTCCAGGTACTTTATGAAAAAAAGCGTGAGACAAAAACAGAGAATCTGTGAAGCATTTATATACCAGCTTCTACTAGCATAGAAGAGAATAACCGATCTCTTGTCAATAATACTCAGCAATATGCATCTTCTTCTCCCATATAGGGCAGGATGAAAGCAGAACCACAAAGCATTGACTCACAGAATCCTGCTTTCCTTTCCCATCGCCTTTATTTGTCTAGATCAAATGATCGATGCCTTTACCCCACCACCCACACATTTAAACTGTACATAAACAAACAGTTTTAACCGTTACAATACTTACCAAGATGGGTGTATTGAAACAACAGAGCGCGACGGCAGATTTTGAATAGGCAGCAGGTTTAAAGCACAAAGCACAGTCAGCCCCTGGAACTCTTTGCCAGAGCATGTTGTGACCGGGGTTCTAGCGAGACCTAGATAAAGTCACGGAGGAGAGAACCATTACCCAGGCTGGGCAGAGGTGGTGTCCCTGACCCTGACCTCTTTGTCAGACTCTGGGAATGGGGGAGAAGGGATGGATAATTTGATGATTAACTATTCTGCTCCCGGCATTAGCTACTGTCAGAAGACAGGATACTGGGCTAGGTGGTCTGACCCACTATGGCCCTTCTTATGAAGGGTAAATATGGCTCTCAGGCTGGCCAGCGAAGTCTAAACTAAGAGAAAAACAACACACAAGACAGCATCAGTCTGTGCCCTACTGGAACATGCATATTCCCCGTTCGTTCCTCCAACAGACTGTTATAAAAACCTATAGGAACTTGTATTGTGTTTTTCCTGTGTCTACATAGTTCATATGATTTGCACCTGGAAAAGCTCTTTTTGAAAACACAACTTGAACTTTACTAGGGAACTTGCGTCCTTGGCTTATTACTTATTGCGGGGTACCTCGTAGCCCTGTGTAACATTTGTTTCCCGAGAGACGCATGTGCAGTTCCCATCCGCTTGGACAGTTGATGACATTTGTTCAGCCCAGGGTAGATGAACCATAGACGCCTCATTAACAAGGAAAGCGGGATATCGGCTGTAGGTTACTACACGTGGGGATACACAAGACTGAGATTAACTATGTATCTGTTCAGCGTCCAGCACAATTCAGCCCGACTTGGTTAAAGCGCCAAGATGCTTCTCCAGTAGGAGCAATGTTACAGCTTAAATAGCGACGTGCCACTTCTCTCGGCGGTGAATAGGCCAGGTGTGTGCCGCTGAGACGCACAGACCTGGGCGGGTTGCACCAGTGATTTCTCCTGAGAGGGCGGAGCTGTGAGTGTCATGCCGCAAAGCTATATTAATGCAATCCTTCTTTACTTGTTTTCCAATTAGCCTAATTGAATTCAGATTGCTGAAAAGTGGGCACCAGAGACGTTGATCTTGATGGGATGACGGCCCTGAGCTCTAGCGATCCTATTAGCGGTAAGAATGCAAATCCCAGGTAGACCCTTTAGCAGCAACAGCTCCCATGTGACAGACCCTTGCTAATCTGCTGTTTTCCCGGCCAGTCCCCCCCACACGTATGCGCCCCCCCCCCGCGCGAGAGATCGTTTATTGATTATTAGTGGTGTTGTAATAGGAGCGGGGATCTGGGCCTGGGTTATTCCTGGCTCTGCCCCAGGCTGGCTTAATGACCCAGGGCATGTCACTCGGGGACCGCTTTCAGAGGCGGCCATTAATTTAGAAGGGGGGAGGGTTGGGTGCTCAGCCTGCCTGACCCAACCGCAGGTCTGATTTTCGGAAGCGGCCACAACTCCCTGTGCAGGCGATGGGGCCTGCGAGTACTGAGACGCGAGGGGGTCTCAAACCGAGCACCGCCCGCGAAGGCGCTCACAGCTACTGTCTGTTTATGCCCCCCCCCTTTATTTGGACTTCCCCACGCTCCGTTTTTCGGCTGGAGCCGCGCACCTACCCCCAGCCGTGCAGTGAGAGTGAATTCGCATTTGGGAAGCGGTGTTAGGGGCGCTGCAAATGCAAAGGTGCAGTAACACGACTGCTGTCCAGATGCACTGATCGATAAGCAGTGCAAGAATAATTTTAGCTGGGCTATCAAAGGACTCTAAATCCCTTAAACAATCCCAAGCTTTATTTCGAAAAGGCCCTGCCACCAGCCCCACAACATTCAGGGTGAGACACAGCTAATGAAGATTACACTTTAAGACTACACTGCCTTTAAAATGGAACAACGTGCTAATCAGAAACATGTTAAGAGACCAAAGCAACCCCAGACCTGCTGCTAGAGGGGAACCCCCCATTTTGTATCTTGTCTAACGCCAAGTAAATTGTAGAGTTTCACATATAATACAAACAAAACCTTTCGCTGCTAGCGCCGTTGGCGTGGGAGTGTGTGTGTGTACTTCCTCTCTGTAACCATGAAATAATAGTAATCGTGTCTCTGAAAAATAACAGGAGCAGGGGAAGCAGAGGTGAGCGACACAGAGATCAGCCTTAACTCTCCCCAGAAGAAGGACTAGTTTCATTGAGGAGAAATGGACTGAATCCCACACGCCAAGAGCCACCAGACACCTACTGCTCCAAGGTGAAGCGGCAGATACGGAGAGGCCTTGGTCTAGATGGAGGATTCTCTCCCACTTTTGCTCTAGCAAGTACACAGCGCCAATCGTGGAAGAATTAATGCGGATCAGTCACAGCTGTGTTTAAACACAGTCCTCCACACAGGCTCAGAGCCGGTCTTTGTGGCCCCTTCCCACGTTTTCCCCACCAATTGAATGATAGCTGCTGGGAATTGTGCTTCTGATTTATGCAGGTGGGATGGTTGAGCTCTTTTTGTGTGTAAAATCAGTGCTGTTCAGAGCTCTGCCGCTGGCCTGCTGAGGGACCTTGGTAAAGTTACTTCACTTCCGTGCCTCAGTTTCCCCATCGGTAAAACGGGGATATTACTGACACTTCCCATCTTTGTAAGGTACTTTGAAATCTACAGAAGAAAAGTGCTATTTAAGTGGTGGTGTTAAGGATTTTGTCAGTTTTTACTGATAATAAACGGCTAGATCCCCCGTGGGGCAATTTAAGACACTGATTCTTCAAAGCTTTGCACCCATATTTAACGATCTCTTGCCAGTAACCTCATTGAAGGCAATGGACCTAGTGCTCCCATTTACTGAGGCAAATAATGTGTTTCCGTATTTGATTCGTGCATTAAAAAAATAATTCTGTCAATTACCCAGAAACGTCTCCACATCAGTATTTGTCTAGGTTTGAAAACGCTGTGGAAGAAAGTGGCAAGCTAATTTCTGAAAACGCGAGCCCTTTAACGACCAGAGCATGAGGTCATCTTTTCTAAGTGCCAGACTGTGGGTCAGATGACAGGCAGGATTTACTATTCAGTCCCGTTGCTTTGCATTCTCTGCAGGCTGCTGCTTTTAGATTTTTTGCAAACCTAAACCAGAATGGGAATCTCACCTATTTCTCCGTAAAGTGCAATGTGTGTTTGCATTCCTGTTCACAAGTCCTCGGAGGTGGTTTTTGTACACAGCACCATGCCTCTGTCAGCAAAGTGCCATCTCATCCATACACGATTTTGAAACTTGTCTCAAGTAAGTGATTTGATTTCCCACAGGAGTTGAACATCTTCAGAGTCCAGTGGAAAATCAAGCCACTTAAGACGTCCAAACGCAGATCCAGGTAGCGAATATTAGTCATCCAAGTTTCAAAATTCTAGCTGGTGATTTTGTTTTGAGTCTTTCGCTTGTCTTTAAAAATGGTGCAAAAACTAATCCGATCCCTTTGAAAGGTATTTTAGTTCACTTCACTCTTGTTAGTATCAGCCCAGCTTTGTCACAGCACCCATTTGCTTTGAAGTTCTCCTATAGCTGCCCTCAGCACCCAGATTTCGGCGCGGATCACCCATACATTAAAGGCCACATTACTTTTTAGTAATGCGGGACAGCGTACAGCGAAACGTCCTTTCCAACAGCGACTTCTATAATTACACTTCAAATCTATTCGCTTCATTCAACCCTTGATTTTTATGGAATCTCATTAATCACCTGTGAGTGATTCTGATTGTACTTTCTCCTTTGACCCTTTAAACTCTGAAAATGCTGATCCTATATGTACTGACGAATTTAATTAGCTGCTTCAAACCACCAGATGCTTTCAATAAGATTTTCAAGATGTTCCCGTCACGTTTTAATTCGAAGGTCAAATGCTTTAGATGTGTTTACTGGGGTGTTTTTAGACAAGGTACTTTAATCTGCAAAGCTAGAGGAAGGCTTGGCAGTAGTGTCAGGTTTATGTAGGGAAAAAATAGGAATGGAGGCATGGACTGATCACCAGACGTTAAAAGATTGAAGTTGGGCTTGTGACAGTATTTTTCTTCTTCTTTGTGACTTAGAAAAGCCAGTTGAAACTTTTTTGTTTAACACACATCTGTTTATTTATTTACTTAAGTAAAAATGTTCTGGAAACTGGTGACTGGTTACACAATGACATCACAGGAGACAAACTCAAACAAGTGCAGGGGGAAGATTTTCAAGCATAAAACATTCAACTCTGATGTCTAAAGTACTCTTTGGAGAAAGGAGGTCTTTATTAAAGCTTCCTCTCACCCCTGCGGTTAAGATGCGAGTACTTTCAAGATGTCCCAGAAGTCTTTCAGAGAAAGGGAAGACCAGACTTGACATTCCTGCTATTTTCTAAGGTGAAAAGGTCAAAAACAACAACAACAAAAAACCAATCAATACTTTTTGGGGGAAGGCCCCATGCTCATAGGTGGGCTAGAGGAGAACCATATTATATCAAATCCAGTTATTAGCAATCCTTTGCAGTTCACCTTTTAAACAATAGTTGCCAAGAGATACAACATAATGGATGTCACAGTTACAGGGTTAGCTGTACCGCTGCCCCACTCTGGTCTCTCCAAATGCATCTTCCAGGTGTCAGACCTCATGTGCTCATCTATTCTGGAATGGAATTTCACAGCTCCTCCACTCATACCAGGCCCTGGGGCTGTAGTCCCCTATGGATCCCCCAGGCTTACCCACCAGATCTGACAGGGTGTGGAACCTGCAGTTCTTCCCTTCAGGAGCCTGTGTCCAGGGGTGAATACAGTGACAAGACAGCCTTCTAAAGCTAAAAAATGTTCTTTGGTTTTTAAACCCATTTTTCCGCTTAAATGCTTTGTTCCTACTGCAAAAACAAACAGTCCATGCAATCCCCTTATGGTAACCTAGGCAGGCCTAACTTCTTCAGCCAGGCCAGCAAGTACCTGCGTCTCAGTCTGGCTTCCCAGAACAGCTCCTCGCTCCGTTAAGAGACCCTGCCCACACTCATGGCATGTGCTTAATTTTACTATTATTAGTGGCCCACTGACTTCAATAAGAACACTTGTAGTGCAGCAAGTGAGAATTTGGGGACATAACCACCTCTCTCATCCTTGCTTTCTGGGATGTTATAATCCTCCTAGTATTGCAGTCTTCCAGAGTCTTCTAGGCCAGATAAGAATGGACTTTATAATTTAAAAAATAGGCAGATTTTATTTTGAAAAAACAAATCAAATCAAGCTTTTTTTTTAAAAAAATGGCACAAGTCCATTCCTCCTCGCCCCTTAATATTACATAGGAAACGCAAAAAAGGCCCCTATTGACACATCTGTCAACCTAGGCATGACCAAGGTCAAATTTGTACTACCCATAGGGCTAATTTGGTGGAAACAACAGGTTGTGCCAAACCAAACTGTCTTTTTACAACCACACCCTTATACACTTACACACTTAAGCCCTAGTGTTCAAACACCCTGCTTTTCACACACAATTATTGCACACCTTTGGTATTAAATGGACTAGCCCATTTGTAAGGAATTAAAAATAATTTGTTTAATGAAACCCCTTCAGGCATCTATCACTATAACAGAAGATGAACTATAGCAGTAGTAGAAGAGATACAGTAAAAAAGGTAGATTTACTATTCATTAGCTAATTGTAGTTTGTTATAAATAGGGTGGCTACCAATTTATGGACAGCCCCATACACAGCTTAAAGGAAGGACCCTACACCCAGTCCTTCAAAGGGCTGATCACCTCTGGTGTTATTTCATCTTAGCAATGGGCGTATAAATATAGCGTTAATTTGTTATACTTCAATTTCAATACATGCTTGCTTTAGTCTCATAATACAATTTTGAATTTTATCACTCATTGTGTCACTGAAGGTTCTTAGACTGAATTTAATTACGTGTAACGAAATCAAGGCCCAAACCTTGGGCTCACATTTTTTAAATTTTTCATCTAAATATATTAATGAGAATATCCAAATAAAAGTTATAGGATGGGGAGCCTAGCACAAAGGCTGATCACTGACTGAGGCCTCTGGGTGTTCACTGTTACCATGTTATATCTATTTCTATTGCAGGTCTAGAAGGCTATATATAGCAGTCATCTCTGCAGTCTATATATCTAAAATGCAGACTGTACATCTTATAAAAAAAAGTGATTTAGGGCCAAACTCTGCTTCCCTTGCACATATGAAATCTCCAGCTACCCACATGCGTGAGGCCCTGATTATGGTATGATTAGAATCACAGCAGGGAAGCCAGTTACAACAAAACTGTCAGTCTGAGGGTGAATCATCTATTTCGGTGGCAGAGTAACCCTGGGAGGGTGTATCTCCAAGGAGCCTTTTGCAGAGCTCCAGCCCAGTTGCTCCAATGGTATGTTTGGGAGATGTCAGTGAAGTTCAGCTGCAGGGAACTCTTCCCACCCTGGAAGAGCCCTGGAGATCCACAAGTGGTGATAGACACAGGACAGATGCCTCCGTACCAAGTCTTTAGCTCCTAGCAGTATAGTTCCTTTGACTGAGGCTATATTAGCTTTTCTGAGTTAGCTTCCATGGGGAAGCCCACATGTGAAGGGGGTCCTCTTAGCAAGATGATCTTAGAAAGATGATGAAGCAGCTGTCTATACTGCAAACTGGATGAAACTCCCACCAAAGATTCCCACTGGAGTCACTGGGAGTTGTACTGCATCCCAGGGCCCCTATTCTGTAAAGAGAACCATACAAATAGACCCCTTGCTTCAGTGAGACTTCATTTGAATGCAAAGTCAGTCTGCGTGATTCTCCTTGCAGGATCAGGGCTCCCATTTGTAAGTGGTGTGACAAAGTTCCTCCTCTACCTTGGTGGGTCCTGCACTTCTTGGCAGATTTGCTCACCTCAGTGATCTTCCCCACAGTCTGGGTCAGCTCCTCCTGTGTCTGATCAGGAGTTGGGAGGTTTGGGGGGGAACCTGGGCCTGCCCTCTACTCCAGGTTCCAGCCCAGGGCCCTGTGGATTGCAGCTGTCTATAGTACTCCTGTAACCAGCTGCTGAACAGCACATACTCCTGGGCTACTTCTCCAGGCCCCTCCAAACACCTTCTTTATCCTCACGCACAGGATCGTCCTCCAGGGGGGGGGGGGGGGGGGGGGGGGGGGGGGGGGGGGGGGGGGGGGGGAGGGGGGGGGGGGGGGGGGGGGGGGGGGCGGGGGGGTGGGGGGGGGGGAGCTGATAAAGCTTGTCTCCTAATCCTCCAGCAGTACAACTCTCATGCTTCTTGCTTCCCATCTCCTCACTCACACTCCTTCTCCTCTGGTCTCTCCCCTGCCCTGACGGGGTGAGTTCCCTTTAAACCCAGGTCCCTGATTAGGCCCCTGCCCTATGGCTGCAGTTTTCTAATTAAAGTACTATATCATGCCTTCTAGAAAGGTCTTAATTGGCTCCAGGTGCCTTGATTAACCTGGAGCAACTGCCATTTGGTTACCATGGTCCTAGGGATTTGTTTAGCCTGGGGCTAACATACCTGTTTCTCAGTACTTTACTGTAGCCATCTGGCCTTGCCCCATCACAGTGGGTTAAAGGGATATGATTGATAGGGTTGTATTTGACAGGTAGACAAGGCCAAAGGAAGCAGGATTTGGTCCTTGATGAACACAGACCACATCAAATTGTGGGCTTGATTCTCATTTGCCCCATTCTGGTTGCATAAAGGGGCCTTACTGAATATAAATTGAGGTCCCGTTATACCACTATGTATGTGAGAATCAGGTCCCTTATGTTTCGATTACTTTCACTTTTAACCTGACTTTAAAATAAAATATAGGTTTATTTTATTTTAATGATGAAATGCTTCCAGCACCATTGTACAGTTCTGCCTTTCTCCCCTCGGAGCAATCAGAACAAACCATATCCTTGGGAAGCAGAAAGATTTAATTTGTCAAATCTCTCCACATAAAATTGATGCCATCATCCAACTAATTCTATTTTTTAAAAACACACTTTATACTTCCATTAATCATAAGAACATTGTCCATTCTCTAAAACCCAAGAGCAGTCAGTTTTCATTGATAAACATAACTTTTGTGACATTACATTAAACCACAAAGAATGTACTCAACACGAGACAATATAAAGAAACCCAAGTGAAGGCCTGTTGCCGAAGCCTGCACTCATCAGAGTAAGGGCTGCAGGATCAGTTCAAACAGTTGAACTGAGGAATGTAAATTACACAGCAGGTAATGCCAGACTCTCCTTTGGTTCTACATACAGCACCATTCATGCACAAGGAAGATAGGTCCATCAAAGCTCAGGGATGCAACCCCATGCTCAGGGGATTTCCTAAATGCCAGACTGCCAGAAGCTGGGACTGGACAGAGGATAGATCACTCAAAAACTGGCCTTTTCTGTTTATTCCCTCTGAAGCACCTGGCACTGCCCACTGTTAGAACACAGGAAACTGGGCCTGATGGACCATTGGTCAGACCCAGTATGCCATCCTTATGTTCTTATAAGGAATTTCAAAGCCTTTTTTACTATTAATAAACTGGCCAGATTGGAGGAAGCTAATATCTGGATACTGTCTGCATCTAAAGTTTTGTAGTCAGTTCTGGTACGGGATGCTTGTTCAGACATCTGGAAGTGTTTCAGGCACTGAGGAGCCGGAGTGTACTGGAACTCTTGTCTGGAATAAGTCTCAAGGAGCTGGCTGAAATTTTTTTATCTCAATCTTTTTTCCTTTTTTATTCCTTTTTTAGGATAAAGCCAACATATCTATTTTCGCCCCCAGTTTTTGGTCTCTTTTCCCACTCTTTTCTTTTCCTTGACACTGAGGACAATAGCGCTAATGCTGTCTAGGATTTTCGTGCACTCCCATTTTTTCTGTGTGTCAATCTAACTGTTCCAAAGTTGATGAAGATTTGAAAAGTGACAGAGTGGCAAAAGGAGAAGGAGGGGAAGAATCCAACCCCCTGGGCGCATCAGTCATTTTGTCGTGCTCAGTGGCAAAAAGATGGACATTTTTTCTTCAACTTTTATAACATTTGTTTTTCAAAAAATATTAGGGATGTTAAGTGATTAATAGCATGATTAATCGAAAATAATTTTTTAAAAAATAGAATACCATTTATTTAAATATTTTGGATGTTTTCTACATTTTCAAATATCTATTTCAATTACAACAGAATACAAAGTATACAGTGCTCACTTTATATTTTTGATTACAAATATTTGCATTGCAAAAAACAATAGTATTTTTCAATTGATCTCATAAAAAATACAATAGTGCACTCTCTCTCATGAAAGTTGAACTTATAAATGTACAAAAAAATCCTGCATTCAAAATTAAAATATAAAACTTTAGGGCCTTCATGTCCACTGAGTCCTACTTCTTGGTCAGACAATCACTCAGACAAACAAGTTTTTTTTAATATTTGCAGGAGATAATGCTTCCCACTTCTTGTTTACAAGGTCACCTGAAAGTGAGAACAGGCATTCTCATGGCAATGTTGTAGCCGGCATCTCAAGATATTTACATACCAGATGTGCTAAAGATTCATATGTCCCTTCATGCTTCAACCACCATTCCAGAGGACATGTGTCCATACTGATGACGGGTTCTGCTCGACAATGATCCAAAGCAGTGCGGACTGACACATGTTCATTTTCATAATCTGAGTCAGATGCCACCAGCAGAAAGTTGATTTTCTTTTCTGGTGGTTCAGGTTCTGTAGTTTCTGCATCAGAGTGTTTCTCTTTTAAGATTTCTGAAACCATGTTCCATACCTCAAGCCTCTCAGATTTTGGAAGGCACTTCAGATTCTTAAACCTTGGGTCAGTGCTGTAGCTATCTTTAGAAATTTGATATTGGAACTTCTTTGTGCTTTGTCAAATCTGCAATGAAAGGGTTCTTAAATCAAACAATATACGCTGGGTCATCATCTGAGACTACCATAACACTAAATATATGGCAGAATGAGGGCAAAACCATGGAGCAGGAGACATACAATTCTCCTTCAAGGTGTTCGGTCACATTTAACTAATGTATTTTTTTAAAACAAGCATCATCAGCATGGAAGCATGTCCTCTGGAATGGTGGTTGAAGCATGAAGAGGCATATGAATGTTTATTATATTTGGCCATAAATACTGTACCATGCAATGCCGGCTACAAAAGTGCCATGCGAATGCCTGTTCTCACTTTCAGGTGATGTAAATAAGAAGCGGGCAGCATTATCTCCTATACATATAAACAAACGTGTTTCTCTTAGTGATTGGCTGAACAAGAAGTAGGACTAACTAGACTTGTAGGCTTTAAAGTTTTACATTGTTTTGTTTTGGAGAGCAGTTATGCAACAAAAAAAATCTACCTTTATAAATTGCACTTTCATGATAGAGATTGCACTAAAGTACTTGTATGAGATGAATTGAAAAATACTATTGTCATTTTTACAGTGCAAATATTTGTAATCAAAAGTACTATAGTGAGCACTGTAGAAAAGCAGAAGGAAAGATCAAACTCACACTTCCCCTTTTACCCTTCCCCAGGGAACCTCTCTCTGCTTCCTCCTAAAAAGCAGCCTCATACTTTGGTAGGAGGTCCAGAATCCCTGCCCAGCCCCCTGGGAAACATTTTTAAACAACATAGTTACTGGCTATCCTTCTAGGGGTCGATATTCGTGTGACAGGTGCCCCACTTTAAAACAGTCATATGCATTCAATTCTGTTTAGAAGTGTTTGAAGTCCACCAATTCCAAAAAAGCTGCCAAACAACACACTTAGCAAAATTAACCTGTGAACGACAGCACCAAACTTGCATCAGCCAATAAACATTTGAACCTGAGTGCACTGACAAAAAGATTATAGACTCATAGACTCATAGGTCAGAAGGGACCAAGATGATTATCTAGTCTGACCCTCCTGCACAAAGCAGGCCACAGAACCGCTACCCATTCACTTCATAACAAAACCCCTAACCCTATGTCCGAGTTATTGAATCTTCGATTGATGGTTTGAAGACCTCAAAGCGCAGAGATCCACCAGCAAGTGACCTGCCCATGCTGCAGGAGGAAGGTGAAAAACCTCCAGGGGCCCCTGCCATCTGCCCTGGAGAAAATTCCTTCCCAACCCCAAATATGGCGATCAGGCTAACCCTGGAGCATGTGGGCAAGACACCAGCCAGCACTCAGGAAAGAATTCTCTGCAGAAACTCAGATCCCATCCCATCCAACATTCCCATCACAGACCACTGGGCAGACTTATCTGCTCGATAATCAAAGATCATTGCCCAAATTAAACATCCTATACAATAGTACCCTTCCATAAACTTATCAAGCTGTATCTATTAAAGCCGATTATGTCTTTAGCCCCCATACTCCCCTTGGAGGCTGTTCCAGAACTTCACTCCTTAATGGTTAGAAACCTTCGTCTTTTCAAAGTCTAAACTTCCAAATTCAGTTTGTACCATTGTTCTTGTGCCTACATGGTACTAAGCTTAAATGAATTCCTCTCCTCCCTAATGTAATCCCTGATATATTTATAAAGAGCAAGCATATGCAAACCCCGCCAGCCTTCTTTGCTAGGCTAAACGAAGCCAACTCTTATGAGTTCTCCTTTCATAGGCCAGGATTCCATTCTCGGGATCATCCTAGTAGCCCGTCTCTGATACCTTTCCAGTTTGAATTCATCCTTCTTAACAGGGGGAGACCAGAATCACACAATATTCCAGAAATGAGGGCTCACCAGTGCCTTATACCGGTACTAACACCTCCTAATCTTTGCTGGAAATGACCTCGCCTGACTGACATCCTAAACGCATTTGCTTTAACGGCCAATCGCATGCGACTCATAGTCATCCTGATCAACCGAATGCTCCAATCCTTCTCCTCCTCTGTCTCTTTCCAACTGATGTCCCAATGTATATCTAAAAATTCTTATTATTGAACTCCCTAACTGCATGACCTTGCACTTTCACTATTAAATTTCATCTATTACTATGCTCATTACAAGGCATCCAAGATCCTCGTATGATACTCAGTCCTACTCTGTAGCAATACCCCCAGGCTTTGTGTCATCCGCCCAAAACTGTATAAGCACATTCTCGCTCTTTGTGCCAAGTTTCAGTAATAAAAAGGTTAATAAGATTGGCTTCCCAAAACCGATCCTTGAGGAACTCCACTAGTTTAACCTCCTTCCAGCCCGACAGTTCACCCGCAGTATGACCGTTGGAGTCTCCCCTTTAATCAGTTCCTTATCCCTTACAATTTTCAATTGATCCCATCCTTTTCCAGTTAACTATAATTGCCCGTGTGGAACCGGTCAAATGCCTTACTGAAATCAAGGTAAAATTAGAATCTACTGCCATTTCCTTTGTCTAAATAATCTTCACCTTCTGGAAGAAAGGAGATCAGGTTGGTTTGGCAATGATCTTACCTTTAGTAAAACCATGTTTGTAATTTTCCCAATTACATTGACCTTCAATGTCCTAACTACTTGCTCTTCAAATTTTCCAAACCTTACATACTACAGATGTCAAACTAACAGCCTAATAATTACTCGGATCACTTTTTTCTCCCTTTTTCTTGAAGATAGGAACAACGTTAGCAATTCTCCAGTCATACGTACACCCTAGTTTACGATTATTTTAAAAATTCTTACTATGGTCGCAATTTCATGCACCAGTTTCCTTTATATTCTGGATGAAGATTGTCTGGGCCCGTCCAATTTTTCCCATTAAGCTGTTCAAGGTGCTTCTACTCAGAGGGTGGTAATATTCCACCCATATCCTCATTCCTTTGTCATCTTCCATCATCCCTAAACTCCTCATATGCCTTATTAAGGCTGAGTCAAAGTACTTATTGTAGATATGGCCATGCCTAGGTTATCCTTAAACCTCCATTCCATCCCGTGTTTTACGGTCACCTTCTCTTCTTTTTTTCTTCTATTTATATGACTTATAACCTTTACTATTGTTTTTTAATTCCCTTTGGCAAGGTCCAACTCTACATGGCTTTTAGCCTTCCTTTCCCCAAAAAACTTTATCCCTTAACCATGGTTTTTTTTGGACCTCCCCCACTAAGGTACTTCCCTGCAATCCACCTTTCTTCCACTCCTTGTAGCTTCTGCTTATCTTAATCACTCTTTGAAAATGCTTGCTCATCCAGCTGGTCTACAACTCGCCTATGTTCCCTTTCTTGGGATGCAGGCTTTCTGTAGTTCTGCAGCTGAGACTTAAAAGGAATTCCAGGCCTCTCCGTGTTTAGAATCCACAAGTTTCAGTCCAATCCACTTCCCTAACATTTCCTAATTCTTTTAAAAGTTAGCCCTTGAAAAGTCAAAACCCTAGTTCCCAGATCTATTTGTAGCCTTCCATCTAGTTTTGAAACTGAATTAGCTCATGAATCACTCGAACCAAGGTTGTCTCTACAACCATTTCTTCTATGAGTCCTCACTGCTCACCAAAAACCAATCTAAAATTGCATCCCCTCTTGTTGCTTCTTCAACTACTTTCATGAAGAAATCCATCTGCTATCACATCCGAAATAAAATCTAGCCCTATTTATGCTATAGCACTGTCCTTCATCATATCTGGAAGTTAAAGTCTGCCAATGATCACACATTCCCATTAGTGTTACTTCATTTTAAAACAATTAAAGAGGCTTTATCATATCCAAATCAGATCCCGGTGGTCTGTAGCACACCCCAAGCACTATCTCAGGGCTCTGTAGCTTCTTCCCAGTGTAGAATTTGCCAGACAGACTCTGTCTTGTCCATTCCTCACTTCTCATTCTTACAGTTAACCTCATCTGACGTACAAGCACTCCACCACCTTTGCCTTTATTGGTGCTGTCCTAAACAGCACATACTCTTCATACCTGTACTCCAGTCATGATACTATTCCACCATGTTTCTGTTATCCTTATAAATATCCGGTTTTCACTTCCAGCACCAGAAGCTCCATTCCTCCATTTGTTACCTAGGCTCCTCGCATAGTGAACCAGAACATTTTAATTTTTGGCGTTTGGCTTCACTGACGTTCTTTACCCGGTTAGGCACACGACATTCTACCACCAACATCACCTGTAGACTGGTATCTACACTACCCTTCCTCATATGTCTATTTCTTCTGTCCACGGCTAATCCCCTCTTACGTTTGTTTACTTCCCGTCAGGTTAAATTCCGGCGTGGAGATCTCTGGACATCTCCCAAACCATCTCCCCATCTAGGTTAAAAGTGTCTCTTAATCAGTTGGGCGATCCTCCATCCTAGAAGTCTATTTGCCCTCCTTACTTCAGGTGAGTCATCCGAAGAACATCTTCTGTCCGTAATGCAATTCCAAATGACCATACATCCCAAAGCCTATTAAGCCACTGCCTGACCATCTTTGATCGGCCATAATCTTGTCACACCTGTCGCCCTTCTCTATGGGAACCGGCAGGAATCTTACTGAAGATCACCTGAGCCTCGATTTGCTTCAAGCGTTCCCCAATCTGCATAGTCTCCCTGATACATTCCAGTGAGTAATCTTAGCCGCTATCGATTTGTCCCACATGCAAGGACAATCAACGGATTCTTTCCCGCTCCAGCTAGATCCTTTCGCCTCAGCGGCCACATCTTGTATCTTACCCCCCGGCAGACAGCACACTCTTCTGTATCTCCCATCAGCTCTAGTACAGGCCTGTCTATTTTCTTCTCCAGTAAGGAGTCTCCAGATCACCGCTAGACCTGCCCTTGCCTTCCGGTGGACAGTGTGAGTCTCTTCTTATCCCCTGCACCCACTAGCTGCAAGTCTCTCGATTCCTATTACCCTTGGCAATCCTCCCAGCGACGATATTGGGTTGCCTCCATTGACTCCCTCCCCTCCTTCGGCGGACTAATGGCTCTTCTCTTTTCCTTGGCCCTTCTTCTGCAGTGACCACCTGCGGTGCCCCTTCTTCATTTTCCACTCTTGCAAACCTGTTCTGAGCTCTATTTCTCCTCACTGGCCCGTCTGTTTCCTTCTGCCTGGTTCTCTTAGTCACATGCTTCCACCGTCCACTTTCCCACCCAAGCGTCTTCTCCTCAGAATTCTGTGGTCCTGCCTTCCCAACTGCATGTCTGAGCTTATTCCCTTCAGCCCCTCATGTCTGGTCCATCATCTGCTCAAAACCCACTTCTAAATGCAACCAGATTTCCACCTGCATCTCCAGTCCTCGGATCTTTTCTGGCCATCAGCGCTGTCAGGCGGCACTTCATGCAGATGAAATGCCTTTTCAGTACCTCCTCCCAGGATCAGGTACATGCCGCAGCTTCCACATCCAGTCATCTCATTGTGTCTTTCACTGCTGCCTCTGTATCAGTCTACCTTCCCACCTAGTGCCTGTAGTCTGAGACCACACAAACACAACCAAACCCCAACAGGCACCAAACGCGCCAGAGCACCACCCACTACCCTTAACTAAGCCTGCTTCTTCTGTCTTAGTCTCCGCCTGCAACCTCCCCCTGTCAACTTTCTCTGAAAACTTCCCCTGTTTACAGCGGCTGTTTGCTGGCTGCTGTGCCGCGGCAGCTGTCGTGCTGCTGCCTGACGGCTGACGCTACTAGGATAGGACCCCTAAGCTGGTAAGCCCGCCCCCTAATCAGGGCTCAGCCGCTTTCCAGCACATGGCCCCTAGCAGCCTCCACACACACACAAACTACACAATACAATCCACAAACAATACAAAACCTGCTTCCAAACAAACTCCCTCTGAAACTCCCCTGTTACAGCTCTGTTTGCTGGCTGTCTCTTACCTGGATGGAACAATGATTGTTTGCAGGAGATCTTCATAAGTACAACAGTATGTACTGAAATCAGTTAAGTTTTCTTCAAACCTATTGAATTTTGACAAATATGTCAATATAGGTAACTACTCCACTGGCCATCCCAACTCCAGTTGGGAAAAAAAGGGAGATGCAGTCAGGCTGCGCAGCAGGCCAGTAAAAATTCCATAAATCAATCAAACACTATGAGTCTTCATCAATGAATCAAGAAAATGAGTGTAGATGCGAGGCCCATTGGATGGTCTGGTCATCTAAATGTTAGTCCTGACACTATGTGGATAAGAATCCAACAAAGCAAGATGAAAAAAAAGGCAAAGGCCATGTGACCCTAAGAGCCATCAATTGCCCACGCAGAGACACAACTGGTCTTGTAACTATGAGTATTTCACCTGGCCAGCCCATCTCTTCCACAAAACTCAGCACTGTGTCATAATATGGTATCCAAAGTATCTTAAAAAAGTCTTGGTAGCCAAACTGTTGAACGGTTAACATTGTCTCTATTCACCTGGAAAGGAGGTTGGAACAAACAGGGAATGCTAAACACCCTGACCAGAGATCAATCAGGAGGACAACGATACTCTATCGATACCCTGCTAAGTGTGAGGGAAGTTTTGGGTTGTGGGTCCTTTGTTTCTGTTGTGTGTGTCTTTTCTCGATGATCGAGTGGAGGGGATATGAGAGGGATTCCAGACATTGAGGCTAGGGTAGGCTCTCTAAGATTCTTGTTAAATAGTAGTGAAAATGGCAATTTTAGGCCTTTTGTTTGTATTACTCTAATTGCAATTGTAGGAGATCTTGCTTGGTTAACTGGGTTTATATGTGTAGTTGCTGGGAATATGGTTGATTTTGTATTGGTACTGGAGGAACGGGTTTTTCCTCTGTGTCTGTAAACTATAGGACCCTGTAATATTTACATTCTTGAAGTTACAGAGATAATTCTTACTGTGGTGGTTCCTTTCTTTTATTAAAAAGATTTCTTGCTAGTATGAACGCGTGTTTGAATCTTATACTCATGTGGTTCCCTTGTTTTATCCTCAGTAAGAGAGATAGGTTGTAGAACCCCTGTTAGTCGGAGTGGGAGAGTAGGGCGAAGCGGGGAGAGAGGCTAATTCTTGTAGCCAAGGAGAACTGCTCTCTCTTCAGGAGAATAAGTCTAGTGGGATTGCAAGAGGCGGGGGTAAGGCCGGACATAGGTATCTCATTTCTCACTTGTTTTAAGAAATCCAAAGGGATTTGGGTGTGCTATGGGTGTCCCCAGGGAAGGTTGGGAGGCAGAGTGCTGCGCCTCAAAACACGTATTATTACTTTGCTGTGTGTTGACAGGCTATCACGATCTAGTGCTGGTACATTAATGCTTAGAGGTTTACATGTCACAGTCGGTTTGTACCCGGAATTGTCGAGGGCACGCGTAAGGTCAGAATGGTTGGAAAAAATTGACCTAAAGTATGAACACGCAGGCGATTGCGATGTGAATGTATGCCCTCTCCAAATGAGAAGGAACTGGTTGGGGAAAGCGTGAGAGCAGGTAAATTGTGTAGCAGGAGCAGCATTTTAAGTCAAGAAAATAACGCATAGGAGGGGTCAGATTGGATTGCTAAATGGTGAGGGTGGGGCTGGGTCAGAGGCTGGGAGTGAGCCAGTTCCCTCGGTGGGAGGGAGAATCATTTGCAGGGAGGATTAGGGTGTTGGATAGTTTGAGAACTAATTAGTATATTTAGTCTCCATGTTTGAAAGGTTGAACATTACTAAACACAGGTCTCAGCTGCAGCAGAAGTTGAGGATTCTAAGCCCCTCAAAGAACAAGGCCCCTAGTTACTGGTATTGCAGCAAATACATAGGCAAATGGAGTAGCTATTATGAGCTTAGCAATAGCTGACCCACAGCCATAGAGATTAGCATCTGTTTTCAAGAAATTTAGAGAGGAAATGTTGAACACACTGTAACAGGGTTGGCACCTGCCTCTCATGAGCGCCCGCTCTGGTTGGGTGTGTCCATGGTCTTTCACCCAGTCCCAGCCCTGCCATCAGGCTGTACCCCCAGGGCTTCCTCGCTGGAGACAATGGTTTTGCTTTCTTAGCCTGTTTTGGCCCTAGTCTTCACCTGGGCCTCCTGACAGTTCAGTCCCTTTCTGGGAGTTTACTGATGTCCAATTGGAGGCCCTTCTCCAGTGGCCTATGGGGATGTGTGTGGAGGGGGTAAGCTTACCCACTACTCTTGTCCAGCCCAGGAATTCTAAGAACAGCAGCCATGCACCACCATGTCCCTTTAGTAAAACTATCTTCAGTTCCCTGGGCCACTTTTCCATGGCCCCAGCCTTCACTAATGCCTTACCCTTAGCTCAGGGCTCTTCTAAGCTCATACCCAGTAGCCAGCCAGGAGTTCTTCCTTGCTTCCCTGGTCCCTACTAGCACTGAGCTGTCCATTGGGTTGGTCTTACCTTTGCCAGCCAGGAGTCCCTCTGCACTCTTGTAGCTCCAGCAAGGAACTGGCTGTCTCCAGTGCTGTAGCTCCTTTTTATAGGGCCCTCCTGGGCCCTTATTGCCCGCTGCCACTCTAGTCTGCTTAGAGGACCTTTCCATGGCTTCTTACCTGGGATGAGTATGGCAGGACCCTGAGGCTTCCAGCAGGGGGCCTTTGGGCCTAAGTCCACCCCATCACACACAGCCAGAGGTTTTCCTTTCTTCTTTTCTGCATACTGCTGGATTTTTAACTTCCACCTTGAGGCCCAGGAGATAGTCAATTTAAACATGCTAGATGAGGGATGACACATCTAGTACTATAGTACCTCCTACAGTGGCCACAGTGGGTGTGAGCCAAAGTTCCTGTACTGTACTTGAACCTGCAACACTTGACTCAGAGACAAACTTGCTACCAACAGCTTGATTACCTGTACAGGGTTAAGCATGGTCAACTTCACATCAGAAGGAGTAGTATATATTTTGAGAGGCTTTAAACATTCCAATTTTAATCTTTTTTCATATTTCTAACGGATACACCAGGTGTCATACAGTGTGTATCTGTAATCATCTGGTTACTATAATATATCAGAGTCCACAGCTGATTTTTCTAATGCTTTTATAATGCTGATTGCACACGTTTCGGGAAGCATGGTTTATAAATTACCTGTAATAAATATACAATTTTTTTCCTTCTCTTTACTTACATCATCTTTGCCATATTTTGAAACCAGTCTTGTATGCCTGACCTGGGCTGAACTCCCATTGATAATAAATGCAACTGCTGCCTGGGTCAAGACTGTAGCCCATTTCCATGAGATGTGTTACCTGTGTTGCCAAAGCAGTTAAGATACAAAAAATTATAAATTCATTGAAACATTGTGTTGAAGATGCCCTCCTTTTTCTAAGAGAAGTCTTTAAATGCACTGTAGCCTTCTCAGTGATTGTCCTAAAAGTCACCTGCAAAGGGCTTTTAAAACTTTGGGTTTGTACCATTTGTGATTCTTGACAAAGAGGAGAGGAAAGGTTTTCTTCTTCTACTTTCTAACTGTTTTCTTACCTTATCAGTATTGGGAATGATAGGTCAGATTCATCTGGTCTTGTTTGAGGACTTGTTGGGGGATGCAGCAGGTTTCTATTGTTAGATCTCCCACCATAATTGAAGGAGGGTACTGAGTCTTTAGCAAATGCTTTCTTTCCCCAGAAACGTTAACTGAAGTCATTGGAGTTAGAGGCTGTTGAAATTCTAGGAGTCAAGGTCTACATACCATTTTTGTACCACGTTGGCTAGGGATGTGTCTTTTTTTTTTTTTACCGGTGTAGTTATACTGAGACAACCCCTTGTGTAGACTCAGTTATAAGGGACAAATATGCCTTTTACAGATATATCTTTCCCTCCTGCTTATATAGGAATAAGATATACAGGTATAACTGCATCCACTCCAGGTGCACTGTGCCACTTTAATTATATCAATATGGTTAAAACACTACAACTTTTGCATGTAGACATGGCCAACACCTTGATTCAAATCTCCCCTCCTCTCAGGTCCATATCCTGCAATTAATTATGTGCAGGCACAGCCCTGCACCCATTTCAAGCTCCACAGTCAGTTGCAGGTGTCTCTCAATCAATCTGTAGTTGCTCAACTTTCAATCTTTGGGCTCACACAATGTTCTCATGCTAGAGAGGACCTGAATTTTTAATGGAAAAAAACAAATAGGGAAAGTCTCCCTTTCAGTGACCTTTTATTTATTTACTGCTAAAAAAAACATTTTAGACCTTCATTAAACATCAAAGAAAAGCAAAAAGGACCTAAAAAGCTGGGGTCACCTTTAAAAACTCAGGACCTAAGATTTATGGGGAACTTACATAATTCTTAAAGGCAGAAGTTCCTTTCACATATATTAAATTAAAATAAAGTGCCCCTTCTGAGAAGCCAGGCAATATCAGATTGATGCCACCTTGGTGTGTGTTTGGACTTGATTGACACCTGCCTGGGAGTTTATGACTGATAACTTCAACCTTAAAGGGTTTTTCTCTCTGTTTGGTGAGGGATTGAGACACAGAAAAACACAGAGCTGGGGACAGTTGATGTGAAAGGAGTAGTATAGTCAGTGGCTTGAACTATGATTACTTTGATGGGAGGGTCTCGAAGTGGGGCTACAGCTGTGTACATTTTTCCTGCTACTATCTACCTTCAAAGAAACCATGGAAACAATATTATGTACATAATGCTAAGAAAAATAGACTGGGTGCAATATCCTGAGTCTCTTTCGTCCCTCATAAACCCATCCCTGACCTTCAAATCTTTCCTAACTGCTCAGCAGCCAAGACCAGGGCTGGCGCTTCCATTTAGGCGACCTAGGAGGTCGCCTAGGGCACCAGGATTTGGGAGGGCGGCATTTTGCCACCCGCAGCAGCAATTCGACAGCAGAGGGTCCTTCCGTGCTCTGGGTCAGTGGCGGCAATTCTGCGGCGGGTCCTTCACTTGCTCAGGGACCCGCCACCAAAGTGCCCTGAAGACCGGGAGTGTGGAAAGACCCCCCCCCACCGCTGAATTGCTGCCAACGACCGGGAGCGCGGAAGGACCCCCGCCTAGGGCGCCAAAAACCCTGGCGCCGCTCTGGCCAAGACTGATGTATTAAATACGTAAACATTGCTGTAATTTTTTGCTAAACTCTCTAAATAACCTTAACTAATCAGAGCAGATTTTCTGAAGCAAGTGCTGGGAAACAAACACATTTTAAGTAAGATCACCTACATTTTCCCACTCCACAGAAAAAGGTAACCTATTTAAAATTACGAAGGGTTAGAAAATGTGGTTGCAGAAAATAAATAAAAAATACACAGATATAATATTTGAATATACTCCCCCAAATGAATACAAAAATGGCCCTTGATATGATATTTATAGCAATGAACATTTGAAGCCATATAGTGCTCTCAATCCCTTTGTGCAACTGGAGCTGCACTGTGGATGGGGGAAGGTATTATAACCCTTGCTGGGATGATAAACTTGTAAAAGTTTTGGATGAACTTATCTAGTCTATTGTTTCCTGTGATAAAGCACCTAAGGTATTGCTTCTTAAGCACCATATTGGAAAGCTTGCGGGCTAAATGCAAGCACTGATACAACGCCAAAGCCTTGACACTGCTAACAAAATGGAGTGGTCTGGGAGGCAAGCGAATATATTAAATTTAGGGAATTAACCCATCCTTAGAAATTGATCCTACTTGAATGGAAAACTCCCATTGACCTGAATGGTGCAGGATCAAACCCCTACTGAGGTCTTTTAATTCCTCTTTCTTACATACATGGGATGAGTAAACTGTCAGGAGCCATTCACATGAATGTTTTCTGGTTCAATAAAATGTTATATGCTGTTGTTCATAAAGCTGGTGAAGTACATTTTTATTACATTTATTCAAGTCGGGGGCTAGAATAAAGGGGGAAGAACTTTATATTCCAAGGGGATGTTGCCCTCTTAAATTGAGCAAAATATACATTTTGTGAAAGCAAAACTTTATAAAACTAATGCTTAGGATCAATATAAATGTCTCTTCAATGCTTTTAAATTCTAATTAAAACCACTGTGTTTAAATCAATAAAAACATTGCAATCCAATCAGTGCTGCACCAAATCCTCAAAGTGAAACTGGCTTCTTTGATATTCAGTGCCAAGCCAAGGGATATGCAACAGGTAAAGAGAGCATCAGCAAAGACAGGTACACTAGATTTTAAAGAATCTTTCACATTTGGTACCTAGGGTATGATTAGTAACATAAGAAAAGAAACGTGTTTACCAGATCTGGTTTAAGTTGACAGAATCCCTTTAAATGTTCAATAATAGAGAGGCAGGTGTTTCTCTGTACCCACCTTTGGACTCTGAGAATGCCCAGCTACTTCCATACTATACCCACCCGCTGACAGTCCCATTTCAAAGCAACCACACCACCTTTCTGAAGACAGTCAAACAGGAATTCCTTTGGAGCTTCTCAACAAAGCTCCTTCATTGACCATGTTTTAGATAGTGAAAGACACAAGGCACTCCTCCCCTAGGGGATTCAGGAGGCTGATCCCACAGAGGCCAGTTCTAACTCAAATAAACCCATTAGTCCAATGTTAAAGGTGGAAGCTGTTGGGAAGAAGTAATTAAAAACTGGATGACTGGGGGTGGGGGGGTTGAACAATTAATGAATCTCCCATCCGAAGTCCACTTTAAAGCTGCCTTTGGCCATTTCAAGGAAGATAAGTGAGATGAGGTTTGGCCTGTGTGTTCACAATGAAAAAGCGACCATATTTTAATGCATTTGATCATCCTAAATTAATCCTTTACTTAAGGGGGAGGGGGCAAAGAGAGAGAGAGAGACATATAAACCTCTCAAATAGCATTAATCCAGGTACACACATCGTAGAATATTTGTCAATTTCATATCTGTCCAAGGAATTACACAGCTCATGTCACCGTAGTATTGAGCATTAAGAAGTGTATTCTTATGACAGAGAAGTGTTGTTATCCCTGTGTTACAGGTGGAGAACTCCAGCACAGAAAGAGTACTTGATTTGCCTAAGGGCATACGGGAAGTCTGTGACAGAACCAGGCACTGAATCTGATCTTCAGTCCCACGCAGTTCACTGCCTTAAACACAAGACTATGCTTTGCACTAGCTATCAATGAGTTATCTCATAGTCCCTAATTTAATGTCTCTTATTATAGGCTCTTTTAGAAAAAAAAAGGCTGAATAAGGACTTTGGAATTTGGTCCTGTAGTCAGGTAAAATCAGGCTCTTGGCATTTACTTAGGCTTTACTCAGGCAAGTCTCTGGTTGACATTGATGAAAGTTTTGCTTGAGTCAAGACTAAAACCTAAGGGCTGGATTCTGCTATTACATTAGTGTTAATCAGAAGCAAGTCAGTGGAATTATTCAGCATTGACACTGGTGTAGCTGCTCAGAAACTTGTCTTGAGTAAAGAATTTAGGATTTAACCCACTGTAAATATCTGCAAAACTGCAGGTAAGATAAATACTCGTGTCTAACAATTGCACTGGTTCTTCTTTTCTGATCTCACTGATTCTTTGTTCTAAGATTTATAAGTAGCACATTTCATGAGAAGTAAAATATATTCTACAGTGGCTAATAACTGCAACTTAGTTACAGGAAAGCATGAGAAATAGGAGAGAAAAAAAAACAACAGCTGAAAAAGAAACAAAGTTGCTATTCAAGTTGTGCAAATCCCAGACTTCAATCAGATTAATTGCTAACATACCACATGTATACAGTATAAAATGCACAACAAAGATGATTGCAGGAGTATAATGTGACACCATGAGTTAAAATACTTACCTGTCACTTCTGGAGGTCTGGGAGCTGATAATGATAATACTTGGCATCTTTCACCTGTAGAATAAGAACCAAATTCATTTCATTTAATAATCTCAGTTTAGCCTATGCTGGATATTTGTCAACATCAGAAACTCACAGCATTTGGCACAAATGGCAATCCAGGAGAGACCCACTACTGTAATAGTAAATTTGTGTTGTAGTTCAGGACTGAGAAGCAGTTAAAGAAATTGGAGGAAGTTTGCATTGTTCATTATTCCTGGCTCTTGCGCTAGCCACCTATTTTTGACTTACCGCAAAAATCACTATATTCATTCAGAGCTGTGTGATTGTGCAGCATCTTCTGCAAGTTCTAAATCCATAAAGCATTTGCCTTAGATTCATTGTTATAAATTTCACGATTTTTTTTTAATGTTTAACATAGAGGTGGTCAAAAAGGGAAATCTAGTTTTGCAAAATGTCAATTTCAATATTATTTTTGTTTTGAAGAGTTTGAAACTGAGCCAGTTTTCATTTTTAACTTTTTTCATGATTTATTTTTTCTGAAAACAGTGGTTATAGACATTTTTCATTTACCAAAGACTCGATTTCTGGTTTAAAAAATTGAAAACCTTTCTTATAAGCTTTATGATGTTTTCAATAATTTTTTTGGAAAAAAGGCAGCACCTTTTGCAAAAAATAATTTGACAATTTTTCATGAGAAATGTTTTTGAAAATGCTATTTTTCCATGGAAAAAATTTGTTTGAAAAATGCTGACCAGCTCTAGATTAGTGCTATTTAAGCAGGTACATTGCTTACATTGATTTAAATCTGGAGGTTTAGAAGTCTCTCTCTCTCTCTCTCTCTTTCTCTCTCTCACATATATACACATATTGCTTTGTAACTATATGGCATTCCATCAATTTTGCTTGTACCGTGCAGCAACCCCCATGATACAGTATTGTATTCATATGGTTCACAAAAAAACTCTCAAGCCCTGGTTTCTCTTTCACATGATACAACATTTCTGTTCAGCTGCTTGCTTTATTTCAGTGAAAGTGGCTTGAGCTTTTTCTTTAATAGAGTCTATATCCATATTCTGAATGTTCTGCAACTGTCCAAGGATAGACTCCTTGTCTTCTTCTTCTACTTGATCCTCTGCCACCATTTTCTGGAGGTCTTCTGGTAAATCCACATCATCACCAGCCATTTGTATCTGGTTCTCATCCATTTCACTCTGTGAAGAAAAACAAACATAGTACATTCCGTTACGACAGCACGGTGCCTTTGTTAATATACATCCTGATCTATTGCCTATTGAAGTCAGTGGGAGTTATTCCATTCAGTGGGAATAGAAGCAATCCATGGGCACTTCAGTCAAGATTTTTAGACACAACAAGTACATTTCGGTGTCTAGCCTAGGAAACCATAAAGAGGCCTGATTTTCAGAAAATGTTGAGCACGTGCCCTCTGAAAATAGATCCCTGTAAAGTGTTTCAAGTAACGATCAAAAATTGAAGCACTCAATCACTTGACACTTTTGAAAATCTTGGCCATCACTATTAATGGAGGTGATAAGTTGGTACCCTGTGAGTGTGATCTATCTATATCAACATCATCCATCAAAATCAACGTGGTGCAACTCCCATAGCTAACCTGCAGTATAACTCACTTTTGGAAGCTTATTCTTTCAGCTGTGACCTACAGATGATATGAAGCTATATTTTTAAATATTTTCTAGGCTAAGAAGTTTATGGTGCAGGTGGTCCAGATGTCATTAGCTTTACAGAAATTGTGCTGTCATTTTTTTGTCGCAATACTTACAAAGTATCTATTAGATCCTGAAAACAAAGCCTATGTGCCAGTTTGCACAGTGCAAGTGAAAGCTGGAAAAAATATATTTGTATTTCCTCGGACCGTCAGAAAAGGCCTCCGATCAGAGGAATAGTGGTGGTGGTTGTGCTGAGGATGGGGATTGCCCTTTAGAATTTGGCCATTGTAACATTATGCTGGGCTGTCACATCCCTACCCCCAAATTAGAAACGCAGTAAGTCACTTTTTCTGATCTGTTTCTTTCCAAGCTGTAAATGATATCTGCAGTTCCCATGCAATCACTTTTCTAAGGGAAAGCTGACAGGTGCGGAGGAGCATGTGGTTTAGACAGAGACATCACTTAGTGGAGTATCTATAAATGGAGATTCCCTGGGTCCTAATAAGAATGAGAGGATGGAAGATGATAAAATACAGGTAGCAGCTGATGAAAAACAGTCCAATGAAAAAAAAGTCTCATTCAGTTACATCATATAATGGCAGACGGCTAAAAAGCGACAAGCTTTTTAGTGCTTATTGTTAGGATATAGTTATTCAGACCTGTCTGCAAAGGCCTATACTTTAAGAATTTAGGTGTATTCTTATCACTTAGCTAGTTATAGAAACAAAACAAAAACAAAAAGATGGCTGGAAAGCCGCCCCTGAAAATGTGCCGCTACAAGCACATGCTTGGTTTGCTGGTGCCTAGAGCTGGCCCAGGTGGTAGGATATAATTTGGTTAAATAACCATGTTACAGTATGTTAGGATTGGTTAGTTAAATTTCAGTAAAATGATTGGTTAAGGTATAGCTAACAGAACTCAAGTTTTACTATATAGTCTTCAGTCAATCAGGAAGTAAGGGGAGGAATGGGAACAAGGAACGGGGGTGGGGGAATTGGAATCCATGTTTTGCTAAGGGGGGAATGGGAGCAGGGACGGCTCTGTGGTGTCAGAGCTGGGAGTGGGACACTGAGGAAGGAAACTGGAATCATGCTTGCTGGAAGTTCACCCCAATAAACATCGAATTGTTTGCGCCTTTGGACTTCAGGTATTGTTGCTCTTTGCTCATGCGAGAAGGACCAGGGAAGTAAGAAGGTGAAGGAATAAGCCCCCTAACATCTTGGTGCCGTAACTCGGATGCATCGCATTGGATAGGTGAATGGCAGCCTGTAAGTCCCCCTCCCCAACAGTCCACGCAGCTGTTTGGAGGGGGTATAGTGAACTCTCGTGATGGTAGTTGCGGGTTCTGGCAAGCCAGGGTAAAGGATTTTTTGGATAAATGGATAAGGAAGAACCAGGGCCCATACCAGGTGCAGGGGTCAGCATGGGATGAGATTAAAAAAGGAAATGAAGGAAGTGTTAGGGAACCCAGAGGGATGGGGTTGGCTGAGGAGACCACCCTCCTTTGGCATTATGGGTAGTAAAAGAAGGTCCCTGCTCATTGGGACTGGATGCCTTTCAGGGAAAGGAGGCACTTCAGTCCACTTGTAAGAGGTTTGAAGTAAGGGCAGCATTATGGGAAGCTGCCAGTAACCTTTCAAGTTTGGTGCTGTTTCAGCAGGGGCTGCTGAAGGGTTGTAAATTAGTTAGGGAGGTTAAAGATGATTTGGCACAACAGGGTTTAGAGTCTGAAGCAGAGTTAACAGACCACCTTTAGAGACAGGAGCTGGGACTTGGTCCTGGGAGAGTGGGGGAAAAAAAGTTTCAAAGTGAAAAATGGCAGGGTTTGTAGGAGTACATAACAACCCCTACTCTTCTCCCAGAGCCAGGATGAGAACCTGGGGGTAAGGGTTCCCAACTGTTTCAACCCAGGGAGCCTATTCTTGCTTCAGAGCCAACTATATCCTTTTCTTCTTTTCCTCCTTCTTTCTCTCAGTTTACTTAATTTGCTGCTGGTAGCCTGTACTTTAAACTGATCTGACAGGCTTAATTGGTTTCTTTCCACCTCTTCCCCTCCTCTCCCCCTGCCTTTTCACACTTTTGTTTTTCTGAAGTTTTAACGGAGGGTACTTTGGATACTCATGTGAAATGTTTTTGGTGTTTTGTTTTGTATTGTTTTGTTTGGGACAAAGTATGATGGAGGTCTGCTGTATTCCACTGGAATTTTTGGAGTGACAAATTGAATTGATGGAGACAAATGTTTTACTGCCTTTTGAACAGTCTCATGGTAAAGACAGCACAGGTTAAGGCAGCTGCGTGGCACTAATTGTACTTGGTGGCTGAGTTGTTAGAGACAAAGAACACTACCTTAAAGAACTAAATATAGAAGTAAGTGATTTAAAGAAGTAAGTGAAAAGTTACAAATACCTTTTGCAAAGATTGCAAAGTGATAAGAAAACGCCTAAATTCTTAAAAGTATAGGCCTTTGCAGACAGGCCTGAATACCTGTATCCTAACACTTATATGCCAATGCTAGACGTCTAAATAATAAGATGGGTTAACTAGAGTGCCTCGTCCTCAATGAGGATATTGATATAATAGTCATCACAGAAACTTGGTAGAATGAGGAATATCAGTGGGACACAGTAAAACAAGGGTAAAAAATATATCTGGAGGACAGAAGAGGTCATGCTGGTGGGGGAGTGGTACTATATGTGAAAGAAAGCATAGAATCAAATGAAGTAAAAAAAACCTTGAATGAACCAAACTGTATCATGGAATCTCTATGGATAATAATTCTATGCTCTAATTATAAGAATATAGCCGTAGGGATATATTACCGACCACCTCACCAGGATGGTGATAGTGACTGTGAAATGCTCAGGGAGATTAGAGAGGCTATAAAAATAAAAAGCTCAGTAATAATAATAATGGGGGATTTCAACTATCTCCAGATTGACTGGGTACATGTCACCTCGGGATGGGTTTCTTGACACCTTAAATGACTGCTTCTTGGAGCAGCTAATCCTGGAACCCACCAGAGGAGAGGCAATTCTTGATTTAGTCCTACGTAGAGCACAGGATCAGGTCCAAGAGGTGAATATAGGTGGACTGCTTAGTAATAGTGACCATAATATAATTAAAATTTGTATTTAATACAAAACACCACAGTAGCCCAACACTGTAGCATTTAATTTCAGAAAGGGGAACTACACAAAAACGAGGTAGTTAGTTAAACAGAAATTAAAAGGCACAGCATCAAAAGTAAAATTCCTGCAAGCTGCATGGAAACTTTTTAAAGATACCATAATAGAGGCTCAACTTAAATACATACCCCAAATTAAAAAACATAGTAAGAGAACCAAAAAAGAGCCACGGTGGCTCAACAACAAAGTAAAAAAAGCATTGAGAGGCAAAAAGGCATCCTTTAAAAAGTGGAAGTTAAATCCTAGTGCAGAAAATGGAAAGAGCATAAACTCTGGCAAACGCAGTGTAAAAATGTGATTAGGAAGACCAAAAATAATTTGAAGAACAGCTAGCCAAAGACTCAAAAAGTAATAGCAACATTTTTTAAAGTACATCAGAAGCCACTGGAAAATCGAGATGCTAAAGGAGCACTCAAGGACAATAAGGCCATTGTGGAGAAACTAAATTAGTTCTTTGCGTCAGTCTTCACGGTTGAGGATGTGAGGGAGATTCCCAAACCTGAGCCATTCTTTTTAGGTGACAAATCTGAGGAACTGTCCCAGATTGAGGTGTCAGAGAAGGTTTTGGAACAAACTGATAAACTAAACAGTAATAAGTCACCCGGACCCAATGGCATTCACCCAAGAGTTCTGAAGGAACTCAAATGTGAAATTTCAGAATTACTAACTGTAGTTTGTAACCTATCATTTAAATCGGCTTCTGTACCAAATGACTGGAGGTAATGTGATGACAATTTTTAAAAAGAGCTCCTCAAAAAGGTGACCTGGGTAATTACAGGCCAGTAAGTCTGACTTCAGTACTGGGAAAACTGGTTGAAACTATAATAAAGAACACAATTGTCAGACACATAGATTAATATAATTTATTGGGGAAGAGTCAACATGGTTTCTATAAAGGGAAATCATGCCTCATCAATCTACTGAAATTCTTTGAGGGGGTCAACAAGCATGTGGACAAAGGGATCCAGCGGATATAGTGTATTTAGATTTTCAGAAAGCTTTTGACAAGGTCCCTCACCAAAGGCTGTTAAGCAAAGTAAGCTGTCATGGGATAAGAGGGAAGGTCCTCTCATGGATTGGTGACTGGTTAAAAGACAGGAAACAAAGGATAGGAATAAATTGTCCATTTTCAGAATGGAGAGAGGTAAATAATGGTGTCCCTTGGGGTCTGTACTGGGACCAGTACTGTTCAACATATTCATAAATTATCTGGAAAAAGGGGTAAATGGTGAAGTGGCAAAATTTGCAGATGATACAAAACTACTCAGATCCTTCCAGGCAGGCTACGAAGAGCTACAAAAGATCTCTCAAAACTGGGTGACTAGGCAACAAAGTGGTAGATGAAATTCAATGTTGATAAATGCAAAGTAATGCACACTGGAAAGCATAATCCCAACTATACATATAAAATGATGAAATCTAAATTAGCTGTTACCACTCAAGAAAGAGATGTTGGAGTCATTGTGGACAGTTCTCTGGAAACATCCACTCAATGTATAGCGTCAGTCAAAAAAGTGAACAGAATATTGGGCATCATTAAGAAAGGGATAGATAATAAGACAGAAAATACCATATTGCATCTGTACAAATCCATGGTATGCTCACATCTTGAATACTGCATGCAGATGAGGGCGCCCCATCTCAAAAAAGATATATTGGAATTGGAAAAGGTTCAGAAAAGGGCAACAAAAATTATCAGGGGTATGGAATGGCTTCCATACGAGGAGAGACTAATAAGACTTGGACTTTTCAGCTTAGAAAAAAGACGACGACTAAGGGGGGATATGATAGAGGTCTATAAAATCATGACTGGTGTGGAGAAAGTAAATAAGGAAATTTTATTTACTCCTTCTCATAACACAAGGAATCTTAGGGATTGTCTAAGTGTTTCAGTGTTTGCTAAACAGGAACACGGTACTTTTATGCTAGAATAAGAATGTCCACACATGGAGTTAATCAGGAACTAATCCATGGGTAAACAAGCCTTAAGAACAAAACTTCTTCTACCAAAGGCTCCTCAAAAAAGCACATCAGCATGAGAAGGCGCTCACATACTTCAGTGATGAGGGTGGTATTAGATCCTATATAGGATAAAATAATTGGACAAATTCTTCTCCATCTTCCTTAAACCAAATATACAAAAACTATATTTAGGTCTTCAGTCAGCATCTGTCTATGACAGAGGTGGACAAACTACTGCCTGCGGGCCACATCCGGCCCACGGGACCCTTCTCCCCGGCCCCTGAGCTCCTGGCTGAGAGGCTTGCCCCCGGCCCCTTCCCTGCTGTTCCCCCACCCCTGCAGCCTCAGCTCACTCCACCACCAGCGCAGTCCTCTGGGCAGCAAGCTCCTGGGGCAGCACAGCTGCAGAGTTCGGCCTGACCCAGTGCTCTATGCTCCAGGCGCGTGGCTGGCTCCAGCTGGGCGTTGCGGCTGCCTGTCATGGTGCATCCGTGTCGTCAGCCACCGGTGTTCCAGGCAGCGTGGTAAGGGGGCAGGAGGGTTGGATAGAGGGCAGGGGAGTTCGGGGGTGGTCAGGGGCCGGGAGTGTGGATTGGGGTTGGGACGGTCAGAAGGCAGGGAACAGGGGGGGTTGAATGGGGGCAGAGGTTCCAGGGGCGGTCAGGGAGAAGGAGTGGTTGGATGGGGCAGGGGCTGTGGGGGGGGGGCATCATGAAGAAAAGGGAGGGCTGGATGGGGCAGTGGGGGAAGTTACGGGTGGTTAGGAAGAAGGGGTGGTTGGATGGGGCAGGGGTCCTGGGGGAGCAGTCAGGAAGGAGGTGGGGTTGGATGGGGCGGCGGGGGGCAGTTAGGGGCAGGGGATCCTGGGGTGGTCAGAGGACAGAGAGCAAGGGGGCTCAGATAGGGGGCGGCAGCAGGACCGCGCCTGCCTGTTTGCCTCTAACGGGCCCTCCATACAATTTCTGGAACCTGATGCAGCCTTCACACCAAAAAGTTTGCCCGCCCCTGGTCTATGACAAGCTGAAAGCGAGGGGCTGTATTGTGCATAATCAGAGCACTGGTTGCAGCATCGTTAAGTGGGGTAATGGGAGGACTTAGACAACAAAAGAGAGGGTGGAATTTGGGCGTAAGGCTGAGAATGCAAACGAGAAACAAGGGAAGAAACTAGTTAAGCAATTAAAGGGAACGAAATGCAGTGAATACTATACACGCTTGTTTCCTGCTTGCCTGCTGAAAAGCCTTGCCAATGGGACTATGTCAATTTTTCAAACAATGGCCATTTTGTTCAAATTTTATGGTGAATTCTGATGGGTTCAGCATTCAGAAGAGCAGGATATTTCGACACAGTTCACACATCAAAGATAAGCATTAATGCCTCATTATATCTTCAAAATGAAGCATGACAGTGGCTAAGGCCCAATCTGCACAAGCAGTAGTGCCGTCAGCAGAGGTGTTTCAGAGAGTGAGGGGGTTCCGGTATCTGAATGACTGTATGAATGAATCAGTATAAAAATGAATGAAAGAATGCACATGTGCAGTGGACATTCAGTCTCAGTTCTATAACAAGGGAGGTCAGATAGGCTTACCCAATTGCTTAAATCATTATTTACTGTTTCAAATATATTGTCACATGAAAAACTCTTAGCTTTGTTTACCTCAAATCTGATTTTTTTCATATGCTGTTAAAATAGCCTAGGCAAGACCAGAGTTAATATGATGCAAATAAAATCAACATGCCATCTCGTGACTGCTTGCAAGAAACAATAGGAATATGATTTGCCACCACTAGATCTGTTGAAGACAGCAACAATATTATAACAAATATTCTTTATAGAGTTAATGTGTTAATAAGGAAACTTTTGCTACAAAAGGAGTTTTACTTCTTGAGGTTCTTCCCAACCAGTAGTAGAGGTGGATGAGGGCAGACTTCAGATGACAAAAGTTACCCTAAAAATTAGGCAAATTCCCATTAACTAGGCAGGCATAGATTTCCCAACCTTCAGAACTGTGGCAATAAATACATTAATACTACTCCATAATGAATTACTGTATATTAAACCCGTACACGCAGATGTGTATATAGTACACTCAGCCCACCTCTACACAGTCAATGGTGGGGTTGAACCAAAATCCCAGGACTGAAGATCCTGGACTGTTGAAATGTTTGAAGTCTGGTTTCAGGAGGCAATTTTTTGGATTCAACTAGTGTCTGACTATAGTGGGCCAAATTTAGAAGTGATGCAAGCAAGTACAATTCTAGTGAAGTCAGGGGAATTGCAACTGCTTACACCAAATCTGTATTTGGCCCTGTGGCTGTTAATCTTGCTTAGAATTCCAGTAGGGAATAGACTACCAATGGTAAACTAAGAAGAATATAAACCTCATCCTTCCTTTCAAGGCAGCTTCTCAGAGCTCCAGTTTTCCCACTTTGATTGTTTAATGGAAATTTAGTTTAGATATCTGGATTCTACTGATTTGCATAAGTCTGATAGAACAAATCCTTTATTATTTCTATTAGAAAATCAGACCAAATTTTTCAGTGGGAGCTAGCTGGTGCCCAACACTTAAAAAAATCAGTTCTATCATTCAGGTGTCTATATACAGAATTAGGTGGTCAACTTTAGCATCCTGTTTTGAAAGTCTTAGTCTTAATAGCAAATTCATTTTAGAACCTGCTGAAAAAAAATGAAAATATCCTTTGTAATACATTCATACCAAAATCCACCAGTCCTGGCCAGCGAATTCTTTTTCATGATTTAACATGGAAGGTGCTCAGACACTATGAATAGGTGCCAGTATAAAATCCTAAGATAAATAGGTGAAAGCATTGTTTTCACTGGTGAGGAAAGCATAGACTTCAATATTTTAACTGGGAAAAACATAATGTTACTTGAAGGCTTGTGGTCTGCTGATGAATCACACACTACTTTCTACATGACTCTGCAAGTGCTTTTCAACACTCACTTGAGGACTTGCACTTCTGAGAGTATAGAGGACATTAGCCACTGTTTTGCCTTAGCCTACTTCCTTTAAAGCAGCATCTGCTCTAAGCCAGAGCCCTGATTATGGACCTTATACATCAGTGTAATTAGCAAGCATCTAGTCTAACCATTCAGTCTGATCAATTCTATTTAAAATCAAAGCCAAAGGGACAAAAGATCACAGACTAATCCATAGGGGAGCCAAATGATCTCCTCAATATCATAAAGCAAAAGACTACATTTAGGTTTATCTTGTCATGTGATTTGCCTGTGCCTAACGTACAGCGATGCTTGGATACGGTGAAACTGAGCAGAATTCAGGGTTGTTTCAGTGCTGTGCAATGGGCAATTCCAATTAGAGTGAATCTGCACCTACAATGAAAGTTGCATTCAAAATCTGACTTCATTAGGGCCGTGGCTGTGTGCTGGGATTGCTGAGGGGAAGCAATTCTGCACTCCCAGGCACTATGGCACTGCTGTAGCCTTAGGGTTGCAGTTACACCTTTTTGTGGAGAAGAATGCCTGGTAGATTTATAGATCCACTAGCCCTTCTCCCCACAAACTCTCTTTGTGATGGAGAAAGATCTCACCTCCCACCCCTGCAGAGCTTCATGGCGCACAACTGGTGTGTAGAGCCTGCATGGAATCCCCAAATCTTACTTCTCTTTCTACAGAAGAGCTACATCTGTTCTGCTAGGCCAGGGCCTGAAGAGAGGATTTGGCCCTGCAAGGGAGTCCAGTATGTGTTTTGTACAGACAGTTCTCTGAAAACTCAATGCTCCAAATTCTCTGCTTCAGGAAAGTTTCCCTTTGTGCTTTGACAATATGAGGTAGAACGAGATTATGTAGCATGCAGCATAACATTTAGCAAATCCCTTGTTTTGAGAATAGTGGAGTTATTAAATTGAGTCAGTGATAGTCTGGCTTCAAAAAACAAAAAGGTTTTTAGGGATTATGAGGCTGCATGTAACTAATGACATGTTTCTTTGGTTCTCCATGCATTGTAAGAGGAAAACGTATTTCTTTTTGAACTTAAAAAAAGAGAATGTAAGTGCATCATTTTATAATGAGCCTGTTATATGGATGATGGTTAATGATATCTGTAAACCTTTTCCTTCGAGTGGCAATGACTGAGAGACTCTTCATACCCAGCAACCAGGAATCTGCCAAAGCAACGTCAATGGACAGTGAAAGTGTGGAGATTAGATTATACTGTACATTTCAGCTGCAGTCCAGATGGTGCTTAGAAGGATATTTTGCAAAGTCTTACATAAAAGCTGGGGGGGGGGATTTACGTTTCACTTCTAAAAATATTCATGACAAAAATTCAAGAAACTGACAAAGTCCCACAATTCTTCCCCTCTCCCTTGACCATTTCATTCTGACATTTTGCCTAGATCTCCTAATTTTTCCTACAATTGTTCCACCTGGTTCCTCCCTGCCACCTCAGACCTTCTTTTTAAAGAAGCGGTAAGCCATTCATGTAACGCTAGAGAGATATCATCTCCCCATCCCCCCTCCAGTTTTTTTGGGAGGAGGGGTAAGGCAACAACGATTTTCTAGCCACTTCCAAACGACCTGGGCACAATGAGTAGTGAGATGTACAGTTACTGATTTGAGTTCGCCAGTCTGGGCTTTAAATGTGCAAGAGATAAACACAAAAAAATTAGAGCTGAAAATTCCACTCCATGGTCTTATTACTGGGCGTTCAATAACACAACACAGGTGGGAGCCAAGGAAAAGCACTGTCCAAGGTGAAAACAACCCAGTTCACTTTTCAGAGGGGAGATTACACTCCTGAGGAGAAAAGAAGAATAGGGCACCAGTGGATAAGGGATGACGATGACTCCAAACCAGATTTGGATGCCAGTTACAACAGTGTAAATCCAAACTTCATGAAGACTTTTGTGGTTGGTAGTGCTAGAGATGCCAGTGAATAAGGCACTGGATTGGGATTTAGGACACCTGGGCTACATTCCCATCTCTGCCACTAGTCTTGGGCAGCTTGTCTTACCTCCATTGTCCTTTCCCACTCTGTCTCTCATCTATTGGGACTGAGAACTTTGCCGGGCAGAGATGGTCTCTTACTATATGTCTGTACAGTGCAGCTCAGTGCAATGGGATCTCAGTTGAGCCACTAGGCACTACTATGACAAAAAAATAAGAGTTAGTTTGATTTACACTGGTGTAAAGCAGAACCCAGTCTAGGCCTACATTTAAAAACAAACCCTTTCTGATACAGAAGTCCAACAGAAGTAAAACGATGCATCTCTTGATCTAGCACAGGACGCAGTATGTTGGATTCTCTCCCTGGCTGTGCCTTAATTAAAAATAATAATGCAATACCATCTCTGTCTAACTAACAGCTATAAAACAAATACTGGAACATAACACTGAGAATTGACATCTCAGGTGCTGCTCAGTTGTCAAATTCAGAGATGCAAAAACATTTTTTAGAATCAGATTTGGTATAATTTAAAATTAAAATGTTAGTTTCATCAATGTCTTTGAATTTTCAATCTATTTTTCTAGACAAATCACAGTTGGCAGCACACAGTCACATATCTACAGTGTAACAAAGCTTAGTAGTCAAGGTATTGAATCCACACTGTTCTTCCACTGTTACACCAGCATAACACTGAAGTTAGCTGGTGGTGAATCAGGTCCCCCCAATGCAATGTTTAAAGCAGAGAGCTGTGCTCTTCCCCTATCTCACAGAGGATTCTTTGCGGACTACTGATTACTTCCCTTACCACTATGCTTTCTCTTCCTGTGCAGAGAGAGATAATCACCTCCAAGTTTCTTGGCTCCTCTGTGCATGCAGTCCCAAAGTGCCTCATCATCATTATTAAATATTTATATCTTAGCCCCCAGAACCCCCGAATCAGGACTCGGGTCTCATTATGCCTGGTGCTTTAATTTTGTTATTTTACCTTATAAATATTAGGAATGCCAAGTCCTGTCTTCTCTATTTTGCTGAAAGTCTTTCTTAGAAGAGCCAGACATATAAATCTAGAACTTTCTCATCCTTCAATTGAAGTGGGAAACTATAGATTTTTTTTTTTTTTTTACCCAAAGAGCTTTTCTTCAAACTCTTATTCAGTCCATTGAGTCACATAGGTGTCAGACAACAACATTTTAAACAGTCTGAATAAGAATTGCTTCCCCTCATGCATCATCAAGGTTTCACCTTGCTTGCTTTCTCTAACAACATAATCCTCGCAACTCTCCAGTCATCCATGAAGTCTTTGAAGAAAACCAAGAGACACAGGCCTGACTTTCTAAAGTAAGTAACAAGCAGCAACTTCTCATTCAACTTTTTTTTTTTTAAAAAGACTCTCTGAATATATTATAAAAAAAATAGTAGACCTAATTTTGTTTTCATTGTTGACCATCTTTAAAATAAATTCCTTTTGTTACTGGCATTTTGTGGTTGGTTTTGGAATTACCTTGGCTGATCAAATATCTCAGGTTAGCTGTATATTTATATCAATTGCTCAAATTACCCTAACAGTCCCATTATGATGATGTTTGAAAAGAGACACTATTTAGTACACAATTTTGGAGGTCATAACCTAAGTTAGGGTAACAGGAACTTTCCTCAAATGATGAGCTTTTTAAATGCAACTCATGAGGTATCTCCTATTTTCATCACCTTTTTAAGGCCTAATCCTACAAACTTGAGACTTCAGTGGGACCATATGTGTGGGTAAGAAATACTCAACTGAGACCAATCCCAGTGTTGGGTAAAAAAAAATCAATTATTAAGCTGAATCCAGTTGACAGTATTAAAAACATGCAGAAGAGACAGATCTTACCTTGGAAATAGGTGATATGCTGACTACTGTGGAGAGGCAAAAGTTGTCAGCAAATCATACCTCTCATGGATGAAAACATCTTTTCAGTGACAAATCTAAGCTGACAATTCTGTTAATAGGATTAAGGTTCATTAAGGAACTGTTTTCTCCTATAAATCTGGTCCAAATAGCATGGAGCTTTAAGTTGTGCACTAATGTGGGGGCCCTTTTTAATCTTGACGTTCATTATTTTATTTACACCTTAGGATACTTTTTGACATTGTTAAAAATTTACGCCTTTCAGTTCAATAGCTTGTTATTTAGATTCAGGCCAATGTTTCCACCTGGTTAATGCAATTTGGGCTGCTGTTATTACCTCTGTGAAAGTATTATGCAGTGCTTTAGAAGGATAATGAAGGGGTATGCTTTTGTGGGGGAGATAGTTTGATTCTAATTCTTTGTTTTTTCCAATGTATAATTTATATTTTTTTTCTATGATCAGGGGGAGGAAAGTTGGGTTACAACCAAGAAAATAATAGATCATGTAGACACGCAGATCCAAAATGGTGAATCTTGCAACACTTATCCAGTTAGGCCCCAATTCAGCAAAGCATGTGCTTAACTGTTTTGCTGACTCAGAGCTTCTGCCCTTACTTGGGCAGAACTCCCACTATTGTGATTGGAAGTTTGATCAGAAAGGACTGAATGAAAAATGAGGCCAGAATCCTACAATGAGCACTGGAGACATCCATTGGGCTCACTGGGATTTTGGACATAGGAGTGTGTGAGGGGAGAGGAGACCACCTGTTTAGAGATTACTGCAGCATCATGGCCTACATATTACTAGGGTTGCCAGCAGTCTAATCACAGAAACCCAAACACCCTTGCCCCGTAGCCCTGCCTCGCCCCTTCTCCGAAGCCCCATCCCTGCCCCCAACCCTTCTCCGAGGCCCTTCCCTGCTCATTCCATCCCTCCTCCTCCCCCCCTACCCTCACTGATTTTCACTGGGCTGGGGCAAGGGTTCTGGGAGAAGGTGCAGGCTCTGGGCTGGGGCCGAGGGGTTTGGAGTGTGGAGGTGGATTCGGGCTGAGCCTGGGGCATGGGTTGGGGGACAGGAGAGGGGCATGGTGCAAGCTGTGGGAGGGAGTCTGGGTGCAGGAGGGGGCTCAGGGCTGGGACAGGGGATTGGGGTGCAGGGTGCAGGTTCTGGGAGGGAGTTTGGATGTGGGAGGGGGTTGAGGGCTGGGGCAGGGGGGTGCAGACTGAGAGGGAGTTTGGGGGCAGGAGAGGGCGAGGGGAGCAGGCTCTGGCTGGGCAGTGCTTACCTCAGGTGGCTTCTGGTTGGCAGCACAGCAAAGCTAAGGCAGGCTCCCTGCCTGCCCTGGCCCTGTGTTGCTAGTGGAAGCAACCGGCATGTCCCAGGGGGTGGGCAATGGGAACTGTGGGGGTGGTGCTTGCAGGCAGGGGCAGTGTGCAGAGACCCTCTGTTGTCCCCCTCTCACACTCCCCGGGGGCTGCAGGGACATAAAAAAATTCTTTGACTACACCAGTGCTAGGAGCCTGGTAACAAACAAGAATTGTATTTGTTCATTTCTGAGCATAAATTTGATCTAGTTGGTATTACTGAAACCTAGTGGGATGATTCACACTTTTGGAATATTAAAATCATGGTTATAACCTACAGACGCCCCCCAACTTACACAATTGTTCTGTTCCGGAAAGCCTTGTGTAACTTGAATTTTGCGTAAGTTGGAAATGTACACCAATACATTACACAAAAATCTCTGCAACTTGAAAACAATTATGAGGTAAATCAGTCGGTAGCAGGAATTAATCAGAAAAATGTGACTAATTGGTAATTGTTTAAGAACATTTTACTAGATGCCTCAAAAGACACAATTCCATAATCGAGGAATAAGGCTGTGCTGGTTAAAAAAAAAGTGACCTGGTTTAGAGGGGAAGTGAAGGCAGCTATAAGAAAATAATGTACAACAAAAGGAAGAAAAGTGAAGCTGATAGTAATGAATATAAATCAGAAGCCAAGGAACTGTAGAAAATCGATAAAGGAAATACAGGGACACAAGGAGAAATCTACGGCAAACAGAGCTAAGGACAATAAAAAGGAGTTTTTAAAGAATATTACCAACAAAAAGACTCCTAAGAGTGGTATTGATCCATTACTAGATGGAAATGTAGAATGATCAATAATCAAGCAGAAAAGGCAGAAACATTCCATAAATATTTCTGTTCTGTATTTGGAGGGTGGGGGTGGAGGAGGGAACAGATTATACAGTCATATAATCTGGTAACACTCTGCATTCCGCTAATATCTCTGGAGGACATTAAACAGCAGTTAGACATTTTTAAATCAGATTGTCCAGACAGCCAGCTCTTTTAAAACTCTTGGATGCAAGTTAGGTTGCTGGGCCATTAATGCTGATTTTCGATAATTCTTGAAGCACTGGGGAAGTTACAGAGGGCTGGAAGAAAGCTAATGTTGCACCAATAGTTAAAAAAGGTAAATGGGATGACCTAGGTAATTATGGGCATGTCAATCTGACATTGATCCCAGGCAAGATAATGGAACAGCTAATATGGGATTCAATGAATAAAGAACTAAAGGAGGGTAATATAATTAATGCCTGTCAACATGGTCTTAGGGAAAACAGATCATGTCAAACTAATTAAATACCTTTTTTGATGAGATTATAAGTTTGGTTGATAAAGGTAATAGTGATGTGTTTCTAGTGGGGTCCCATGGCGATCGGTTCTTGGTCCTACACTATTGGACATTTTTATCACTGACCTGGAAGAAAATATAAAATAATCTCTGATAAAGTTTGCAGATAACAAAAAAATTGGGGGAGTGGTAAATAATCAATATGACAGATCACTGATACAGAGCAGTCTGCATAGCTTGGTAAGCTGGGTTCCAGCAAACAGTGTGTGTTTTAAATGTGACTGAATGTGTACATCTGGGAGCAAATAACGTAGGTCATACTTACAGGATGAGGGACTCTATCCTAAGAAACAGTAACCGGGGGTGGCAGCAGATAATCAGCTGAAGATGAGCTCCCACTGCGACTTTTTGGCCAAAAGGACTACTGCAATCCTTGGAAGCAAAAATGGGAATCTTGAGTAGTAAAGATGTTATTTTACCTTGAATTTGGCACTGGTACAACCATTGCTGGAGTACTGTGTCTAGTTCTGGTGCCCACAATTCAAGAAGGATGCTGATAATTGGAGAGGGTTCAGAGAAGAGCCACAAAAATTATTAAAAGATTAGAAAATCTGCCTTATAGTGAGACCCTCAAAGGAGCTCTATCTATTTTAACAAAAAGAAGTTAATGTGCGACTTGGTCACAGTTTACAAGTACTTACATGGGGAACAAATATTTAATAATGGGCTCCTCAGTCCAGCAGAGAAAGGTATAACAATCCAATGTCTGGAAGTTGAAGCTAGACAAATTCAGACTAGAAATGAGGCACACATTTTTAACAAAGAGCATAATTAACCATTGGAACAATTAACCAATGGTCATGGTAGATTTTATATCCTGGACATTTTTAAGTCACGATTAGATATTTTTCTAGATCTGCTCTCGGAATTACTTTGGGGAAGTTCTATGGCCTGTGTTATGTAAGAGATCAGACTAGATGATTACAATGGTCCCTTCTGACCTTGGAAACTATGAATCTAAGACTTAAGAAGTGTTAGTGTTGTTATTACAATGGAGAAATCCAATGAAAAGCCACAAGTGAGATAAGTGTGATTTTAAGTTTAGGATCCTTTGAATATCCTAGTCTAAGGGCTAATACAAAATTTTTGCTTTCTAATAGTTCACAGATGTATCATTCAATACTGAAGAGCTGAAAGGGAGTAGGTGACAAACAAAGAAGGCCAATTTCATTTTTACACAATGTAATTTAAAAATAATCCTACCACATTTGACAGCAGCAGTTTTCACTGATTTCACAGAGCAATTAAAGTCAGTCAGTAAGTTTTCAGTTATAGAGAAGGATATATATTTTAAATGATAGATTGGATCCTTAAAAATTGGTTTTACATCTGGTAATGAACAAGGTTTGCCAAGTCATATGAAGAAAGATGGCATAATTTTATGAAGCTGCAAGTTTGATACTTTAATTTTTTTTTTTTTTTTAAACAGGGCTATTTGCTTTTAAAGCTGATGAATTTTACGTACCAACAGTTGGTTATGCTTTAAAGTAAGAGTGATGTAATGTTATGAAAAGGTCACCAGAGGGCCTTTAATGGCTAAAGATCACTAATAGACTATCTAACTGCACTACATACAATACACAGATTTATATTTGCTTTTTAAATAATACATGTGTATGTTTATAATCATTTTCTGAAGCGATGTGGTTTTGTTTTCTAACTGACAGACCAGTTTTAACTACTTTGTGGTTAGGTTCCCAGCTTTTTTTGTTTTGTTTGTTTAAAAAAACAAACATTTTTGATGGTTTGGAAGGAAATTCTTTAAACCATTGGGCAGAGGTGGCTATAACTAAGTTACTTTTTTTTGTAGGAGATAGATGTGTAAAATATAGTTCAGAAATAGGTTAGGGAACATGTTTTTAAATTTTCCATTTAATTCATACACCAGCAGTCTCAGGTTTTTATGCAAAAAACAGAAGTTTTTGAATGACGTTAAAATATTAGCTGAAGCTGTGCAAAGTGTATGTAAATTTCCTTACAATATTTTTGCCTTGGGAAGGCTCTCAAAGAGGCTATTTCAGTAGTTAGGGTGCTGTTTCTCTGAGAGAGTGTGATGGTACACCAGTAGGGTTTTATTTATTTTTCTAGCAGACCACTGGAGATCTATGAATGATGCAGGACTCTCCAAAATCCCACATGCAGCCCTGGGTAACTGTGTCAAGCCCACAGATTGCAACTTTCTTAAAATGCTTTGTGCTCATGAATGCCTTAGGGAATTATTTCAATTTTTTTTCTCCAACTATACTATCCAACTCCCTCCAGCCACATTAGCGCCATCAAATACAGAGTCAGGGTGGAGACAGTGGCACACAAAAGAGCTACCAAAAAGTGCCTCCCCCTGGGAAAGAAAGCAAATGAAGACATACAGGCTGCCCTCCAGACTGCTTAAGGATACAAGATCCAACAAGGCCTTGATGAATTTGTGGCTGTGTGGTGGTCTAATGAATGTTATAATATTCTTCAGGGAGACTGAGAAGTGGCAACAGTAAATTTCTTAAACAAGACAGTTTACCTACTCACATTAAGCCAGATTATTGCAGAAGGTTCTCTTACAATTGCAAGTAACAGTGGTTAAAAGTACAGAGGTGGGTGATGGGCCTCCTAAAGCAATCAACACTCATGACATGCAGTGGAACTGGAATTGTTTTAAGAAATCTGCTTGATAAGTTTAGTTTTGCTGATCGACTCCTGTGATTTATGTCAGCGTAGAATACCCCAGCGAGTTGTTAGAGGGAGTCAAACAGCTACCAGGTGTGGTCCATTTTTCAGAGCAATGAAAGATTGGTTTGAACAATGTCACCATGTTTGAACAGCACTTTGGGTCTCAATCATAGTCCTGTAGCATGAAACTGCAGACCTCTTAACAGTGGGTGAAGAATCTCCACGAAAAAGGCCTTTATTTTGTTGCACAATGAACATTACTACAGCATTCTTAATGGGAAAACTTTAGTTGGTGAAAATTTACTCAAGTTCTGCTTCCTGACTTTTAGCTATAAAAACAAACATTCATGCAAAAACTCACAAGACCTGTGCAGGTCTCTCATTCCCAATTTTACCAACCAGGGAAAGTGACAGGCCACTGCTTACCTTGTGCCTTACCTTCACAGAAAACAGGAAAACAGTAGTTTATGTATATGGTGATAAAGGAAGTACCTGATACACTGAAGAGTTGAATGCCACTTTAGAAAGGGTTATAAGGTGGCTAAAATTTTTAGATCGGAAGCTCTTTTGGATAGGGACTGTTTTTTTTGTTTGGTGTATGGACAGCACCAAGCACAATAGTAGAGTTGTGTTGGAAATAGTTTTTCTGTCCTATGAATATTTTTAAGACTTAAATTTTTCCTGTTTTGAATCAGGACAAAATACCCAAATCTAAAAAATATTAATGAATACTTATTTTGTTTTGGATTAATTGAAACATTGTTTCAATAATTTTGAAATGCTTGTTTAGATTTAGATTTTTTAAAACATTTTTTTCAGGCTAGTTAGCTTAAACGTTGAAATGAAAAGTTGTGTCAAAAAATGTCAAAACCAAATTATTATTTTTTACAATAAAAAAAATTGACTCTTTTCAAGTCTGGATATTTGTCCCTGTTTCACAAAGTTTCGATTTTGATGAATTGGCAAGTTTTGATGAAAAAATTGTCAAATTTCCAAGCAGCTCCATGCAATAGGATCTTGGACACTAACGAGATCTCGAAGGTGCTACCACAATTCAAGTAATTAATAACAACAATAATGACAACATTTGGCATTTTAGCCAAGGAACCACAGAGCCATTTTAGGAAGCACATCAAAATGCACCTCTGCCAGAACAAGAAACTTCTTCTTGTACCTCATTGATATATTGGGGAAACCCGAACAATACATAAACAAGGCAGACATTTATATTTAACTCCCCTGCCATGATTCTCACTAAATTCCAAAATTGTTTTTAAATCAGATAAGTTTGGGCAACAAAAAACGCCCCCAACAAAAACCTGCTAAAAAACCTCTTGTCTAACTCTTCCAGTATGTTTATTTTTTTCCGTCACCTTCCAGATCAAAGCAAAGAAGGGACACTAAGTGACTTCAGTATTTTTATCAACTCTGATCAGGTTAAATCTTTCTTATTGTTCTCAAATAAGCAAGAACAAAACTCATGGCAAGAAGTCTCATACTGCTAGCTAGAACTGATGGAAATTTTTCCACACAAAAAGATTTGAAAGAAATAATGGCCTTTTTACAAATAGTTTTGAGGAAAAAAATTGACAGATTTTTTTTCTTCTGTTGTTTTGGTGAAACTTGCCATGATTCTAATCTATATTTTAGACAAATTTTATCAAAATTGTTTTTAAGACATTATAGAAAATAGACTCCCCCACTTTTTTTCACCACAAAGAATACACTGTTTTTCTTAAATAAGACATTTTTATAAAATGTTAGTAAAAATATTGTGAAAAATCCATGAAAACCAAAAAATTAATCTGTTCGAAATCATGGAAAATAGAACTTTTTTTTTTTTTTTTAAGTGTGATATTATTTTCTGACCATCTCTATTGGTATCCTTCAGCAATGGTTATGCTATTACAGTAAAAACCCCATTTATCCAACTAAAACGGAGGTAATGGAATTTATTCTGGTAAATGGAAGTGTCAATAAAAGTGGGAGTTTTTCCAGGTAAGCGATGCTCACAGAAGAATGTAATCTAAATTAGGATAACAGACGCATTCGGATAAGAGGGTTTAATAGAAGAGGGGCTCAACTGCATTAGATTTATTGCTGACATCCTGCATTTTCCTTACCCATTTCAGTAGTTAGCACATTCTTTTTGCACAGGAAAGAAGATGCCATAGACTTATTTTTTCTTCCCAGAAAAATCCATTCCCAAATCCGTGCTTTGGCAAAGTTAAAATTACAAGAGCTGACAGCTCATGGGAAGATTTTTTTCTTAAATTTTCTTTAAGTTGGGCCTTAATAAGGTGGTTGCCGATGGGCCCATGGCTGACTCTTTATTCCCTGCTGTTACATAACCTCTGTGATAGTAACCCTGAGCAATTATGAATGAAGTACCTTGGTGGATTAATAATTTGTTAGTTGAGGGCATTTTGAATGTGTTGAACTCCCTGTTGATTGCTAATTTCGTTATTGCTGCTTAGTTAATATAGAGAACAAAGTTGCATGGAGACTTCTCAACATTTAATAGGGCCATCATCCCAGATAAATTCCTTTACCCAGTAAAAGAAAACTTCAGGAAAATGCTATGCGTTTATTGCTACAATAACCTGACATTTACATACACTGCACTAGTTACTAGAACTTTACTTATAAGGCCTTGACTCAACAGTCATATGTTCGATAAAATGTATCTTGATTCAGCCTGTTGGAATCCTGGGTCGAGGGTAGAGTCCACCAAAACAAAAGAAAGCCCACCCTCTCAGGTGAGAGAAGGGCCACAGAGCCAGAAACTCAGCTGATTACAAGAGACAGAGAATGAAAGACAGGGATGTGGGTACAGATCACAGGATCAAACACGGGATCCAGAGGAGAACACGAAGCAGAGAACTCAAGACAATGCCCCCTGTTCCAAGAAGGTGCCAGTTGATGCCATCCAGAGGAACTCTTGACAAAGGAATATGCCCCTAACTGAAAGGTATATTTGGGTTCAGGAAGGAATTTTCCCCTGGGTCAGATTGGCTGAGACCCTGAGGGTTTTTTGCCTTCCTCTGCAGCATGGGGTACAAGTTTCCTGCAGGTTTAAACTAGTATAAATGGTGGATTCTCTGTAACTTGAAGTCTTTAAATCATGATTTGAGGACTTCAGTAACTCAGCTAGAGGTTAGAGGTCTATTACAGGAGTGGATGGATGAGATTCTGTGGCCTGCAATGTGCAGAAGGCCAGACTAGATGATCACGATGGTCCCTTCTGACCTTAAAATCTGAGAGTATTAATCTGTCTAAAAATCTCAGAAATTTGGTATAGTTGAGGACCAAAAATCCTTGTATGTTATATTTGCACACAATGGCTATTTTATCCAACATGGAAAGAGAATCTCTCTAGGAATCTTTAAAATGCTGTTAAGTGATCTTATTGGCATCTCACAGACCTGCCTGAACTGTGAGCCTAATTGTGGGAATGTGGATGGAAGTTTATAAAATGGTCCAATCATCTATAACAACAAATGTTGATGGGAAAAAGCAACAGATGACCAACTCTGCCTGTTACAGGCAATTTAACCATTTTTAACCTTCTATCCACTTTCCCACAGTTAGGCTCACAATTAATATGGACTACTAGACCCCAATGCACCTGCATGGAGCCCCATTTACATGGCTCCCCAATGCCCTTTCTATTATGGGCCTGTTCATGCAGCCTTAAATTACACAAATAGCCCCACTGGAAACACATGATCAAAAACTGCTGGACTGAGTCCTATATCAACAGCATTTTAGAACTTGCTTCATCTCATTCTATTCTAAATGTGCTAAGTACAAAGGCATATACAAATCTAATGAGGCACAATTAACGGATCTGATCCTGGAAGGCCCTCCAGGTGGGGAAACAAGTATAAAATGAGAGACAATAGATGGATACAACAAACAGATGTGGGGAGCAGGAGGTAACAGTGACTCAATTATGGTAAGTGTCATGAGGATTAATACATTCATTTCAAAGGGTCTGACATTAAAATTACAAAGACAATTGTAATTCATATTGCTATACCACCCACTGTCCATGCATTCACTTTATATGGAATATGCCAGAGAACCATTCATCTTTTTGCACTAGGCAAAAAGTGTAAAGATTTTACCATTGTAGTACTGTTTGATGCAGCAGATGTTTGATTCTGTATAAGATATGGAGTTGATTCCTGGTCTGGTTAAACTGTGGTCAGAAAAATACTTTTATTACAAGGCAGTCTTGGAAGAGCAGATCTGTGTTGTAATGTAAACTCAGACCTTTGCATGAGGAAATGAAGATGTAAAGCTGTTTTTTAAACTTTAAGGAGTCAGTTGCTCTCACAGTACACAGAAATATCCAGTACAAAAGGGCTTGAGGTGAAGAAACTAAGCATTACATCCATGCGTAGTCTAGTGTAGCTGTTCACAGAGCTATTAGCTCCCCAGGAAGGCTGAGTGACCCAGAATTATTTGTAGGGCTTCGTAGCCTTCAGAAAGAGGGTTGACTAGGGAATCAAGGGGAAAATACATATTACCGATGAGGACAAATCAGTCTTTTAGAGCAAAGGCAATAAAAGCTGAAATTTCAAGCAGAGAATTGGCAAATTAAGTTAACCAAAGCAATCTTTAGATCTTCCTGCAGAGCTCTCCTAACCCACCAGACAAGTCCACTAATAAGCGAAAAAAATAAGTTCAGTATCAGAAAAAATTGATTACTAGCGCAGTTACCCCAAGCACTGTGGAAACCCCCCCAGTCTTCTCCACCTCAGCAGGTGGCAGTGACTTATGGTCCACAATATTCCACAGTGATCTCTAAGGCCTTGTCTCACAGAAACGTAGAAGGAAATAAATACATTTTGCTACTTTCCACAGGCTGAAACCATAGCAAAATGCTACAACTATGAACTCAGAACTGACTAGAAAAGAAAAAGAAGGTGTGGTTGCAAGTTCTGATTAGTGGAGATGAATCACATACTTGGGTCAGATTGGTAGCCACTGGAGGAGGCCAGGCACAAAGTCAGAAAGAACAGGCTGGAGTATCAATGAATCCCTGTCAATTTTCTGAGCAACTATTTCAGATACTATGATTTCACATTGACTTAACTCTATGGTCAGACATATATACATCTTTCTACATATTCATTTGGATACCAGTCTGGGAAATGCCACTGTCATAAGGGTTAACCATGCTATCTAAAATGCTCCTGAAGCCATCACAGCTTGCCCAGGCTGTTAGCAATGTTCCAGATGTCTTTGTGGCTTGACAGCTTTTACTTCTTTTGGGGTTGCCTTTTGGTTTCTCAGTTAATATTTGATTAGTGGCATTAGGGACAGGGATGGGAGAAGGAGGGACTACCCATTGCAACAAACTTCTGACCTTATAAGAACGGCAAAATAAATGAAACTCAGCCTTCAAAAGGTTCAGGGGGGTTGAACCTAAAACACTGAAGGGGAGTTTGCAATGCCATTAAAATGCTGAAAGCCCTAGTTTTCAATGTTATTGTGTCAAGTATCAGAGGGGTAGCCGTGTTAGTCTGGATCTGTAAAAGCAGCAGAAAATCCTGTGGCACGTTATAGACTAACATACGTTTTGGAGCATGAGCTTCCGTGGGTGAATACCCACTTCGTCACATGCATCAGACAAAGTGGGTATTCACCCACGGAAGCTCATGCTCCAAAACGTCTGTTAGTCTATAAGGTGCCACAGGATTCTCTGCTGCTTTTAATGTTGTGTGTTTCTCGCTGAGCACTGGCCCTCTGTTCAGTGCAGTACAGAACAAAGCTAGAAACACACTCATTCCCCCATATTTACAGTACAAGTACAGCTGTTAAAACCTAATAATTAATTCTTAGCTAAATCATGTAATTTAACTGCAGACTCTGTAATACAATAGTCCAGCAGCAATGCTTGGTATATAGCCTCTATATGAAGCTTTAAATTTAAAAAAGGCTGCAAATGCCAATTCAGCTCCAACTTCCTCTTTTCTTTTGCTGCCAAAGAACTCTGCTTACAGACCTTCCAAAATTCTCTCACTGAGAGTAACAGGAATCTAAAGCCACACAAGTCTCACCCACAAAACTTATGCTCCCCTTTTCTGCTTAATCATACATACCAAGAACAAAGGGTAACATTTTCAAAAGAACTTATATCCCATTTTCAGAAATGACCAACACACTTATGAGCTGAAGGCTCATTAAAAAATCAGTGGAATTTAGCCTCCACAATGTGTTTGTCACAAAAATAATTTTTTTAAAAAAAAAAAAAAAGAGGAACTTGGGCTTCTAAATCACCTAGGTGCGTTTGAAAATTCTACCCCAAATATTTAATTGTGGTGATAGCCAGTAATATTGCAAAGGACCGTTCACCCCCATTATTGTAGGTGGGACAATGGGAGTAAGAAACCACAATATTATTTTTAAAAATTATTTCAGTAACACTATTTTATCATTAAAATATTTTCACTCCTATAGAGCTGCCCATCTGAAGTAGCTCATACAAGTATTAATCAATGAAGCCTCACAATAATCCTGCGAGGTAAAGTGGAGAAACTTGGGCACAGAGAGATGAAGTGATACTATACTGGGTCCCAAAGCAAGAGGCAGGCTGTGGAAGAGCCAGGAATTAGAGTGAATGCCCCCTCCCTCCCCCATGGATTTTGACTTTTCCTTGGAAAAACCAAAAGATTTGACAAAAACATCAAAGTTTTCTAAAGCAGACACATTTTGCCAAAAATTTCATTTTATCAAACACCAATTTTCTTGAAAAACCATACTGATGGAACGTTTTCAGCCATCTCTTCCAGGAATAAAAGAGATTTCTGAAGCTCAATCCTCACACCTTAACGAGACAGGGTTTTCAAGGGTGACTAGCAATTTTGAGTGCCAAACTTGATGAAGATTTATCTGAGCACCCTTTAAAAATCAAGTCCCTTTAAAGCAGGGGTTCTCAGACTTTTGTACTGGTGACCCCTTTCACACAGCAAGCCTTTGAGTACGACCTCCCCTTATACATTAAAAACACTTTTTAATATATTTAACACCATTATAAATGCTGGAGACAAAGCGGAGTTTGGGGTGGAGGCTGACAGCTCAAGACCCCCCATGTAATAACCTCGTGACCTCCTAAGGGGTCCCGACCCCCAATTTGAGAACCCCTGCTTTAAAGCATCTCAGGTTGGGCACCTAAAATGGAGGCACTGAAAATCACTAGCTGCCTTTGAGAACCTGGAGCTAGCCTTCCTCCATTTTTGTGTTATGTGAAGTGTAGTGTAGCATAAGAATCTCTTTGGACAAGAGACTCAATAGTCCCAATGTGCACATTTGTTGGAAGATGACATGGGTATGGAAACCTCCCCAGCCAGACAGCAGGTCTGACTGTAACTGTTTTAAAATTGGCCTGTGAACTAGGTCATGATTGTGACTTCATCTTACCTTAGGAAGCCTGTACTTTTCTCTCAGATGAACCCTCAGACAGGCTCTCTCTGCCTTTTTTTGTGTAAAGGCTGCATCTCTCTCCATCCTAAAAATCAAAATAATAGATGTGTAACCAGAAACCCATCATGTGACAGCTTGTCATTGTCACGGAACTAATTACTCAGCTACAGAAAACTACAGGCTGAAGTCATTCTCATCCAATTTTATGCTTTAACACAGCACAGTCTGTATCAAACTAAACAAACAACAAGGAACATATGTAGAGCTCTTTCCAGACATTTGCTAATCAGCTTCACGGCACCTATGGGAGGTAGGCTAGTATTATGCCCATTTTACAGGGAAACTTGAGACACAAAAAGTTAAGTTACTGGTCCAAAGCTACAAATGGAGTCATGGTTAGAGGTTGCACTAGAAGTCAGGAGTCCCTGACTACCAGGCCTGTGCTAGTCTAGTAGGTCATTAATCTCTATAAGAAATGAAGGACAAGTCTAATGACATAAGTGATGTTTTGGTCTCTCCTCCAGTTTTGTTCTCTCTACTTGGCTGGATCTTGCATTGATTTATCCCTGAGATCAATGGAGAGCTCTGTACAACAGAATCTGAATGTTCAAATCTTTCCCTGATAATCTGAGAGGGAAAAACTTATCCTCCGTTCAGTAACAATATACCTGTTGAAGGGAGGCAGCTATATCACCACAAATTTAATGGGAGCGCAACAGAAAAAAAAAAAAAAGCGGTCATAGGTCTGTTTACCCCTCACATGACTATTCCTTCCAAGCAATATTTTATAGGGATGCTACTCCAGGATTTGGTCATTTCTATCAAATACCTTCCAAGACTGAAGCCAAATAAGGGGTAAACAGATATTTGTCACTGCCAAATTTATGAACGGCCATTTTACTGAATCAAGGTAAAATTTGACTATGATTTCAAAAAAATTCACTGTAACTTTTGGTTAGATTGTTTATATTTTCAGCTGTAAAGTTGATAGCACTACAGCTGGTTGAGAAAATCCCCTTCCATCCCCCAACATTCTCCAAACTTCTTAATTTTCATGAATATTTTTCATGAAATGTTTGGTTTTTTGTACATATAGCAAAAGTGGTTTGATCGAATCTTAACCATAAGCTTCAAAACAATATACATGGATTTAGCAGAAAAACTTCCTTTAAAGTTAAAAACCTGCATACATAATGTGCAATTGCCTGCCATGCAGTTTCCTATCCCTGTCCACTAGAGATTAATGGGCTGTTGTAGATTCACAACAACTGTGACATATCTATTAGGTCATGTAGTTCACCCTCTTGCTGGTGCAACATTATTTTCTGTGGAACATATTCTAGAGTTTCATATACGCTAGTTTTAAGCATCCACTTGAAAAGCTATTCCATAGCCAAATAGATCTCACTCAGGAACTTTTTCTGATATTCAGCATACATTTTCTCACCTAAAGTCATCCCAATACTCTAGTAGCCTGTCTGTGTACAATAATAAGAGATTCTCTTTCTGCATTTTTACATCCATCACATACTTGTAGATAGCAATAAATAAGTGGGAAATTACTATCTTCAAATCTTTATAAAGAAGATGGGGTCAAAGTGCGACTTCAGAGATGAAGTTCTAGAAAATCAAGGCTAGAATTGATGCCCATCTATCATGAATAGTGAAATCAACCTTCTTATGATGCAGGAGAATGGATTGTGTGACTCATTAGAGGACCCTTTCGCTTTTAACAAGTCTCTCATTTGCTCGTTTACATGCCTTCCTGATGAATGGTGACTGATGCATTTTTACATTTTTAACTTAAGCAGCGTTGGTTAGAGGCTAAACAAAAATAATGGAGACAATGGGGGTCACATCAGGGGTTCTAATCCAGTCTGAGCCTGTGACTCACTGGGTGACCTTGGGCAAGTCACTTAACCTCTTTGATCATCAACCTATGCAGCTGTAAAACTGAGTAAAATTAGGAGGCGGTCACTAAAACCAGATGTTGCATCTGTGATCATGTTTCCAGGATGAACTGACATTCAATTACAGAACCAGTGCAGTGCCCAGTTCCATCATTCAGTTTTCTGTGCAAAAACACAACCATTTCATTACAGTTCCCCTATATTCTTGCCTGTGCTGGAAGGACTATTGTTCAGTTATTGACGTATAGCACAAATTCATATTTAACAAATACAGCAGACTTCAAAACATGATTGAAATAACATGCTTTTCTCTTCCGAATCTTTTCTCCTCTCCAGATTTCTTGCTTTGCTTATCTATTCCGGCACAGCATCTTTTTGCAGGCTGATTGAAAAGAAAAAGTAATCTCCTCCTCTGTAATGTACCACAAAAGAAAGTAGCATTGTGAAGTGTGTTTACAAACAGGTTATATTTATTCAGAATTTTATGACTGAAGTTGCTGCTGCTAAATACAGACCTGGATACCTCTTAAATTCTGTAAGTTATTAACCTTTCACCTATAATCATCTTAAATGTAGGATTTAGACAACCATTATGTAATTGATCATTAGTGAACTAGATGCAGTGGAGATTTAGAATTCAATTGTCTTTCTTTATAATTATGCAGGGTTTAAACTCCTACCTGCTTGAAACCCATTATTTTACTTTATATCTGCTATGTAAACAGTGCCTCTGCATTTTACTTGTCAGAATGTGGTTACGGATTGCAATCATCAGCATCCTTCGAATAAACATTACCAGCTTTACATTCTTTGTTCTTACCCTGTCCTCAATTTTTGGAATGATAAATGGGGGAGATTAAATATTTTAAGCATATCAGATTAGGGTTTTAAGATGGTAGATCATGTGATTTTCAGCATTAACCACTGCATTCTTAGATTCAACCAGCATTTACACCATTAAACCTACAGAAATAAACAAACATGAAATAAATTCTCTTGCCCATATGGAAGCAGAAAGCAACACCAGCACAAGATGTGTAGGTGAGTGTGTAGGGAGCTGGGGAGGATTGGAAATAAGGGTGAAGGATGAAACCATGATACAAAACATCTTACAATTTGCAGCTAGATGAGTTTTCGTTTTGGAGAGGCTGTTCAGCAAGGCAACGTTCCCTATGCTTAAAAATAGGAATGTGGGGAAAGGAGACAATGTACTGACTTTTTCTGAGGTTATTCTCAGATGAGCCAAGTCATCATGAATTAGTCACACATTGATAATAAGGGAATATGTACTCACTTCTCCTCAACAATTTGCTTTTGATATTCCTCATATTCCTCTCTAGTCATTCCTGCTGCTGCAGCTGGGTCGGAAGGACCACTTTCTTCTTTGTTTTCCTCACCTCCACCACCAAGTCCTAAATTCTTTACCTGGTTGCTCAACATGCTTTTCATTAAGAAAGCCATTTTCTTCCCAAGAAAATTCAAACACAAAACCAAACCAAAAAAGGCTCCCGAAAGACAACAATACGTTTATCACCAAGGGAATTTCTACAGCCTCAGCAGCTCTTCAAGGGCACAATGCTAGTGAGAAGTGGATGCCAAAAACAGTTCGTCAGCCATAATCTGGATTAAAGTGGTGAACTCCTTAGTATTGAGAGGCAGATGGTTCAGATTACTCCAAAAAGTCATTAGATGCAGCTCCCTACTTTTAATATTAATACCTTAAGCTAATTGTAAATACAGAAAAATTCACATAGTTCACAATAGCATTTTGATTTCTTTAGTCTTGAAACCCTCAATTATATTGAGACCAAAGAGCCTTCATCAGAACACACAGTATCTGAATTAAAATAAGACTTGGTTGATTCCATGATCACAGCAGAATTGTAAAATTCAGGCTACTGAGCAGCAAATCCTGTTGGATGTACACAGTCCAATGAGATTTGAAAACTAGGATTCGTCATTAAACAAAAATCAATCCTTTTATCCATTAATATTTTTATCCCATGGGACAGAAAGTACAGTACAATAGGGGTTTTCTTCATCTGCTTTTTCAAGCCTTTTAAATGGTTGGTTTCTGTGACAGATGAACGAATCCTTAGTGTGATCATAATTTCTTCCCTTAAAAAAAAAAAAAAAAAGATTTCTTCCCATTTTTCTCCACCATTCTGATTTGCTTATGGCACTATACTTTCTCTATATATACTATCATTTTGATTGGCACTGGATGGAATATTTAGTGCTGAAGTTTCTTAGCCAGGTAAAATGAAATGTATTTTGTTCAGCTAGATTACAGCATTGCTATCCTTTGTCTGAAAATTGTCGCTTTAGGACTGGTCTTGCACACTCTTACTCACCTGAATGAGCCCATTGACTTCAGTGGAATTAGTTGTGTGAGTTGGATATACTCATAGAAGGGTTTTCAGGAGCTGGCACTTAAGATTGCAAATTCTTTGGGGACAGGAAATTATGTGTGTCTCTCAAATGTCTTGCATACTGTGGGTGTATTTTAACAATCACACCGAGGATTATTGGGTACTGTTTAATGAAATATTTTTGAGCTCTGATTATCAAAATGGCTCTCCCAATGCAGTCGTCATTTCATTGGCAATATGGGAGGAGTCCAGTTCAGTTAATGCCCTAATCTACATTAGTACCTTTCTAATTAAAGCGCTCCCTGCTACTAAAAAAAAAAAGTGCAGGATGTCTAGTTATCCTGGATTATCTGTGATTAATCAGACTTTAACTTTCCTTTTGAAAACAGATAAATATTACTTAGGAGAATTTAAAATCAAACAAAATACATTTGATCTACTGAAAAGATTTACGAAACTTGCTTTTTAAAGCCTGAAATCATTTTGTAAACATTATGCTCCCCTTTAAGGTCCTGCATAACTGAATTCTTTGGGAGTAAGAATTGCCTTCTGCTTGGCTGGTTTATTCAGCCCCTTGCAAAACTGTGTCCCAAGTACTTTCCAAAAGTTTTAGTCATCCAATCAGGGACCAAGAAACAACAACATGCAAATTAGGTGACCTATCACAGTTTGAATAGAAAATTTGGACCAGTTGCAGCTCAGGAGGAAGCCACAGACTGAAACTGATGTGAAACTGATGCACAAACTGTTTGCCAAATAATGAATAAAACTCATTATTTAGTCACAGTTTGCAAATGGGGGTGGGGGGAGGGAGGAGAACCAACCTGCTCTGTTCATTGGCCAGAGTACAGATACATGCAGGATAGGAAACATCACTTTTGCTTTGACAAAGGACTTAAGAACTTGCACTGATACAGTTGCAAATCTCTAAATTATTATGAGCCCACATTACACAGAAGAGAGTAGCAATAAGCAAAAATAGTAATTAATGTCTTACATTTACATAGCACCTTTACAGATTCTATAGATAGGCATCACAATGCCCATCACAGAAGGGAAGTTGCTTCCAAAATGGATCATGGCTGCTGTTAAAGGGTAAAATCCCGGTAGAGTGCACAGTCCAGACAAATGCATATGGAGCTGAGGAATGGTCTTCATCCCCAATCTACAGCAGGTGGCATGTTTCAGCAGGACACAGCAGAAATATCAGTTTTACTAGGTCCTGCATAAGTGGGTTCATAGGCCTATGGTTCTGTACACTTTGCAGAACATCTGGCTAGAAGATCTTTGTCCCACCCCTGCAAAGTGCCCAGATTGCTGCAACAGAGTTGGTGTTCTGAATCCCTTGCACAAGTTTTCTCTGGTCTGGCAGCTCTGCAGGGATTTGGGTACTCAAATACCATGATGACTAGTGCATCTTAACCTGAATAGGGCATTTTATTCTTCAGGCAGTTAGCTGATGTACTCTGAAGCTAAGAACCTGGAGTTCTCTAGTTTTGCTTGGAGTAGCTTACTGTGATAGAGCAAATTCAGATGTATTGGTACAAGAAAAATCTCACCACGCTGCTTCTGGAAGAGCAGCCCTAGAAAGCACTCCCTTTCTCTTTGTTAAGATCAAGTAAGACCTGTCCTCTGTTTATTAATGTACATAAGAGCATATCATGAGAGTCAAGACAGGAGATGACCTCTCAGAAGCAGGCTGTCAACACTCTGCAGCCCATCTTCCTCTTAGGGAAGAAGCATTTGCGGGCTCTGGTGCACAGTGATAGCAATCCAATTATGTACGAAGACCACTTGAGACTATGAGCCATGTGATGGATGTTTCCTTCCCACCAGTGACTTCGCTGCCACATCTATATTTAAAACCCTAAAGATACAGACTTCTTCCCATTTTTTTTGTTTCAAATCTCTTTTTGGTCACTGTCCTTCTGCGTTCGGTAGTATCACTCCTCAAAGACCTAAAGGAGCTGCTGTTGAACATAACACAACCTCTCTGGCTGGTGGAGTCTTCATGTGTATTTGGCTATAAGTACTTTAAATTGTATTGTTTTTGGATAAGGCTGTTTATCCCTTTTCTATTGTTTATTCATTTTTTATAAGTTGAAAACCCTGTATCTTACCATCTAGATTACAGAGAACTGTTATTCTATTCTTTCTTTCTTTTTTTATTAAAAGTTTTGCTTTTTAAGACCTGTTGATTTTTTTTTCTAGTTGACCCACCAGGAAATTGGTGGGAAAAAGGAAAGACAGAGGGGAGGGGAAAAACTGCTCTCTGTGTTTCACTCTCCTAGTGTCCCAGGGCGGGAAGAAGCTAAGGGGGAAGAGAGATAGAATTTCTGTTTCCTTGTCTCGGTTTGTCTCTTGATGTGGAAGAGAGGAGTGACCTGCTTCTGTGTATCTGTATTGTATAAGAGGTGCATCAGTAACTCCCAAGTTAGGCCCAGGAGGAAATTCTGGGGGAGAGAGGTGGGGGAGAATGTTTATTTCTCCTTTTAGGAGATCAGGGCAACTGAGTCCTTGGGGTCCCCCAGGGAGTTTGGGACCAAGTGACAGGACGAAATTCTGGGTGGTGGCAGCCTATAATCTTAAGCTGGTACTCAGCTTAGAGGGTTCATCTAGCTTTCAGGTTCATATACGTAAGGTTCCAAATCTGAGTAGGAAGCTAATGAACAGCATCTAACAAAATATAACACTTACATGAGCATGTGTAGCCATCTCATAGCTCTGTTGGTCACATGTCAGCAGTCTCAGACAATTGCATAGTTACCATTCTCACTACTTTTAGGTGCGGGAAAAGATAAGGGATGGCAGGATACAAAAGTCTCAATGTCGTCAACATCGTTTTAAGGTTGGCTAACCCCCAGGCTATTCAGCTGAGTTGGTGGCAGAGGCAGATTAGAATTAGATTCCTGCATCCCACCTATCTAACAGGCCAGCAGTTGATTGATTGGAGCATAGACCTCCTAACCTAGGAGTACAAATAAGCACCTTTGAGACGTTACTCATTCAGGGAGGGAAGTCTTCTAGTTATGTTCAGAACAAGCAATACTAATACTGGGTAGACACCACTGGTCCAGCAGCCAGTAATCGTTTTCTGACAGTGGCCAATGCCAAGACTTCAGAAGAAATGATCAGAACAGAGTAATTAATAGTGATCTAGCCCTGGTGCTATGTGGTTTAGATTTGGCACTAATTCACTGCCGAACGGCCTCGGTTCAATTTCCAGTAGGGAAAAGATTGAGGGTGGGGGGAGGTATAGCTCATGGTTGCACATTGGCCTGCAACCCAGGGGTTGTGAGTTTAATTCCTTGGAGGAAAGCATTTAGGGATCTGGGGCAAAAAATCTTGTCTTGGGATTGGTCCTGTGTTGGAAGCAGAGGTTTGGACCAATGCCTCCTGGAGCGTCTCTTCCAACCCTAGTGATCTATGATTTCTATCCCGTGCTGTCAAGTCCCAAGCCTCTGGCAGTCAGAGTTTAGGGATCCAGAACATGGGATTGATCCCTGACGTTCATCGTCAATAGCCCTTGATGCACGCTACACTTCCATGAACTTATCTACATTCTTTTCTGACACCAGTTTAATTTTTAGGCCTCACATATCGCTCTGGCAATGAGTCACAGGTTGACTGTGCAACTGTGGTGAAGAAAGGTTTCCTTTGTTTTTTTCAACCTGCTCTATTGATCTTTGGGTGAACCCCTGGTGTCTGTGTTTTACTGTAGAGCATTAAAATCAAAACTTCTTCTATACCACTTCTCACACCATTGCACCCCTGTTTAACAACCTCGGTCATACCCCCCCTCAATCATTTCTTTTCAAGAATGACCAGTTCCGATGGTCTTTTTATTCCCATAGATAGAAGCTAATTCCATACCTTTAAAACATTTTTTGTTCCCTCCCATTTCTAACATCTTTTTTGAGATAGGATGACTAGAACTGCATGCAGCATTCAAGATGTGGGCATAGCATGGATTTATATAGTGGTATTATACACCTCTACTTCGATATAACGTGACACGATATAACATGAATTCGGATATAATGCGGTAAAGCAGTGCTCCGGAGGGGTGGGGCTGCGCTCTCCAGTGGATCAAAGCAAGTTCGATATAACACGGTTTCACATATAATGCGGTAAGATTTTTTGGCTCCCGAGGACAGCATTATATCAGGGTGGAGGTGTACCTACTGTCTTATTATCTATCCCTTTCCTAATGATTCCTAAACTTTTTGGCCTTCTGCTGTCTACTGAGCAGATATTTTCAGAACTGGCTACAATGACTCCAAGATCTTTCCTGAGTGGCAACAGCTAATTTAGACCTCATCATTTTTTATGTATAATTGGGATGTTTTTCCCCATGTGCATTACTTTGGCAGATGAAATTTAATGTTGATAAATCCATTTTCTTGCTCAGTCACCCAGTTTCATGAGAAACTTTGTAAATCTTCACAGTGCGTTTTGGACTTGATTATCTTGAGTAATTTTCTATCTTCTCCAAATTTTGCCATATCATCATTTACCAAGACTACTTATGAATATATTGACAACACTGGCACCCGTACTAGATCCTTGGGGGCCACCACCATTTACCCCTCTCCATTCTGAAAATTGATCATTTGTTCCTACTCTCTTTCCTTTTAAACTAGTTACTGATCCATGAGAGGACCTTCCCTCTTATCCTATGACTTCAGAGCCTTTGAAGGAGGGACCTTGCCAAAGGCTTTCTGAAAGTCCAAGTACACTATGTTCATTGGAATATTCTTGTCCACACATTTGTCGACTGCTTTAAGGAATTCTAATCAATGGGCGAGACATGATTTTCTTTTACAAAAGCTGTGTTGACTCTTCCTCAACAAATTGTGTTCATCTGTGCATCTGGTAATTCTGTTCTTTACTATAGTTTCAACCAATTTGCCTGGTACTGAAGTTATGCTTACTGGCCTGGAATCGCCAGGATCGCCTCTGGAGCCTTTTTTAAAAAATGGCATCACATTAGCTATTCCTCAGTCATCTAGTACAGGAGTGGATGTACCACTCATACTTGATTTTATCAATTTGCTCCAATACCTTCTCTTTTGACACCTCAATCTGGGACAGTTCTGCAGATTTGTCCCCTAAAAAGAATGGCTCAGGTGTGGGAATCTCCCCACCATCCTCTGCAGTGAAGACCGATGCAAAGAATTAATTTAGCTTCTCCACAATGGCCGTGTCCTCCTTGAGTGCTCCTTTAGCACCTCAATTATCCAGTGGTTCCAATGATTGTTTGGCAGGCTTCCTGTGCCTAACGTACTTAATTTTTTTCCTGTTAGTTTTGTGTCTTTTGCTAGTTGCTCTTCAAATTCTTTTTTTTGGCCTGCCTAATTATACACCTGTACCTCGATCTGATGCTGTCCTTTTACACTTGACTTCCAGAGTTTATGTTCCTTTCTATTTTCCTCAGTAAGATTTGACTTTCAATTTTTAAAGGATGTCTTTTGGTCTCTGCTTTTTTACTCTGTTTAGCCATGGCTTAGCTGGTGACCACACTTGCAGCCAGGTAGGAGATTCATAGATTTTTAAGGCCAGAAGTGACCATTATGATCATTAGTCTGACCTCCTTGCATAACACAGGCCACAGAATTTCACGCAGTATTCCCTGCATCAAGCCCATAATTTCATTGAGCTAGAGCATATCTTTTAGAAAGACATCCAGTTTTGATTTCAATCTACCACATCCCTAAGTAAGCTGTTCTAACAATCAATTACCCTGTAAGAATTTTGCACTTTATTTCAAGTCTGAATACATTTAGCTTCAACTTCCAGTTCTTGATCTGAGCCTTCACTAGACAAGAAAAAGGCTGGGAGGTCTACAAGAATAATGTTCCTAGCCTAGCCAGGGAGGAGGGTTTCTATTATATAGCCTTTGATTACCCCTATAGCAGAACAGAGGTGCTTCAAAACTTAAGTGTCTTTTTGCCGTTAATGTCATGCTGTTTTGTAGTAGTGATGCAGCTTGCAGCTCAGACGTTAAGAGGTAACAATATATTAAATTGGGGAAGGGATGCCTGGAGTGAAAGACACCTTGGATTTGCAAGAGAACAAGAAAGAGCCATACTGATCCCTAAAGCAATAAAAGTAAACATCAAAATATAGAAGAGACATGTAACACTAGCCAGTTCAGTGTGGAGAAGGAGCTTCCTGTGGGACACAAAAAGTCATTTAATTTTATGTAGGCTGCTTGTCTAAGTCCCTGGAGCCTGTGCTGTAATAAACCAGTCAAAAATGCATGAACGGGCACAATGCCATTTAGTAGATGGGCATGAGGACGGAAGTAAGAGACCATCTCTGATTGTATTCGTTCCTAACATTTTTCTACTGCTGAAAATTTCTGCCCAGCTATTCCTCTCTAGATTATACGCATGCTGACCATCACTGCTCAAGCACCTGACAAGACTGGCTTTCAGAAACATGAAACATTGCCTCTGCAGCTGGGCTGTGGAGAACAGAAGTGCATGCTGCACGGGGAGGAGTGAGGAATGGGAAATGTAAGGTTCTCTAGTCTCCTTCTTCAACACTCACCACGGTGGCCTACAGCGTTGCTCCCCAACTGCCTTTTTGCTAAATACTGTGAAGTACCATTTTCCCTTAGTTTCCACGTATAAAGGCAACAAGCCACTTCTGAGGCCTGTTAGAAAGTTACCCCGATTCATTGGTAACTGATACAGGGAGGAAACACTAAACCAGCAGAGGTCTTTGGTTCAACAAAGCCCTACTCTAGCTCCCTCCAAACTCTGCTTCCTAGGTGCCTCTAACACCCATATCCCTCACACATCACTTTGTCAGCGATTTCTGCTAACAATGCCCCCAAGCCCTGCATAGAGCAAGCAGCAAAGCAGAGGCAAAGGACAGCTATGCAAATGGAGGTTGAGAGAGGGCATTTTGGCAATTTAATCACCATAGTCAGATGAGACCAGAGAGAGGGAAGCAGGGGTTGGCACACAGAGCAATATCCTCACCCCTGTTCCAGGCCCATAAAGGGGTCTCAGCACAAGAAATGAGGAAGACTGATAGAACGGTGACTTCCTGAGGACCCCTCCATAAGCCCTGGGGTCTGGAGAGGCATGACCTTTGCAGGACTGGACGGACCATAAAAATGTTTAGGGGTAATTAATGCTCATAACTCAAAAACTTAAGAGCCCTTTAAAACTAGCAGTTATGCTCAAGCGATTCTAACAGTAAAGGGTGATCACCAGGCCTTTTCATGGGTTAAGTCAGTGAGAAGTTAATGCTGCTTGCCCAAGTTTAGGTTCCACAGAAGTGGAGCAAACATATAGTGAAAATGATTCAAGGGACATATTCTTAACTTTAATTCTGGCAGTATATACAAAGCAGTGGGCAGGATAAGGAAACTTAAAGAACATAAATATGGAAGTTTACTTTACCCCCTTGTCTTCCCATACTAGTGTGTCACAATCCCTACTCCCTAATTTTAGTCTAAGCACTTGATAGACCTAGATTCAGGCATGAACAAACAGCCTATCTTGTCTTAAATAAACCTTCATACTTAACCAGAACTGGAAAACACCATAGCTAATATACATCAGATGTGAAGAAATCCCACTGTAGCTCTCTGTTGCCAAGAGGTGAGGAACAGGTGAAGAGTTAAATACTTAATTACACTTGAATTTTAGAAGAGTTAGATTCCTCATCATTCTTACAAGTGGAAACAGAACTCAGAGTAAACAGAAAATATATTCTAAAACAAAGTACAGTATAATACCAAGGAGTGAAACTTCTGAAACCTTCTCTTATAATCTTAAAGACTTACTTGTGTGTTAAAATGGGAGGTGTATTTGATCCAGATGTAGGCTTCACCCACAGCATGCTAACAAAGCACTACATCCAGACATAGATACTCCATTTAATGAGTGGAGATGAGTGTCAAACAGGAACAAAAACCTAAGTGGTGCAGCAAGTAAACAAACTTAGATTCAGAGTGTCCAAGGCCACAAGGGACCATTGTGATGATCTAGTCTGACCTTCTGTATAACACCTGCCGAAGAAGTTTCCCCCAAAAAATTCCTACACTGTAGCTTTAAGAAAAAAACATCCAATCTTGATTTCAAAATAGTCAGTGATGAAGAATCCACCATGACCATTAGTAAATTATACTCATGGTCAATTACTCTCACCATTAAAAAGTTACCTTATTTCCAGTTTGTGTCTCTCAACTTCCAGCCATTGGATCAGGTTATACTTCTCTCTGCTACATTCAAGAGCCTGTTATCAAATTTGTTCCCCACAGAGATACTTACGGACTGTAATCATGTCACCCCTTAAGTTCTTACATTCCACTGCACACAGAACATCAATTCTATTGCAACATTTTAAACCTCTGTAATCTTCATTCACAGACTTTAAAGGAATTAATATTTTTAAGGTAAGGGAAGAGAAATATTTTGGGACCTACTTGATATAAATTAGCATTTACTCTTCTCAGAAACCTTGCTCTCCATTGGCCTTCCCAATTTTGTCCTCTGCTGGCTCTGCACTGTGGTCACAAGCGCACTGAAGAAGGATCTCTTGGCTTCTTCTATAGCTGTAACGCAAAACTCCTTATTCTATAGCTTGTTCAAAGTCTTAGATGTTTTCTAACACCAGCACTTGAATATGCTCTACTGTAGTAAAAGCAACATACTCTCTCTAGGATGTGGAAGAGCCACTTAGGTGTCAGGGCATCAAATGTGGGATGCAACCACTCCCTACTATTTGAGAAAGAGCATGCCGAATTGGCATCCTGAAGTTACGGACAGTAGCCAATCAGGACAGCTGCCCTTGCTAACACTGCTAGATCTTTCAATAGTCTTCAGTATTACCAACTATGACTGGCCAGTTGTTAAGGCTAGCAGGAGTTAGAATGGATGAAGATAATCATTGTTTCTTATCATTCCAGTCACATCCTAGAGAGAGCTAACAGGATACTGCCTTTTCTCTTCAAGGTCCTTGGCTGTGGAGTTGAACAGGGTGCAAAATTATCAGTCTTAGCTTGCTTTGTAAACATGAAACAAACAATCATCAACATGTTGGACGACAATTGTTTCAAGTCCTTTAAGACCCAGGTGGTGCCTTACCTTACCAAACATCTAGCAGAGAGACAGCAAGCCATAGGTGTGGTTTAAGAAAGCTCTGGATAAGAAGAATTATGCTGTCAAAGCGAAGCATTTTCAGGAAGTGGTAATAGATTGTTTCCTCATTGGAAAGAGCCTGATCACCTACTATCTAAAGTGGTTTACCATCTTGTGGTTTGGTATATGTAGTTGTGGTATATATAGTTTCCTCATCCATCCTTAAAAGCTTTGATGCACTGGAAGATTAAGTAGTATTAACTCTCTAACATTTTTGCCTTCCAAAATCTGAGAGGGATGATCTGTGGAGCATGCTTTCAGAAGTCTTAAAAAAGCAACACTCCAATGTGGAAACTACAGAACACGATCCACCAAAAAAGAAAATCAACCTTCTGAAGGTGGCATCTGACTCAGACGATGAAAACGAACATGTGTCAGTCCGAATTGCTTTGGATCGTTATCAAGTAGAACCTGTCATCAGCATAGAAGCATGTGCTCTGGAATGGTGGTTGAAGCATGAAGGAACATATGAATCTTTAGTGCATCTGGCACAGAAATATCTTGTGACTCCATCTACAACAGTGCCATGAGAACACTTGTTCTCGCTTTCAGGTGACACTGTGAACAAGAAGCGGGCAGCATTATCTCCTGCCAATGTAAACAAACTTGTTTGTCTGAACGATTGGCAGACACACGAAATAGGACTGATTGGACTTGTGAGCGCTAAAGTTTTATAGTGTTTTATTTTTGAATGCATTTTTTTTTACATAATTCTACATTTGTAAGTTCAACTTTCACGATAAGGAGATTGCACTACAGTACTTGTATTAGGTGAATACTATTTCCTTTATGACAGTGCAAATATTTGTAATAAAAAATATAAAGTGAGCTCTGTACATTTTTTATTCTCTGTTATAACGGAAATACATTTGAAAATGTAGAAAACATCAAAAATATTTAAATAAATGGTATTCTATTATTGTTTAACAATTTTTTCAATCACTTGACAGCCCTGTTGCAAACCAATGTAGACCTTGGAGCAGTCTATATTCAAAGTGGTACTAATATAACTATCTGTTAGCGGTTGGATTTTTTTAAAACCAATAGTCATACCAGTCCCAGTACAAGATTGGACACTGCTATACCAGTATATTATATATATAAAGCCTCCTACTAGTAGCTATCCCCTTTCCCATACAGGAATAGCTATATTGGTATAAAGCACATTTAGACCAATAACTACATCCACACTAGGGAGGTTTGTACCATTTTATCCATAGCCATCTAATTATACATGTAAAGAGGAAGTAGTACGACTTTCTAGTGCAGAAGAGGTCTTCGTCTTTGACAGAATGAAACAGCAGAGAGGTGTGAACTATTCCAGCTTCTCTTTAAAAGATGTTTGTTATGAAGCTCAATGAAAACACTTATTGGGCCAAAACTGTCAACTTAGATGCATGATTGTGTGTGAATTAAACATAGTCATTAATCTTATTTATTCTACCTAACAGGCAGTAATACCACTCGGCACCCTAACACCACCCTGCATTGTTCTTCTTACTGCATATCTTAAATGAGACAGACAAGTAACTCCTATCTCACTTATACTGTCATGGCAGTGGAGTTACACTGGTTTAAGTGAAAGCAGAAATCAGGAACTAAATGTTTAGCTGATACAGAAAGGCCATATTCAATCCTAAATTTCTGTGTAACTCTACTACTGTAATCAATGGCAGATCTGAAGTAGATTGAGAGTAGTCAAATGCTAAGATTTGTAGCTATAGCTAACAGAACATGATAAAAAGGATATTAGTTCCTTTCCACAGAATGAATTGATACTAGAATTAGTGTAGTTAATCCTCATTGTAAGCATTTTGTATTATTAAACCAAGAGACAAATTGGTGGAATTTCAGTGCCCAGACCAATGGGCACTAAGGACTTGATACACTCATGATCAGCATTTCACTGTAAATTAAAAACACTGAGCCCCTAATCCCAGACAGCATCCAATCTCTGCCAAGCAGCAACAGCAGTTAGAGAATTTTTACAGTTTGCCTGCCCAGGAAATTTTCCAACAAGTTATGCCACGTGACACCATGAGGAATAGAATGAACATTTTTTTGAAGCGACTTCATTGACTGCTATACCGTAACTCCTCACTTAACGTCATCCCATTGTTACGTCGCTGATCAATTAGAGAACATGCTTGTTTAAAGCTGCGCAATGCTCCCTTGTTTGGCAGCCGCCTGCTTTGTCCACCGCTTGCAGGAAGAACGGCCCATTGGAGCAAGCTTGGACGGGGGGGTTGGAACCAGGGTGAGCTGGCAGCCCCCATAAGTTCCTGTGCCACAGCCACCCAACAGGCTATCAACTGACTGGCCATTCAGGTGTCCCACACTCCACTGCCATGTGCTGCTCCTGTCCTCCGCCGTGGAGCTGCTCCTGGGAGCCTCCTGCTTGCTGTTCAGGGGGTGGGAGTGGGGGAAAAGGGGTGCTGATGTCAGGGTGTCCCTCTCCCCCCCACTCCTGTACCCCATCTCCACGCGCGGGACAGGACAGGGCTCAGGACGGAGGGAGCTTTCTGGCAGCCGCTGCTGTCTCAACTTGTTGATCTACTTAAGAAGGCAGTGTACTTAAGAGTGGGGCTGGCCTACTTAGAGGGGCAATGCATGTCTCTTTTTGTCTCACACATAGAGGCCTGGTCTACACTGAGTGCGGGGCGAGCTAAGTTGGTCTAAGTTACACAACTTCAGCTATGAAAATAGTGTAGCTGAAGTTGATGTATTTAGATCTACTTACCGTGGTGTCTTCACTGGTAGGTTGACTGTTGCCGCTCCCACGTCGACTCCACCTACGCTTCTCACTCCGGTGGAGTACTGGAGTCAACGGGAGAGTGCTCACCAGTCGATTTATCGTGTCTTCACTAGACATGATAATCAACCCCGCTGGATCGATCGCTCCAGAGGTATGTGTAGAGATGCTCCCCCTCCGTCCCCCAACACACACACACCCTCCCACCCTCAGCACTTTGGAAAGTAGAGGGAGTGGTGCGCTCCAGCGGACAGTGTGGGTACATCTGCCTGGGTTCAGTTTCTGCAAGGAATGTTTGCGGCCACTGCCATGCCTCCATTGGGTCTTCTTCCTCCATTCCTGCTGCCTTGTAGAGTGTGAGGCTACATTAACAACATGTTAACCCTTGAGAACTCAGCTGAGTGCTAATTCATCATTTAGCAGCAAGGCATTCTCTGGGAAATATCCCACCTTCTGACTCCACCAACTCAGTCATCATAGCTGTGTATAATATTAAATTGTTTGTTTAAAACATATAGTGTGTGTGTGTGTGTGTGTGTGTATATATATATATAATGTCTTTTGCCTGGTGAAAAAAATTTCCCTAGAACTTTACCCCTCCCCTACAATTTACATAAATTATTATGGGGAAATTGGATTTTGCTGAAAGTAGCATTTTTCAGGAACTCAACTACGACGTTAAGTGAGGAGTTACTGTACCAAATTCAGAGGGAAAACATTTACTAAAATATGTATCTTTATTCAAATAAGGTTATGTTCTTCACTTTCAAAACAGGTGGACAACCTTTTCAGTGTTACAGTAATTATACATCAATACAAGTCAAAGTCTCTCAAATAGGAAACAGTCAATTTAAATAACCGTTATTTTGCATTTTGCTTAAAGGGCTCAGATGTCTTGTGCTGAGATTCTCTTTCCATTTCCATGTGCCATTTATCATGCTACACTCAATTTTAAGACTCAGACCAGGCTAATTTGCCCCTTAAACTGTTAAAATTAGATTCCAAGTTTTTTCATCTCTCTAAGATTCAATTCCTGTTTGAAAAAAGCAAGTGTGTTTGTACACAACATTGCAGTACTTAGTGGCACTAATGAAACAGTATTTTAGCTAACAAGATAGTCTGACGAAAAAGCCACAGTTTAAAGTCATGGTAGGAATGAGAGTAAAGTCAAGTAACTACCAAGATGTTTTATACTTTCCATCTCTCCAGCAAGTAGCAAGGATAACCCATGAATTGTTTCATTGCCAGAATTAGATGCGATCACCTTTTGAAAGGTGCACATTTTGGGCCTTCTGTTTCCACAGAAGTCAATGGCAAACTGCTATTGTTTCCTGTGGGATCAGGTCCATCCGCAGCATCAATGCATTTTAATTTAACATGAGAGTGTAGATAATTTTAGATAGTGAGCTAATTCAGAAACTGCAAAAGTTTCCCCCAGTGTTTTCCTCTTCCCAACACAAGATACAATACCATTGGTTGCTTCAACATTTTAATTTTCAAATTGAATAAATCATAGTTGAGAGATTCACAAAATGGAGAAACAAGAAGGTATTAATTGGAAGATATCTTTAAGAACTGTACATTATTTTACCAAATGTAGGACCATATGAGATCTATTCTTTCAGCAGAACATACAAACTATTTATCTATCATGAAAGTGGTAGATTGTTTGTTTGACCATGTTCCAGCGCCAGAGGTGAAAGAAATAATACTGTGCATTGTTGTAAAGATAATGAACTACAGTACAACGATCTGATAAAACACTGGCATTTTCTTCATTAATTTAGTTTAGTCCAAGGCATCTGTAAATACTTACTGGTGTGAGAGAAGAGAGCAGATTAATTGCTGCCTTGTGTTATTCTAGGCTGTAGCAAGGGTTCTGCCACTGACTTGTCTTTATCTATGTAGATCAGTGCGGGGCAGTAGTTTCTCCTATCACTGATGCAAACAAAGCCTTCCCATAATTTATAAATGGCATAGTTTGATAAATTTACTTGTGTATCACATACTTTAGCTATACAAATAGGTGTGGAATGGATCTAATCACACTTTATTGGTATAGCATAGATATCCACATTTATATGATAGTTTAATTTTTAAAGTAACAAAAATATATTGCATAGATTTATTATTTCTCAAATTCTCAGGGACAATACTAACCAATAGCTTTTCATGACATTGAAATTGACAGCATGTGTAGCCTCCTCCAAAGGAGTCAAAATTACATACATTAAGTTCTTGACAATTTCTGCAGGTATTGAGACAAACACATTCTGTAATTAAAAAAAGAACAGTCCCAACATTCAGTTTTCATCATGTGCCTTGCAGAAACTTAGAAATACCTTAACTCTGTAGGAGAGCTACTCAAGAACAGATTACTATGGATATGTAAACAAAGTAGCGTGAATCCTTTTCTTATTACTAATTTGAGCATCTGTTCCACTTTGTCTCTGAAGCAAAATGTTCACATGATAAGCAATGTTAAACAATCTTCAAATCCATCAGACTGAACACTTAGTTAACTCACACAATACTGGTTCAGTAAGAGTTGCTGGACTAACAGCAAAACACATCTGCGACTACGGCTTGTGAGGAAGTAGGAAACGTGTACACAAAACTTCTAGTTTTCAACACTTACTATGTAAAATATTAACCAGAGTCTCCACTGCGATATTTCTATTAGATTCATGAAACAACTTACAAAAATAAAAGCATTTGTCAATTTAAATATGCCCTCATCTCAATTGGAGTTTAAGAAATATCAGCAATATTATCTCTTTGTCAGAAAGGTTCCATTAACTATTTTACAGAATTACGGTCAGTCATGAAACTACTATAACCTTAACAATCCCCACACAACTGCTTAAAGGACCTCTACTCTATTAGAATGTATTGTTTTCTCTCATTGTCTCGTAAGACACAAGTCTTTGTTTGCTTGTTCTGCATAGAGAGAGCCTTTGTTCTACACTTCAGCAGCTAATAGTCAGACTGTGATTAAAGGCCTTTGGCTTTGAGGGTTCACAAATTACCAAGTTATTTCTACAAACTCTTGTGAAATTTAGATCTACAAGCCACTAAACCATTGCCAAACTGAAATCCAAATGGCAAATAAAATATTTATAACAATGTTTTTTTCTCAAAATTAGAGGAATGCAATTTTTTTTTATTTAAAAGAAATCTCACGTCAGGATGCTTAAATATATTTTTCTGCACAAATCATTGGACGTGAAATACTCAGCAACAGCGACTGGCCCTCTATGCCCCAATTCTCTACCTTGGAAACATATTGATAAAACAATAGGAATACCATGGTCAAGTCCCAGTATCTACCAGAAACGTTTAAAAAAAAAAAAAAAGAAAAAGATCCACAGTTTTCCTTTGTACTTGCTCCATTGCTCTAAAGGCTGTTTTTAACCACAGTATTAACGTTTTAAACAAGAACTTATTGTTTAGCAAAAATTCAATAATTTACAATATTGAAGCATTTTAAACACTAGAATTTCCCTCATTTACAGACTTATGTAATATTCTGTGTATACATACAGCAGGCATATACACACAAAAGGAACAGATCATCAAAAGAACTTTTTAGCTGCTGCTTCTTGCTGACTCCTAAAAAGGTAAAAAGAAAAAAAGCAGGAGATGATGCAAAAAACTTAGTACATTTCATTAGGTGAGAAGGCTACTCATATAAGCAATATTGTTTTGTTTTGTTTTTTTTTTCCAATAAAGCTTCAATTACATTGCAAGCATGGCACGATCAGGGACATTAATCAGACTGGTTAACAGAATATTCAACCCAAAATTTAGGTTTTATTAAAAAAAAAAACAAAAAAAAAACAACCCAACTTCCTCTGCCAAAAACAAAACAAAACGTTTTAGAAAACCAAGCCCAATACATAAAAAAAGTTTTAATTAGCGTATTTTGAGAAAGTTTAACTGAAATAGTTAAAAAAACTCAAACATGGCAGAGGAATCTAACAATGTAGCACTGTGCTAAGGGATATACACATCAAAAGAGGAAAGCTGACTATGCTATTTTAACTTGTCAGCCTGGAAAAAAATCGATAGTGTGTGCAAATATATAATAAAAATTTTTTAAAAAATCTAACTTAATAATACAAGTTTGTTTTGACTACAATGATTAATATGATCGTGTCACTTTAACTGTACTTAAAATTAGAACTTTTAAATAAAGATATTTAGCAATCTTTTAAAGAGTAACTTACCTATACATGATATAACCGATGAATAACACTGTTTGAACTGCTACAAAAATGAAGAAGTGAGTTGTAGATAGGCATGATGGAAATGGTGGCAATTCTGGACACTTTGGTTTCTCATTTGATGGCTAGAAAGCAAAAATTTGTTAAGATAATGCAGAAAGATGCCAACTGAATTTTTAAGACTGCTATTTTAAAAAACAACAACATTTTCAAAAGAAAGTTGCACATATGTGTTTACAGAAAGAACAGGGGAAAGTGAAGGAGTGTGTGGGTAGGAGACTCAAGATGTAACTTTATTTTAATTTTTATTTTTGTGTACAAGAGCTGAGCAGATTGAAGTTACTTGGAGGCTGGGAGTACAAGGATATGTTTAGTTAAGCACCTCAGACATAATAATTAAAAAATAATTTCTTGCAGGTCTTGTAAGCCATTTGAGCGCAACAGTGGTGAAGGGGCCTTGAATTATCAAATCTGGATCGTAGTTGGGAAGTTCCGATGGCCTGAGCTCTATGCAAAATAGACACTCTCCAAGTTAAAGCACATCATGCTTAGACTTTCCTTGCAGCAATAGAGGCAGCTGGGAAGTCTGCAAATGATGTTAATACTGAAGGACATGCTGAAGCCAGTTACTTATGGTCTTAGAAACTGGTGAAAAGAAAAATAATGTGCCACTGTTAGGGGAACACATCAGGTTGTGGGACAAAAGGTGCTAACCTTTTCTTTCAGTTTTCCAGAAAGTCCAAGTGTTTTTGCTTTGTAAATACAGAAATGAAATATGGCATGGCCAAAAAATATCTGAGATGTATTCATACTCTGAATGCATCTCAGGCCTGTTACCAAAGACAGAACAGGCCTATTACGGATGGAGCTCTGCTAAAAATACATTAGATGGACAAATAGGAAGTCATTTGAATCAATGTTCCCAGCTTACAAAGAAAACATTGCATAATTCAAAAAAACAAAAACACCACCACCACCACCACCACACACGCACGCACCCCACCAAGACTGAGTGATTCCACAGGTAACAAATTCCAGGCTATTGTATAGGTAAATATTCAAACGACCATATTAAAGCAACTAACATGCAGTATTTGAAGGCAATTCCCACATAGCTTCTTACAGCCGGGGTTTTTAAACGATGGCAGCCCTTGCTTTGTAAATATGATAAAAATAGTGTATGTGCCCCCCATGCACATACAGGTACCTCTATAATAAAAAGGGTTTTCTAATTATTATAAGTCTAATAAGTATTAGCTATGACAATTGCCGTAGGTCCTCTTCATGCAATTTACACTAGAATTTTTATTTTTTTCAGTCTGAGGAATTATCTTCTGAATGGTCACACATTTATTTTTGATCAGATTCTGAACGTTTGTGTTTGAGTGTGCATTTACCACAACAGCAAACATTGAGAACTGTGCATGCTCAAAGGGGCAGTTGTGCATTTAACTGGCCATTTATATTAATACAAGATTTGCATACACATAATAAACGTGATTTCAAGTTAAGGCAGTTAAAAATATCATGCTTTTTATGCCTATCTGATCAAAACACTGATCATGTAGTTAAGGCAAAACAGTTTCAGTAGAGCAGCTTAATGAAAGATTAATTGTTCAGTAAATTACATGCTGACTTTTCCCAACATTTCACTAAGCCATATGCTGAATTTCTGCAGCCATTCTTTACACTAGTAGTACACAAATTACCATATTTCGCTGTACTAAATGCTCGATGTCCCTCTTTACTATATGAAGATGCTCTTTGATGTCATTGAAGTGCTGAGTTGTTTCATAGAGTCCTCCGGCAGAGCCAGGGTGCTGAACTCCACTGACCAACCTCAGAGTGTCACCCATGGAATTTCTGAAAACAAAAAGACGACTTGTTTCAGCATAAGGCAGTTCCTGAAAAATTCCCTCTTGCATACATGCTATATTTATAACCTATTAAGATTAGTTTCAATTTAACATCTTACAAACAAAAGGTAGGACACTTTTTTTTTTATAGCTTCCATGAATACCTGTGAAGCACTTTGTTTTTCAAAATACCTATTTTTAAACTTGCATTGAGCAGAAGAATCATAATTTTGTAGAGTGCAACATGTCCCAAAGTTACAGTAAAAGCAAAATCAGCTCTATGGTGAATATTCTTTTGCTAAGCATCTGCTTTGCTTATTTTTTGATGAAGTCTCAAAGAAATGTTTTGAATCTGTGGATCTGACCAAGGCTTTAGGATAAACATGGTATAATGCTATCTTTTAAGGAAACTAAAAGCTGTTCCAAAAAAAAAAAAAAATAATAATGCAGTCATGTAAGAAATAAAGAAGAGGCTTTAGGGATAAGAAAAGATTTAGGGCCATTCATGTTCCATGATTACCTTTCACATGAGAAACTCATTTCCCCATATACACTGCTGTAATACTTAATACTGTGTTCACATGAATTCATTTTGTTGTTACAACAAATCAAATTAAATCCACAAAAAGTTGAAACTCCATAACTAATATAAACTAATCAATGAAGAAAACATACATGCTCCTCTATCAATATGTTCATATAATTTTTCCCTATTGTGATGCTTCTTTTCAGTTGCAAAGAGGATTAAAGTCTACAGCTAAAACATTTATCATGTGAATGTTAATCCCTTCATTATTAAACAGAATAATCAAAATTTATATCTTGGATTTAATTTACTTTAAACTTTACATTTTGTTCAGACAAAACAGTTTGACAACTATCTGACTGTAAAGCCTTAACTCTTCATCCAATGGCCTGTGACTCAACTTCTATCTAAAAAAAACTCAAGTCATCTCGCTTGGACGTTTACCATTGTTGTACTGCAGTTACCAATGCGTATAATTACACTAGAAAGACTGTTAAACCATTTTTATATATTCTTTAAAATTCAGAATAGGATTATGTTCCTTGTAAGAGCTAGAGGTGAAAGCAAAAATCAAGTTTTGCTGCCAGTGTTTGATCATCTATAAATGTAATGGTTAATTTAAGTAATTATAATTAATAGTTATAATACAAATTAAAACGTTAAACAACCCTTAACTTTTGCATTAATTACCAGTCACATCGTTAAACTATAATTTCAAGATCAGTCTTTTTATTTTTGCAATTCTGTAAGGGGAAAAAGTATAAGTATCCAAAAGGTAACAGGACAATGCATCATACATATCTACAAGCACTACACCACAAATATACTGTTTATCACTCAGATTCTGTGAGTGGTTTTGATTGTAGTAGTGTATGTATTGTTAAACCACAGCTCACTAGGGGTTTCTCCCTTCATTGTGATTGCAGTAAAGTGTATTTAGATCATTTAGTGGGGAGGATTCTTAACTTGATCAGTACTGTATATCCTGGGCTAACACTCATCTCAGTTTTACCCCAGACATAACCAGTACTGAGTTAATAAGAAGCACTCAAGTTATTTAATTACTAACCATACTGTTATAATATTTAGATGTGACTAGCCTAAAAATCTATTTGTTTCTTTCAGTTACTAAAATGGAAATATTCTTCTTTTCATGAGTTGACAATTAGATTTTCATCTGTTTCTTGAATTTGGTTACTATCCTGTTTCTTTATGAGGCTCAGGGGAAAAAAAAAACAAAAAACAAAAAACAAAAAACCCCAACCAATACAACATGGTAGACTTTCATTCATTATTAGGTATATTTCTCCTTGGTACAGCTTTTCAAGAATTCTACTCTTCTTCTCCACTAGCCTTCTTAAATGACAAAACCCAGGAATTCCCTTTTCATTTCAGGTCTCTCGCAAAAAGATAAAATAATATCTTAACACAAGACGTATCTCTCTCCACATTACTCTGTTTAAAAGCTATTAAAGAAAAAGTGAGTTAAGAATAGTTACAGTCTGCTCTTCCTGGTTAAATTTCAAATTTAGAACGGATAATTCCAGGAGATTTACCAGGAGATTTACTTCACAATAAGCAAAATATTGTCAGTCATAAGTTACTGCATGACTTTTGGTATTTGCCAAAAATAAGTTCCCATTCTGAACACAATTCAAAATGTACATGAGAAAAAGGGATTTACCCTTTGAAGCCATTTTTCTTCTGCCAGCCACTGTTAACAACACTAGCCAAAGTGGCCCTACAAACAACTCTCAATCTTTATTTTTCCTCTTCATCAATCAGAAAAATAACTAGGCTTGGCAGAATTTGATTTTTTTAAAAATAATTTTGAGAGATAATATCAGTGTTTATTTTTAAAGCATTTTTATTTTTAATCTGTTTAAGTGTTCACAGTTGAGGGAAATTATGATCAGGCAAAAGAGGTGACAATTATTTAATGACAGCAGATGTTGAGATTTGAACAGTTAAAGCTTTATAGCTATTAAAACACAAATCATCTCAAAATATACAAATGCTTAAATCAAACTGCAATAAGTTCTCAAGCAGCAGTTCTCACTTAGCCTATATGGAAATTTCGATCATCATTGATGGAAATATTTTTTCACCAGTTTGGGTGAGGGGGAGAGGGAGGAGGATGTGGGGTGTGTGTGTAAAATTGTCATTTACAGAGATTTACCTAAAAAAAATCTAATCCTTCCAAGCCTAAATAAAACTTTGAATGTGACACAAACTGTATACATGCTAAGTAAGATTAGTGAACTTTTCATCCAATGTTTCCTCTGTGCCCCCAACCCTCAGTTTTCTTTTTACCATCACTGTGTCAGAAGTCAATTTGTGAAAGCAGGCCTTTGTTTGAATTACTTTTACAAGTCTTTTATCTGGAACAGACTGCATAAATTTGAGAAATAATTTTGTTTGTAATCTAAGCCATGCAAGCTATATTCAATAGCTATAGTGACCTCCACCTAATAAACGCTTGTTATAATGAAATCTGTACAAATACAGTACATTGATTTTTATAATCATTTCTGTCCATTATATATGGGATGACTTTACGGGAGCAGGTATTCTAAATCTCTAAACCAACCACTGACTTTTAGCACTAAGAATACATGATGAGGTAAGATTAAAAAAAGTAAATTAACTATGATCCATTTTTGTTATTAAAAGAAAATATTAAGTTCTCTAAATAAATGTGGGCCATGTCAAATTTAAATTATGTTGCTCCTTCAAAGACAACATGCTGTTTGTTTCTATTGTCTACATTGGCAAGGATTCTTCTGTAATCAGATGATTAAGAAATCTGCAAATCTTGACATGAAAATTACTTTGACAATAAGTCCTTTTCCTCCAGGGATGACCAATAAAGCAGCAGTGGGCTGTTCATTTTTGTTATTTCCTTATCTATAACATAAGACACTTCTTTAATCTAAGCAGAAAATATTAAGATGTTACGCAAATGCATACCTAATAAGTAGTCACTGAAAGGGCAGACTACCAATGTTAACAAGAAAATCTAATTTACTTGCTTGGCATAAGGATTGGTCAAGAATATTAAAATAAAAGCTTTCCTAGAAGAACAAGACTGAAAATGGAAGTACTCTAATCTTCGTTTTACAAACAACCTGACCTGCTTAGATGAATTACAAGATGTTTCCCTTGAACTATTAATACTGGCAAAATACAATTGTTTATAATTATAGCATAAAGTTGTCTGCAAAATTTTTACAGAAGATAATTAATGTTTTAACTTTTGTGAATACAAAGTTAAAGGAATTAAATTATACAACTGTGAAAAATTTTGAATACAACGTACAAACATGCCTTTCAGAAAATTCCCAATATTAAAATCCATTAGTTTTATTAATACTTAAGCTACAAGCCACTACCAAAGAACAAAGTGATAATTTATGTTTACAAAAGGTTCAAATAAGAGTAGCTGTGTGCCAATATACAACTTTGAGCAGAGACTTTTAAACATGTATTATTTGGGTGTCTCTCAATCTCGCCTGTTGAACTGTTCCACTCTTTATAAATAGTAATTGGAGTAGGGACTTTAACTTGGGTCCCTCACATCCTAGGTAAGTGCCCTAACAGTCTATAGAGTAATTCTGACTCTCTTTTCCTGGCACAGAGACAACTGTAATTCACAGTAGCAATTCATTGTCATTCATGACACTGAACCAGGGCTTTGGAGCTGTGCTCTGGCTCTGCTCCAGCTCCAGGCAAAATCCTGCAGCTCCTCCACTGCTCCGCACTCCAGCTCCGGGCTCCACTCCAAAGCCCCACATTGAACAGTCACTGGACCAGAGAAAGACAATGACTGTGGCGTAGGAGTTAAGTCTCCCACATCCTAGGTGAGTGCTCTAAGTTCAAGTCCCTACCCAATGAGCGTTTTTGTTTTTTTTTTAAAAAAAGAAGAACATCTTCAACAGAACAGACTGAGAAAGATCCATATCAGAATATCTCATAGCCCAATGGCTAGGATGACTGCCCCCCCACCCCGGTGAGGGAGACCAAGTTTTAAATCCCTTTGCCACATCAGGCAGAGGGGAAGAAATAGAACCTCAGCCTCCCAAAACCCAGGTGAGTACCTTACCGACTGGGATAAAGGTTATAAAGAAGGTGGTTGTCCTCCTCTGCCATTTTCTGGATCTAGTCCTCCTTTGCTTTTGACATTTTGTTCTGAAATTTTTGTGTTCTGATTTTTTTGGTTCAGTCAAAACTATTAGTCAAACTCAAGGCAAATAGTTTTGAGTTGATCAAAACCGTATTTTTCAGAAAATAAACTATTTGCCAAAATATTTTTGCCCTGCTCTACCTCTGTCATTAACTGTGCTACATAAAAGACACTTTGGTGTATTAATTGATAGATCCATTTTTTACAATGACTTGCCACATTCATTTCTAAAATGATACATATCTGAACAAGTTAAATGAATACAAACAAACACATACATGCTAAGATGTGCAATATATCTATTTTGAAGTGCGGTTACTGAAAGGCAAATGATTTTTTGCCTGCAAGATTGTTAAATGTTTCTCCTGCCAAAAATCCAGGAGATTGTATTAACATGTTTCTTACAATGACATGACACATGAAGAACTCAGGAAATCTGAAGTTACAGTTAACATTTCTGTATTTAATGTGCAGCTTGGCATCAGATATTGTACAAGAACACTATGATTAGAGGTAATTACAGTTGATATTTTCTTAACTTTTTGCATTATAAACACAGTACACAGTTTAGTTTTCTTCTAGAGGATTTCTTTGTAGATTAGGCCAGCATTTTCAGAAGGCTCCAGTGCATAGAACTGGAGCCAGGTTTTAAAGAGTTAAGATAAATTTTTCCAGAAGTGCTCAACACCCAGAAGCTCTGACTCACAGGAGGCACTGGACTATTTTGAAAATCCAGCCCCAGCTGAGAGCACTCAGTGTGTTCCCTCTAATGTGCACACCTGTGCGGCCGCACAGGAATCTATCAAGGACTGCACACCTGATGAGAAGAGCCATGTAGCCACAGAGGCCTGGAGAGGTGAGAGGTGTGTGTGTGTGTGGGGAGAATAGGGGGAGTTTGGGGCATCTCTCCCGTGGCTCTGGTCCGGGGACTGCTGCAGCAGGGAGAGGGCGGGGGGGGGG
>NC_133774.1:23169148-23236907 GCF_003597395.2 Chelonoidis abingdonii
GCCCCACCCTTGCCACGCATCACCTCCATACAACAAAATTCATTCTGCACATGGATGGAAAAAAATTAGAGGAAACATTGCGCTCAGTACTTTTTCAAGTCTGATCCTTGAACTCTCATTCCACTTAATTCTATGGGAAACTGACTTCAGAAGGAGCAGGGCTGGGCCCCTCACTGGGATACTAAATATTTGTTTTAAATATAGAGGTTTGGGGAGCGTCTAAACAAAGGACAACAATACAAGACTTACAGAGATTTGAGTAGTCTATGTGACAAAAAATGCAAACAACTAAAAAAAATTTCTGTGAGATGCAAACTAAAAGACAGGCTACAGATCAACGTGGAGCCATTTAGACATCATAGTGACTAGGAAAGGGATCATCTGAACTATCACTGTGGTAAGGAGCTATGTTTCTTCACTTCACCTAAAACATGTTCCTCTCTCACACACACACCCTAAAAGTAATTCAAGCAGAGCTGCTTCATTCAAACAAGTGATCAAATGAAGTTATATGGCAAAAAAGACCATGAAGTTAGAATCACAGAACTGTAGAATATCAGGGTTGGAAGGGATCTCAGGAGGTCATCTAGTCCAATCCCTTGCTCAAAATAGGACCAATCCCCAACTAATGAAGTTAGTAGGTATAACATACAGCTAGATATCTTTAAGTAAGAGGAATGGTAAAGCAGAGCAATAAAGATTAGATACACTTAGAGGGACAGTCCAACTGATCTAATCATAATAATTTTTGATGTACATACTGAAGAAAAAACACTTATCTGAATGGTAACTTCTGATCTTTTACGTACAAAAAATATTAAAATTTATGAACTTTTGAACAGTGCTACTTGATGTCCCTGGAAAGCTAACTTCCTTAACATAAAACTTGTCTGACACTAACACAGATACTGGAAATATTTAATTTCATGTGTTTGGTCCTGGCATGAAAAACACCTATGCCTGGCAGAAAACACTTTTTTCAGAAGCCAGAATTCACTAATGCAGAGGTTTTCAATCTTTTTTCATTTGTGGGCCCCTAACAAATTTCAAATACAGGTGTGGACCCCTTTGGAAATCTTAAACAGTCTGCATACCCCAAGGGGTCCGTGGACCACAGGTTGAAAGTCACTGCACTAATGTTACAGTCTTTCGAGATAGTTACATTGCTAAAATATCATCTTCTCATGATGAAGTACAAACCTAAGTTCAAAAAAGGATTAGATAAGTTCAGGAAGGATAAGTCCATCAATGGCGATTAGCCATAATGGAGCATGTGTGTCCCCAAGATCTGGTCAACACTAAACACCTCTACGATGCTTGTGAAAAATCCACATCCATGAGCAATGTAGTTATACCAAACTAATCCTCCATATAGATAGTGTTATGTCATGGGAGGAGCAGTAACCAAAAGTGATGCAATATTAATAACATGAACAAATAAAAAAAAAATCTATTTTTACTATGTCCAGAGCCAAATTCAAGAGGCTATAAGACTGAGAAATATCAGCCAAATTAAAAAGTTGTCTACTTTTCAATAAACAAAATTAGTTTGGATTTTAAGCTATTATGATACAAATACAGTCATTTTAGGTGGTGACAGAAAGATTAGAGAAAAGATAATGTCTTTCAGTTTGTTTACTGTGTGCATTTTATATGCAGGGAAGAAGAGCTTTGTATAATCAAGGAAATGAGATGATTCCATAAGTCCACAAAGGATCTTGCTATGGCCAAGGTAATTTGCCTGTGAAGCACAAATGCTATGAAAATATTTTCTATAACACTCCTCAAAAGTCACTTTCACTGTTTCCCCTCCACAGTCAGTTTCCCAGTTTGTGTGGCTCCTTTTCCACAATGAAACAAGGAAGAAGTTTACTCTTTTAAGAACAAAAAACCCAGGAAAATGAGATTGTAAAAATAGAAAAATTGACACATGGACTCAGAGGCAAGCGCAGTAACCTGAAACCTCTTAAAAATTGACTAGCCTGCCAGCTGATGATGTCCCTTTAACCTCATATTGTCAGAGTAACGTCTGAAATCTTAATCCTTCATGTACCTATGTAAGAGAAATTTAAAGAGGCTCACTTAACTACTGTCTGTACATGAATATCCCTCTACATTCATGAACAAATTTTTCAGATTTGAGTTTGACCTGACCTAAACTGCTTTAAATCAGGAAGAATTACAATGAAGCACAAAATGGAGTTAGACCTTTGTAAAACAAATGCAAGAGAAATCTGAATCAGGTCTTCAACAAGATACTATGGACACACGCTTACTTCATTTCATTCACTTGTCTGAGGACCTCCTCTTGAGTTTTCACAATAGTGTCAAGCTCTTGTTGGGACATCTGAAAAAACAAACCCCTCAAAATGGTCAATGCCAGAGTATAGAGCTATGCATGCAGAAAAGAAGTAAACTGATTATGTTTGAATTCATGTCAACATATTAACAATGATACACATTTTGAGTTCACCTGTACTTGATGGCCTGTAATACCAGCTCCTCTTTTGGTAATCTCTTCTGTTACTGCAGAGACGTACCTCCTCTGCTCATCAAGAATCATGTCCAACTGCCTATTAAGCTGCTTGATTTCAAGATGAATTCGATTCTGCCCTTCAAAGATTTGTCTCAATTCACGATCACTTACAGTTTCATAGAAATCATCCGCTAAAAAACAAAGCAAAAAAGCGACTTCTTATAGTTCCGCATTTTCAGACAGTCAAATATGTGCATGTATATTCATATCCCATAGGATTTTATTTCACCTCAGACCCAAAACACACCCAGAGGCTGAGTATACTCATTTTTGTATTTATATTAATACCTGCAGCACCTCAAAACCACAGTCCAGGATTAGAGCCTCTTCTGTATTAGTCACAATAAAAAAAACAACACACACAAACCGAACCCCGAACCAAAGACAATCCCTGCTTCAGAAAGCTCAAGCTGTGATTCAGACAATGTGCAAGAAAGACAAGGTAATAATATGGACAGACAAGTTCACGTAAATTAGTAGTCATAGTGGTCTCAGTAGTCACCAGCCTAACCATTGTCAATCAGGAGCAATTTGAAGGAATAATCGTAAAAGTATGTTTTAAGGAGAATTTTGAGATAAAGAGGTCTCTTTCCAAATTTTGACAGGAGTTCTTCTCAGGCAATGTGGGAATGGGAGAAAAGCAATCAATCAAAACCAGCATTCAGTAGCCAAGTAAAAGCTGAAGTTAACTGTGGAATTAAAAAAAAAAAAAAAAAATCTGATTTGAAAGGCAAGATGGGGCTAAAATGGTACAGGGTTATAAAGTGAAGACAAGAAGCTTGAGCCTGATACAGTTGGCAAGGGGGAGTCAGTGGAGGAATACAAAGTGGGGGGGTAGGGTGGTCATATGACTGGACAAAACAGATGATCCTAGCAGCAGACCTGGTATAGCTAAAATTTTCTAAACTGGGTCCTTAAATCCACATTTAGGCATCTAAATATAAATGACCTGAATTTAAGACCAGCTCACTCACAAGTCTCATTTAAGTCACTGGGAGCTACAGGTGTAAGATCCTAAATATGGGTTTAGGAGCCTACTGATTGATAGGTACTTATATTTTAAATACCATTATGTTAATAATTTGGGAGTCCTATTTCTTAGAGGTGTGGTATATAGTACATTTAGGCCATAACTTTCAAATCTAACCCTGAGTTAACAAGAGTTACTGGTATTTTTAATATTTCAATGCTAGTTATTTCTGCAGAGTTGAAATTAATGGGACTCAAATATCTGCTTGAAGTTAAACATATGCTCAAAGGCTTTACTGAACAGGGATGGACTGTTGAATTAGGGCCTTAACAACCAACATATCACAGACAGAAAGAGGATCCACAGAAAACATTTGCCTGGCTCCTTACTTTCAGATCAGCAGAAGAGATTAGTTTTCCTCAATAAATTTTCAAGAAACTGTCAAATTTTTTCCCAGCCCATTAAAAAGCCACCTATCCCCCCATCACCCCACAGGCATACAGACTTCTATTCGCTCCTTCAGTTACAAAGGAACATCATACATGTCTGTTAATATTTCAGCAATCCCTTGGTATAGAGAAGTCCAAAGAACTTCCTTTATGTCAATTATTTTATCCAGGAGTTGGGGGAGCTCAGGATTTATGGGACTGGGCCCCAGTTCTAAATACACTGGCACAGCTAATGTAATCGTGAGCATGGATATCACCACCTTCAGGTTTAATAATGTGTTTCCCCTGACAATCAATAATTTATTTAACTTGCCTGGCTGCCCTTGCATGTCAGGATGATCCTTCTGAAAGTCTTCCTTCTTTTTATCCAGTTCTTGTTGAAAATGCTCAAACTCCTCTTGATATTTCTCTTTATCCTTCTCAGGAATTTCGGCTTCTGGAATAGGCTTTAAAATAATTTTTTAAAACAAGGTATTTATATATTTACTAGAAATCCTCAACATTTTCAGCCCTCTTTCCAACAAATCTCATCTCCCAGGGGCTCTCTTGTCAAGATTTGTTCACACTCGGAGGCAAACAAACATGCTTCAACACTCATGCAACTTGCTATAAGATCTACACTTATGGAAACACATACTTCAGAGTGTAAAGTTGATATTATAAGACACTACACATCCCTATTGTGATTCCTACCATTTTAATTTTTCCTACTGTATTTGTGGAAATTTTTTTTGCACTTAGAAACATCAGAACTTTCTACTGTGAGAGACAGACAGACATTGTGAACAAATACTACAGCACTAAACAAGAGCCATGTAAAGTAGAAAGTGAAACTGGCCAAGCATTTTCCAAGAAAGAGAAATAGTGAAAAGTAAATTTTTAAAGATTTTCACTATTAATATAAATATGACAAAACACGTATATTTTGTTTTTAAAACAATTTAATTTAAAGCAATTTAATTCAGTGCCCTTTCAAAGTGTCTAGTTTAAGATTTTTCCACATTTTACTATTCAGACGTTATATTGTATTAGTCTCATTTTCCCAAGACAGTAGATTGTATACCCACATCAACATTTTGAAAGAAAAAAGAAAAACATGAAATAAGGTGCTTCAATGCTGGCATTTTAACGGACTCCCAGCCACATGCTGAGCATATGCACATCTGTAAAATTAATATATTCCAGTGCATAAAGATGCTTACTGCTTCTTTCCCAGGCTCAGTCAACTGGAAAGTTAGGAAAGACAGTACATCATGGTCATCTGGATAAAAAGCAAATACATCAAATTAGTCTAAATATACTAGTATTTAAATTACCAATATTAGTTATGAAATATTATTTCTAACACATTATAAAATTATTGAAGTTTCTGATTTACTACAATAAAATTCTAGCCTTCTTTTGACTGTTGGGGTTTTGTGGTATGCTATCCCAGTTCTCAGTTGGTCACTTGGATTTGTAGCCTAGATGAATGGCATACCAAAGACAAAAGTGAAACAGTCTTCTAAACAGTACTTTAAAAAGTTACAAGGACACACTAACTAGTGTATTAGATAATTTCCCTTCCACCTGTCTGTCCCCTGCCTGCCCACCCAACCTAGCAAAAAAACAAAAACATACACACATACATACATTTATAGCGACTGGATAGCGTAGTGGTTAAGAGTGCCGCCCTTTGATACAAGAGACCGGGGTTCAAATCCCAGTTGGTACCCAACTTTCCAGTAGGGGTCCTTGGGCAAAAAGACCCCTAACGCTTCACTGCCTACCTCAAATATGAGAGTGACATGAACTAGGAGGAGTCATGCCGGCTCGGATGTCGCCCGGATTAACAAGGTCCGCGCCAGATGTTGAGGAACCAGGACAATCTGACGATAAGTGGGCTACTGGAACAAACCATCATACCGAGACAAGAGAACCTGGAATTGATGGAATGCTACTACCACAGTAGACCTAAGAGAGGGGATATACGAAACGTATGAGGACTATGGATGGACAAAAGACCTACATCCACACTTACTGAAAAACAGCTAGTTACCCAACGCTTCAAACATAGTAAAGAGAAGCTGCCTCACAGCTTGAGATAGACCAACTCCACATTACAGTCCAGCTCAGAAGCTGGAAGAGCAATGTGATGTGCAGCCCCCTGAAGCTCACTGCCACCCCTCCATTGCAAGACACAGCAGCTGATATGAGGCATTAGTCAATGGAGAAACTAACTACAGTCAATCCTCAAGAGCGCTTACCAAGGCTCAGTGGAGATAACCTCAGATCGTATGTAGAAGATGCCAATAGAGCCCTCTCATGACAACCCTACTACCACCATAACTCAAACCAATGAACTGTATACGCTACATGCTCTGTAATCCTGGAGATGCTTGGCTACAGATCAAGAAGAAAAATACGTAGCATCCACCCTTGAAATGAGGTTGGAGGATAGATCAAGGTGACTCGGAGAGAAGTTAGTCAGCTGGTGGAACTACAGAAGGGTGTAGAGATTAGGATAAGACTCGGCTACTGAAAAATTTAGGCCCTGACCCATCTGAAGCCCTAAGACTGCTAACAAAGGCTCACAGCACGGCTACCAGCCTAAGGAGATACAGTAGAGAAGCAGAGGCCAAAAAAGTAAATGCCCTGTTCTCACAAAGACCATCCAAGGTGTACTCCCAACTGCAGTGCAACAACACAATAACAAGCAGACACAGCAGCAGAACTGAACAAACTGAAGAACTATGGGAGAAAGAGAAGACTCATAACACAGTGCAAAGTGGCTGCAGGACCTGAGAACAGAGCACAGCAACTCCCAGAACAGAACCAGTCACCATCATATAGTAGAAGACATCCAGCAGCGGTCAGAACATGAAGAGTGGACCAGAACTGGCAGGACATGATCCACACCTACTGGCTAAAGAAACTAACAGCAGTGCATGATATCCTAGCAGCACAGATGAACCACTGCTAGCAGCGGCTCCCACCCAACCTGGCTAACACAAGAAGGACAGTGTTGATCATGAAAGACCCCTGCAAGGGAACAGAACCCTCCAACTACCGGCCATAACCTGCCTCCACCCAACATGAAAGTCCTAATCAGGCATCATAGCCGCCAAGCTACAGACCATATGGCCAGTACATGAGCACAGCTCAGAAGGCATTGGGAACACCACCAGAGGCTCAAAACACCAGTGGCTATAGATAGAGCAGTCACCACAAGACTCAAGGTCTAGACAGACCAATCTGAGCACAGCCGTATTGACTACGAGAAACCTACAACTCAATACCGACAGACGTGGATCGTGAATGTCTGGCGCTATACACAATCAACAGGACACTAAGGACTTCCTCAAGAACTCAATGGGACTAGGGAAGACAACACTGGAAGTCAACTCAAGGCACTTGCACAAGTGGCCATCAAGTGCGGCACCAAGGTGATGCACTGTCCCCGCTGCTCTCTGCAATGGCTTAACCCCTTCAGCCAGATAATCACAAGGACTGGATACGGGTACAGGTTCAGGATGGAACTACCATCAGCCACCTCCTACATGGATGACATCAAGCTGTATGCTAAGATGGAACGAGACATCGACTCGCTAATCCACTGATGCCATCTACAGTGAGGATATCGGGTGTCATTCGACTGGAGAATGGCCGGATGGTATGGAAGAGAGGAAGGAAGTCAAGACTGATGGGGTGGAACTACTAGCGGCCACATAGCAAGACATACAGACCAGCTACAAGTACCTTGGTGTCCCACAGTCACATGGAAACCAGATGAAGGCGGCAAGGAAGACAGCAATATCCAAGTATCACAACAAAGATAAGACAGTCCTGAAGAGCCAGCTCAGTGGAAGAACAAGATCCACCCATCACAAGATACGCCCTGCGGTATAGTAAGCTGGCCAAAGAGGTCATGGAGCTGCCGATTGAAGACCGGAAGCTCCTCACAAGCACGGAGTTCCACCCCCAAGTCCAACACCAGAGACTGTAATACCAGCCGGAAAAGGGCGGGCGGGGCTTGGTGAGCGTCAAAGCCACTGTCCTGATGAAACCCGGAACATCCAGGAGTAAATCAGAAGATGGCCCCCAAAGATGAGCTGCTGAGAGAATGCTGAGGCAGCAGCAGACATGGGAGGAAGACCAAGCAGAAGAAAGTGCCATGGCAAGAACAAGACCCTGCATGGGCTGTACCATTGAAGATAGCTGAGGGGCTGACATTGGGAAATCCACCAGTGGCTGGAAAGGGCTGACAAAAGACAACTGAGCACTGATCATAGCAGCACAGGACAGGCACTGAGCACCAGATCCATTGAAGCAGGGTTCTACCACACTAGAAGAGGACCCAAGGTCAGACAGTGCAGAGAGGCCTCAGAAACAGTCCAACACATAGTGGCAGGATGCAAATGCAGGCAGGAAAGCATACACTGAACAGCACAACCAAGTGGCTGGCGTTGTATACAGGAGCATCTGCACACGTATGGGCTAGACCCTCCAAGACCAATGGGAGATTCCACAGAAGCTTGTGGAGAATAGCGGCTAAAGATTTGCGGGACTCCAGATCCAGACGGACGGCAGGTACTGGCCAATCAACGGACATCATGGTAATAGGCAAGACCAGAAGACACGGTGGTTGATAGATATAGCAGTGCAAATGACAGCAACATCAGGAAGAAGGAATAGAGAAGCTGGAGAAGTATCAGGGCCTGAAATAGGAACTAGAGAGGATGTGGAAAGTGAAGCCAAAGTGGTCCCAGTGGGTGATAGGAACACTCGGGCTGTGACTCCTAAGCTGGGTGAGTGGCTCCAACGATCCCAGGAACAACACCAGAGCTCTCTCCAGAGAGGCAGTGCTAGGAACAGCTAAGAACTGCGCAGAACGCCTCAAACTCCCAGCCCTGGTAAGGACCGAGGTTGAGGAAGACACATACCACCATAGGGTGAGGGGTTTTTTTTTTTTTTTTAATATATATGTATGTATTATATATAAAATAAAAACAAAACACTTATTTATATATATATGTGTGTGTGTGTGTGTGTGTACACACATACACACAACAAAAGTTGGGAAGTACAGTCAGTCTGGCTTTAAAATGTTCTAATACTCCTTTATTTTATTTGGGATGAAACTGACAAGTTGCAAATCTCAAACCTAAACAATAGATGTTGAAAAGATGATAAACATTTAAAAACAAACACCAATTCCTTTTAAATATCCCCTTAAGACTTTTTCCCCCCGTGAGCTTAGTAGTAATGAATGGTGTTCGGTTAATACTGTTGGAGACTGATGTCCTCTAAAATTCACCCAGATGCAGAGAGTGGGCAGTGGGACTGCACGGGGAGCAAGGAGTGGAGGTGGCACAGGCAGAGCAGGTGCACAGGGTGGTGTCTTTCTCCATACAGTTAAAGGAGTCTCTGCCATAGCCACAAATAGGCCAAAGCATAAAAGGTGGTTATGGGGGAGGTCATGACCACTGTATCTATATTATGGGCCCAGAAACCACAGTAAAGGAAGACTGCAATAGTAACTGTGCCATCCACTGGTTGACAACATTCATTCCATTACTCACACAAACCCAGAACTGATCCTTACACAAGGACCAATTACTCAGGCATTGGGCAGTGTTGGCTTCTTGATTTCACATCCATAAAACAGATGCAGCACAAAGAGCAGTTGTGCATGCTTTTTCAGACTATCCTGCTAATATGCAGTCCACTGTCCCTACAGATAAGGATCAACCACAAGGGTTCCAAGTACTGCTAATTAAGGTGATGATTTTGCAGCTTGGCTAGTTGTTTAATAGACACTAGAGAGTGATCAGCAAGTCAGTTCACACAGGCCAAACAGCTATCATGGCCAGCACTGCCTAGACTCTTACTTTCAGCTAGTCACCATCATTCCATACCAACCCCCTTCGACATCCCGGCATTTACAACTAGCCTCATTCTCTCTTAAAATATCAGTTGCCAAGTAATGATTTACTGAAGCTCTACCCGTCACAGCTCATCAACATGGACCTCAAACTTAAATACAGTGAGAAATATTACCTGCAAGCCCCCCTGTTGCTGCAGATATTCCAAAGTACCCTTGGGATGGTAGTATCATATTTTCCACTTTAGCACAAAATTCATAGTCTTCTTTATCTGGAGTAAAGCCATTGTTAATCATTACCTAGAAAGAAAGACACCTAGAAATTTGAATTTGATGCTCAAAACATGCCAGTTTAATTAGCCCAGAACTTGCATAAAGCAAAGTAAAAAGTGCATTAGGTAAGTTAGGAAGAGGCTCTAGAAATAAGGAATTAGTAAACCCCCTCAGAATTTTAATTATTAAAGTTCTAGTTAGGGAGTATGCAGCAAATGCATTATTTCTTTATTCTATAAATCTATAGAAGATTATACATTAGACATACATGATATGAAATACAGATCTTTTATACCAAAGGACACCAACAGTGAAAGAAAGCAGTTAGAACTTAATTTTCCAAAGTGTAGCAATGGAAGAAAAAAAACTAAAATTCTAATTTAAAGGTAGCTCCCCAGTTCAGTGATATTCAGAGGTCAATGGTTCAGGAGCCAAATTAGCGATCAACATTACCCAAAAGAGCCACAATGGGGAGGATTCATGGCTTCATTTACCATAGTACTATATATTCATATTTAAACAGTATGACAGGGGAAATTATATATGTTAATTTGTGTGTTATTCTCACAGCAAAATGACTTACCAAGTATTATTATTATTTTATCAACTACAATTGGGTAATAGCATAGTAAAAGCATCTTGATTATTAACTATTCTAAATTATTAGCCAATCACACAGTGTTTTGATATCATGCTGCAAAGAGCCACTTGCAGCTTCTGAGCCTCAGTCTAAGCATCACTGGGGTAACAGAAGTAGTTCTATTATCCAGCATGGAAGAGTATTACACAAGTTCTGACAAATGTAATAATTTCCTGTATGCTTTTTGGTGCCACTCAAAGGGTTGCCTTCAATGTACAGCCAAGGATTTGGATGTTAGCTTAGAGACCGCCTCCTTCACCACAAAATGCACCGAGTTGCTTGGGCTAACAGCCCTGAGATCTAATGTACCAGCAAGTGTGTCAGGGCCCACTCAGTTAAGAGCTCCAGGAAAGATGCATCTTTTCTGAGGCTTCCTGGTGTTTGTTTTTTGGACTTGACCAAAAAAGAGCTGAACATATTAATTAGCTCACGTAACTACTGTAGAACTTGGTAGCTGGGCACATTTTATGGAAGCCCAGAATTAAGGTTAAAAATAGAACACACATTTATTTCATAGCTGCCTCATCCTAGTGCCATTTCTCCATCTGGAGTGGGTTCATTCCATCACAAAACTTAAAGTTTCTTGGACATTTCCTTGCATCATAAAAACACCACAAAACTGGGCATACCTGCCAAAAGCAGCCTTGGAATGTAGAAGCAAGAATGTTGCAGGTGCATAGCAGAGTTAGGGAAGCTTGCAGAGTGGCTGTCGACACTATACTTTTATCTGATTTCTATCAGTCCCTCATTTTCATAAGTTTTACAGTTCACTAGAATTCTTATTTAAATAAAAAAAGCCAAGAAAATGTCATACTTAAAGCTCCAGAAGTTGAATAATGTACTGTGTTATCTCAAGACTACCAGAGTACTTACAGTTAGTGTTTTTTGGTAATATGTAATCTTTGCTCGGACAGGATAGGGCTTGTTACGAAAATCTCTCTGACAAGATGCCAATGCTTGTGTGGAACCATCACTATGAAAGAAGAGAATCTGCTTACAGAAATACATCTTTACTACGTACTAGCTAGAGAAAAAAGCATGAAAATTTCATTATTTTAGTGAATTACAAATGTCATGCAAGAACAAAAGCCCTCTGGATAGTTAAATTAAGTTTTGTATTTACAAAAGGTTTAGGATTGACAGCACTGGAAGTGAAGTGAGGTCCTTTAGCACAGGACACAAACATGGGCAGAGGTAGTACAAGCTTCCCAATGCTATCTTTCCAATGTGCTTCAGTACTGACCCAGAGGGACCACCTCCCAGAGACTCTCTAAGCAGACAGCTAACAAGGATGTCAAATGTGATGTAGACATTTGTCCATCAGGAATCTGAATGAGCCCACCAATTCATTTCACAGAGGTATGTCACTTGTCAACTGGTAGCTACTTGTGATCACTGAAAATTGTGGCATATCTGGATGAGCGATCTACAGGTGAAAAATTCTGTACCTCACCAGTTTATCTGAGCCACCTTGTCCCAGTACACTTGGTATTATATTACCACAACATTCACCACGCTATTGTAAAACAAATTTTGGCACTCATGTGCAGCTTCTGCTAAATTCACAACGGAGCTTTAAAAAAAAAAAACAACCAAAACAAAGCTATTAAATTATACTGATTCTCCAACAACAAAAAAAGCATTTTATAGTTCTACTCAAATTCAAACCCCCATGGAAGAAGACAATCTGTAAAAAAAGTGTATTCTTCTAGGTGATTTCAATCAATGCAGTTATATTATAACCCACACACACTGTCTGGCATGTGCACCTACATGGAACACAACAAAAACTATTTGACATTCTCTTACCAATAAAAATTAAGTGTCTTCAACCTTGTTTAAAAAGCCTCCAACATTTCAGCAATCAATACCACAGGTCTATCACATTCAAATAAAATTAATAGACTTACTTCTGATGGTCATAAAAGAGTTTTCCATTGTTGCCTACAACAATTATTGATGGATTGTTTTTCTGAAAGACAAACCACATGAACAAACAGGGTTTAAAAATTTAAAATGAAGTAATTTTACGAATTAGAAACAGATTCAATATACAATATCATTAACAGCCTTCCAATAGCATGGCAGTAGGCTATGGAGACAGCCAAAAGTTTTAACTCTGATGCAGCTTTGGTGGGAGGGGAGTAGGAAAACTAAATCATTTGATGTAATAGCTCTGTGTCAATCAACACAAAGAACGGCAACCTGCTTTTGTTCTATAAAAGATCTGGTGATGAGAAAAAAGTAAGGGAGTTCAGTTATGGGCATAGTATTTTCATGTTTACTATTTATTTTTAAATTATCAAATTGCAAGAATAAAAACTGAAGGTATTAGTTGAATGATAAAACCCAATAAAGATACAGCATTTCATACCTAAACACTATAATGGGAGCAGTAGGTGAAGGACTGACCTTCCCTTCCACTAGTATCTTTGGAGAAAATTAAACAAAAGATACTAAGTTAGACATTTTTAAAGCAGCAGGTTCAGATGATAAGCATCCAAGAGCTTTAAAAGAGCTGGCTGAGGAGCTCGCTGGATCATTAATGTTGATTTGCAATATGTCTTGGAGCACTGGAAAGATTCCAGAAGACTGGGAGAAAGCTAATGATCTGCCAATTTTTTAAAAGGTAATGCGATGACCTGAGTATTATAGGCCTGATATCAATCCTGGGCAACCTAATGGAGTGGCTGATAAAAGACTTGATTAATAATTAAAGTAGGGTAATGTAATTAATGCCAATTAACATGAGTTTATGGAAAATAGGTTCTGTTAAACTAATTCATCTTTTTCGATGAGCGTGTAAGTTTGGCTGATAAGGTCACAGTGTTGACATAACATACTCAGATTTCTGTAAGGTATTTGACTTGGTACAGCATGACATTTTGGTTAAAAAACTAGAACAATATAAAACGAATATGGTACACATTAAATGGATTAAAACTGTGTAGAACTGATGAAATTGTTTTTAATTGTTCACTTTATTAATTTAACTTCGTAAGGAAAGTTGTTTGAATGAAACAACATTCTTCATAAACCGGTTATGAATAACTGGCTAATTGACAATTAAGATGCTTGTTAAGAGCCAACCTTTCGCCAGCTGTCCTTGTACGCTGCTTAAATCACTGAAACTTGCGCTGTTTCAACACTAACTTCTGCTCACTGTTTGCCATTCATTATATTTGTCTACATTGTAGCTTCTGTTCACTCTTTGTCATTCCTTACACTTGGCCATATTGTAACTCTAACTCCATTTTAAAACGCTCACTCCATTTTGTAAAAGTCTGCTGAAACCTTCATTTTTGCAAAACCCTGCTGTAATCTTATTAGTGTAGTTTAGATGAGTGAATAAGGTATGTATGTATGTATGATGAAATAAACCTCCAGCACGAAGCTTCCACCTTAAAAAGAAAATAAAAGTACAACAGAAGGAAAATCAAAGCCAGGCTGAAAGTCACATCTGCAATTGACGGGTAATCAATCACACTGAACCCAGAGGCAGCGTGACACATCAAGACCTATAAACTCTGGATTCAAACTAAAGCCTACAAAAAGGACAGGCGACACGAAGACTTTGGAGCGTAAAGTTCTGCTGCCAACATGGGAGGGCAGACATAAGCTGCTCTTCCGTCGACTAAGCTACTGCCCCTTATTTGGGGTGGTTTTATTTTGTCACTGGGAGAGCTCTCTCCCAGCGATGAAGAGCGGTGTGACAAGGTCAGGTAAGATGGCTACAAGAGAGTGGTTGAAGATAGCAACATTAGCTCCAGGTTAAGCAAGTCCCTTTTCCCTGGATAAGATAACAGTGACTATTCCAGAACACTCAGGAACTTTCTAGAACTAATTAAGGCAAGAAGGCTAATCAGGACACATGGTATAAAAAGGCTCTCACTCCAGTTAGTGAGGTGTGCGTAAGGAGCTGGGAATGAGAGGACATACTGCTGGAGGACTGAGGAGAACAAGCGTTAACAGACATCAGGAAGAAGATCCTGTGGGGAGGACAAAGAAGGTGTTGGGAGGAGGCCATGGGGAAGTAGCCCAGAGAATTGTAGCTGTCATGTAGCTATTCCAGAAGGCACTCTAGACTGCTGCAGTCCACAGGGCCCTGGGCTGGAACCTGGGGTAGAGGCTGAGCCCGGGTCCCCCCAAAAACCTCCCAACTCTTGATCCAACACAGGAAGATCTTTGAAGCTAGCAAAATCTGCCAATAAGCACAGGACCCACCAAGGTAGAGGAAGAATTTTGTCACAGTGGCTACAGCGCGCACCTTACAATGGCATGGCTGCAGCAGAGCAGCTGGACTGTTGTAAGGTGTACAGTGTCAACAAGGCCTAAATGTTTTAGTTAAGTTTAAGTACTTAATTAGCACCATTTAATTGTTCATTTAAGTTTAAAAGTGGCACTATTCAACTGAAACTAATGAGTTTTTAAAATATTTGCACATAGTTCAGACTAAGTTTACAAATTATTCACATTTCAAAGGCCAATGAACAGTCAATTAATATTTTAAGTATTTTAGAAGAGATTACATGAGCTCCTAACTTGAAGCATTCTGCGTTAACAATTAACTAGCAAGTTGATTTCTGTAAAAGGTCATGTCTGAAAATAAGGTATGGACAAACGGTGAAAGGCAATATAATGCCTTGAAAAGACCTCAAAAAATTAAAATCAAAGAGTATAAAAGGACAGTTTTTGCTCCTTAAAAAGATCTTAACATCAGATGATGGAGTTTCAATATTATCCCACAATATTATCACAAGTCTTGTGATATTTGGTGTTTTTTCCAAAGCTCCAGCTTCTGAAATCACGAGTATCTTAGCTGTCATTTAAAAAAAAAGAAAAAGAAAAAAAGATTCTTGGCACTATGGTTGCAGAGAAAATATGGAGAACAGAAAAATGAAACTTAAGGCTCAAAAAGCAGAAGACAGAGAATTTTAAAAAACCTTGTGATTTTTAAATCAATTTCATGATTCTGAGGGCATGATTCATGAGACTTTGGGTTGGTTCGATTCCTACCTCAGCTCCACTCCACATATGCAGAGTTAAGGGGCAAAAGCTACGTAAAGACAATCAAATAGAGTTGAATCCAGCCAAAGAGAGGACTCCTCTGGCACAGGAACTCAGAGAGAGAGCCACAGGTTGTCTTTTGAGGATCCTCTCAAAAACCTCAGTGTAGAATACATTCAGAGACATAATGCTGTGGTGATTCTGAGCAGCACTGCTGCCCATAAGCAGTGACAGGATGCCACAACTCAGTCCTCCAGGACTATCAAATTAGATGCCAGAGTCCACTTTGGTTCCTACACCTTCCCAAAACTGGGGGAACATAATGCTGACTTAAAAGCACCTTTACCCCTTGTCCCCGGGCTGGGAGTTCTGTGCTATACCCTTTAGAGGTACAACATAAAATCTGACCAATGTCTTAATACAAAGCACAGAAGTCTAAATATGTGTGGATAGCATATGTAAAGATAGTTCTGACAGTATTTCAAAACTGAAGAATTTATTCTAGACTGTCTACGGTGTAAAGTTTGACTATTAGAATCCATAAGAATCACCTTCTTATTAGAATTACCCTCTCCCAAAAAAGGAATTAAGTTCACATAGTTTGACATTACTACAAAACATCTTCAACAAATGATACAAAAGTTTGGATCCCCGAAGCAACTCTGTCACACTGCAAATTCTGTGTATTTTAGGATGTCAAAAATGCCTTAATATTTAGATAAGAAAAAACACAGAGATACACACGCAAAGTTAACATCGCTGTTGGAACATTAGCTACTGTATTCCATTACTCATTTTAACTATTCAACCTTAATGAGGCCCTTGCCCCAATATAATTTTTATACACATTTAGTTCCCCACTGTTACTTTTTTTTTAAACCCAGAAAATACCAGGATCACAGGTATACTTCTTGGTAGTACCATAACAGTGCCTATAAAAGTAGTAAGCACTTAGGAATTAAGAAACCACTTTCCAGATAGCAGAAGGTACCGAAGAGTAGACAGGGACAAGGAATTTAGATAACACCTCACTACCCATTTCTCCAGCTAGGGAGGACAGAACAAAAACTGCCTGCGCCACTTCCCGCAGCTCCCATTGGCAGGGAATGGCGAACGAGGGCCACAGGGAGCTGAGGGGCTCCATGCCTGCAGATGCTCCAAGTAAACAAAACATCCCGACCCGCTAGCGGCTTACCCTGATGGGCCAGTAGGCAAAGTTTGCCAACCCCTGAAATACAGGGTCGGCTTATGAAAGGGTCATACAGTTTTTGCTATTTTTACCTACGCATCTTGGGGGATTGGCTTAAAAACAAATGGACTAATGAACAAGCATATATGGTAGGTAGAGTACAGGGCAGTTGGATGCAGAAGAACCAAAAATAAAGAAGCTTCAAAAACGTGTATTTCCTGATCTGCATACATATGCCAGTATCCCTCTCCTAACGCATAAACATTAGGACCTAATAAAGTACAAGAGGTTTAAACATGTATAACTATCAAAACCATTTTCCCTTCAACTTTAGCAAAGGAACTGGTCCTCATTGATCCTCAGTTACAGCAAGGTTACTCTTTCAAGCTTCAGCTTTTTTTTTTTAAATAAATAAACATAACCTGATCAAAAAGGAGTCTTCGAGGAAACTGCATAACAGAAAAGTTGTAAGCTTCATTTTCTCTTCTTTAAAAAACCTGCATGTAGCTGAAAACCAAAAATCCCTGATATAAAACAGCTAATTTTTCACAAAAAGTATAAGCACATTTGAATACAAAATGGTAAAAGTGAAACTATTCTGGAACCTTTATTACAAGAGTTTGCTTTGAACTAACCTTTCCATCATTGTCAAAAGAGTCAAAGAAAATGCCAACACCATTCCAAGTATCAGCTGCCCCAAAAACCGGACCTTCTAAGCCTTGACCTTCAGTAAACCAGATTGCCTGTGCACAGAAATTAAATGAAGTCATAAACAAAGATTTACATTTATAAAAAACAAATTTGTTTTCAAAATTAAAATCAAGTTCATTTACTAGTCCATCAGCTCCAATCCGGCCTCTCCCTGTCACTCGAAATGTCACCTCAACCTCCCAGTATTCAAATATAGACTTGGTTTTTGTCCACACTGATCCTCTCTGGCTTTTTAAAGATGGAGTTATTCGAATCTGATCTGCACTAGGTATGGCATCTGAAAAAGAAAAAAATCAACAGTGAACATATGAGAGAACATGAGGAGCACATTCTGCAGTTATAAGGATTTGCTAAGCACACTCTACCTTATAATTTTGCACATAGATGGTCCCTCTAATTGAAGGGCCAACTGTTTTCGGATTATAGTTTTAAGAACCTAACATTTGAACAGTTAAGGGGCAATTAAAGTAGTAACATGTTAAATTTAACATTTCATTGTTTATCATCTCATAATTCAAAATTTTGTAATTAAAGGGAACTCCATGTTTTACAGTGCCTTACTCAAGTCCATCTGGGATAGCAATGGATAACTTGTGGGGAAGGTTGGTCTTATGGTTAAGGAACTGGAATTGAATTCAGGAGATCAAGATTCAGTTTCCTCCTCCTGCCACAGACTTCCTGGGTGAGTCAATTAATTTTTCTGTGTCCATCTGTAAAATAGGTATAAAACTATTTCTGTTTTCAGACCTTTCGGCCTTTTGGCAGAGGTTCTCTTTTTATGTCTACACAGTACTGTACTTCACACAATGGGGACCTGATCTCAGCTGGAGCCTTCAGGTGCTACAGTAATACAGTAACTCCTCACTTAAAGTCATCCCAGTTAACGTTTTGCTGTTACGTTGCTGATCAATTAGGTAACATGCTCATTTAAAGTTGCACAATGCTTCTTTCTAACGTCGTTTGGCCGCTGCCTGCTTTGTCCACTAATTGCAGGAAGAGCAGCCCATTGCAGCTGGCTAGTGCGGAATTGTAACCAGGGTGGACCAGCAGCCCCCCATCAGCTCCCTGCTCCCCTAAGCTCTCTGTGCTGCAGCCACCCAGCAGGCTATCTATTGGCAGTTCAGCTGTCCCTTCCCCCACTGCCATGTCCTGCTGCTCATGCCCTCTGCCTTGGAGCTGCTCTCAGAGTCTCCCGCTTGCTGTGCAGAGGAGGAAGGGGGCGGACTAATGTCAGGGTGTCCCTCTCCCTCCTGCACCCCACTTACCCCTTCTCCATATAGAGCAGGGAGGGGACATGGATGGAGAGAGACAGAGAGAGCTTGGGGCAGCAGCTGCTATCTCAACTTTCTGATCCACTTAAAAAGACAATGCACTTAAGAGTGGGTCAGCTTATTTAAACGGGCAGTGTGCATCTCTCTCTCGCCCACACACAAGGTGTGTGTCTGTCTCTGTCTGCTATGCTGTCTCCCCTCTCTACTGTTCGTGCTGCCTTGATGAGAGGCTACATTAACAACGTGTTAACCCTTTACGGCTGGGAAATATCCCTCCTTCTTCCACCCTCTAACTTCACCACCTCAACCAAGCTTCACAATCATCATAGCTGTGAACAGTATTAAACTGATTGTTTAAAACGTATATTGTGTGCATATATCTATATAATACACAGTTTTTTGTCTGGTGAAAAAAATTTCCTTGGAACCTAACCCTCCCCCCCATTTACATTCATTTTTATGGGAAAATTGGATTCGCTTAACATTGTTTTGCTTAAAGTTGCATTATTCAGGAACATAACTACAATGTTAAGCAAGGAGTTACTGTATAGGTAGTTTAAATAGTTTCTCTTCGTAATTCTAAAGAAAACTTAGCAAGCCACATTAACAGATAATCCAAGTGTTCTTTATAAAATGTAATGAAGATACTCTTCAAGAAAGAAAAGCTAATATCTGCATCTATTAAGCTACATGGAGTGAATAAAGCAAACATTCCCATGAGTTAACCAGATAACCTATATTTAACTCCATCACAGAAATTCAATATAGTTTCTATACAGTAACTCAGAATGATACTGAATAGCTAGTAAGTGTTTGTACATTTTATACTAATCTGCTAATGGTTGGAGCAGCACTCTGCCTCCTGGAAGCACAGTCAAGTCTTTAAACCATCACTGAAAATCATGTAGAGATTAACTAAAACAGTGTACAATAAATCTACTTTTCAAGCCAAAACTTCTACTTCATTAAAGTCTAGTTTCTACATGTCACTAAACAATTTGATTTCCAACTGGAAGAGATGCAGAAATAAAATCTGCAGACATATTAAATGACTGCTTCTTGGAGAAATTTGTCCTGGAACTCACAAGGGGAAATGCAATTCTTGATTAAGGCCATGTCTACATTTGCAAGCTTACAATAGCACAACTGTACTGATACATCTGTGCCACTGTAAGGGCACTCATGTAGCCACGTTATGCTGAGAGGAGAGAGCTCTCCCCTCGACATAATACACCAGCTCAGTGAGCGACAGTATCTATATTGGCGGGAAAGTGTCTCCTCTGACAAAGCGCTGTTCACACAAGTGTTTATGCTAGCATAACTTATGCCGCTTGGGCTGTGTGGTTTTTTCCTACCCTTCAGTGACAAAAGTTCTGCGACATAAGTGCTAGTGTAGACATGGCCTTAGTTCCAAGTAGAACAAAGGATCTGGCCCAGGAGGTGAATATAGCGGAACTACTCAGTAGTAGTGACCATAAAATAATTAAATTTAATATCCTTGCAGGGGGAAAAGTGCCACAACAGAACTGAACTTCAAAAAGGGGAGCTACACAAAAATGAGGAAGCAGAAATTGAACAGAAATTAAAAGGAACACTAACACACCAAAGTAAAGTATACAATCACAAGATAAGAGGGAGGGTCCTCTCATTGATCAGTAACCGATTAAAAGACAAGAAACAAAGGGTAGAAATGAATGGTCAATTTTCAGAATGGAGAGAGGTCAATATCAGGATCCCCCAAGGATCAGTATATTCATAAATGATCTGGAAAAAGGCATGAACAGTAAGGAAACAAAGTTTGGAGAAAATACAAAATTACTCAAACAGAACAAGAGTACTTGTGGCACCTTAGAGACTAACAAATTTATTAAGCTTTCATGGGCTACAGCCCACTTCATCGGATGCATAGAATGGAACATATAAGCTGACTATGAGAAGGTACAAAGGCATCTCACAAAACTGGGTGACTGGGAAACAAAACAGCACATGAAGTTCAGTGTTGATAGGTGCAAAGTAATGCACATTGCAACATATAATCCCAACTATACACATGAAATAATGGGTCTAAATTAGCTGTTTCCACTCAAGAGAGATCTTGGGAGTCACCATGGATAGTGCAATGAAAACATCTGCTCAATATGCAGCAGCAGTCAAAAAAGCTAACAGAATGTTAGGAGCCATTAGGAAAGGGATAGATAAAACAGGAAATACCATAATGCCGCTATATAAATCCACAGTAACCCACACCTTGAATACTGCATGCTGTTGTGGTCGCTTCTTTTCAAAAAAGATATATTAGAATTGAAAAGATACAGAAAAGGACAATGAAGAAGACTGGGGGATGGAACGGCTTCCACAGGATGAGAGATTAAAAGACTTCCAATTTGCAAAAGAGACCACTCAGGGGACAACAGAGGTCTATAAACTCATGAATGATACGGAGAAAATGAATAAGGAAGTGTTATTTACTCCTTCACATAACACAAGAACCAGGGGTCATCTTATTACATTAATAGGCAGCAGGTTTAAAACAAACAAAAGGAAGGCCATCACACAAGCATACATAACTTGTGGAACTTGTTGCCACAGGACCTCGTGAAGGCCAAAAGTAGAACTGAGTTCAAAAAAGAACTGGATAAGTTCAAGGCAGATAGGTGCATGAATGGTTATTAGCCAAGATGGTCAGGGACACAACCCATGCTCTGGGTGCCCCTAAACCTCCAACTACCAGAAACTGAGACTGGGAAATTCACTGGAAAACGCCCTGTTCCATTCATTCCTTCTGAAGCGTCTGGTACCAGCTATTGTCAGATACAGGATACCGGGCCACATGGATCACTGGTCTGACCCAGCATGGCCATTCTTTTGTAAAGTAACCGCGATTTGTTTCAAGTGCTCCAGTATCAGTGACAGAACAGTCAATACAAAAGAACACTTTCCTGATATCATTAAGCTAGAAAGGGCTTCATGTTACATAGTAAGTAAACCTCTTCTGACAATTAAGTAAGTAATTTTACTAATAAAAACAAACTAAAAAGTGCAGACTGATCCATAATATTTGAAAGGAGGCACATGGATTTTAAATTAAATTATTGCGTATTATATTATCTTGTTTAAACCATAATGAAGACATAGTTTTCATATTTCCACATGCACTTTATATTCATATAATACACTTCTACTTTGATATAACGCTGTCCTTGGGAGCCAAAAAATCTTACCACGTTATAGGTGAAACCACATTATATCGAACTTGATTTGATCTGCCGGACAGCACAGCCCCACCCCCCTGGAGCCCTGCTTTACCGTGTCATATCCAAATTTGTGTTATATCAGGTGGCGTTATAACGGGGTAGAGGTGTACTTGCCATTCAAAAATCTCAGTGTTTTATGAATATTAACAAGGCCTCTTAACATCTCCCTCAGATTCATATTGTCCTAATTTTATAGCTAAAGCACAGAGAGGGTAAGTGATTTGTCCAAATCCATACACGAGGCCAAAAACAACCTGAAACTCCCAATCCTGCTTTGTAGCCAGAGAGCTAACATATACGTACATTTGCTGTAGAAGATAAATAGCAAATAGGAGCGTTATCAAGTGGTTATTTACACTTGGCTTTATTATCAGACTTGCTACTGACTGCCTGCATGACCTTGAGCAAGTCAATTGAAAGTAATTGGCTGAGGGACCTGAACTAGTGCATTCATTTTCAGCACACCTATTAAGAGTCAAACCACTTATTTAGGTATCTAATTACAGACAGAGAGATAAAGGCCAAAACTATCTATACTACAATTGTGATGCAAGATTCTACTTGCCTGTCTAAAAGGTGCATTGTGAGGCTTAATTAATTAACAATAATACAGTGCTTGGAGATCATGGAAAGAATCTATCAGCACCAAGTTTCTTTTATGCAATAAATGTGATGAAAGCATATGGAAAGGACATGACCAAAGTCACCAGCTACCCTTACTTGTTAATAGCTATACAGACCAGATCCCATATTGTCACTGGACTAGTTCCAAGAATTAGACTATATGTGCGTTAGTCTTTCTCCCACAAAACTGTTTTAGAGTGACTTGACATTCACTTTACCACAAATGACACCATATTTACCAGAGCAACAAGGCGGGTGAGGTAATATCTTTTATTGGCCCAACTTCTGTTGGTGACAGAGACAAGCTTCTGAGCCACCAGAGCTCTTCTTCAGATTGGGGAAATATATTCCAAGCATCATAGTACAGTTATGAATTTAAGGTCCCTCAAAATGTGTGTTAATTACATATGATATACAATCTGATCCACCTTGCATTTACTGCAATGCTCAGAGTACCTTTCAAAGATCTGAAGAGATAGATCTCTGGGTAACTTGAAAGCTTGTCTCTCACACCAACAGAAGTTGGGCCAATAAAATATAGTACCTCACCCACTTTGTCTCGCTAATATCCTGGGACCAACAGGGCTACAACTATACTACATACCTGGTTGTAATAACGTGGAGTGCATCCTTAGTACAAATATGAGAAACTTATTTTTTTTAAACAGTCACCCTGAAATTCCTCACCTACTTTTCCTGTGATCCCCAAAGCCAGCTGTGCTACCAGACACAGCACAGGGGGATGATTTCGGGGGTTTAGGATTATAGAAACACCCCCCCCCTCCCCGCCCAACGCTCTGCACCGGGGTCTCTGTCGGTGGGAGCGAGGAGCTTAGGTACTGTGGATAACTCTGACTAGACAGCCTCAAGCTGCCTGTACGTTTGTGTGCGGTATCCCAGCAGTCCGGGAATCATGCCCACAGAGCCAGGCGCCCTCCAGGGGCATAAGGGACCAATACGAGCCGAGCGGGCGAATGCCCACGGAGCCAGGCGCCCCCCGGCACCGGAGGGGGATGTAGTGGGGGGCGACGTAGACCAGGCGGGGGGCGGGGCCAAAGAGGCAGTCGCCCCCCCACAACTGGAGGGAGTCGCTACCGGGGTTGCAGGGGTCATAGGTCACGGCTCGCCCCAGCGCGAGCCGCGGAGCGACGGGTACTTACTGCCCGTGTGGACCCAGAACGGCACCGACCCGTCCCCCTGCACCAGGTGCGGTCCCTTGAAGCTGTACTTGTACTCGAAGCGGCGGTGCGGCTGGGCAGCGGCCTGTCCCGTGGCACCCAGGCTGCTGGCCCCGGCGGGGAGGAGCAGGCGGCAGCCCAAGCAAAGCAACGCGGCCCAAAGGCCGTTCCCCCCAACCAGGCAGCCCTGCTGCATGGAGACCGCCATCTTGGACTCTGCCACGGGGAGCCAGGCACGGCCAACAGGGCGCTGTCTGATTGGCTGCGGGGGAAAGGGGCGGGGACTGCCGGCCAGAGGGCAAAGTCGAGCGCGTGGCTACATGTCAGCGCCGCTCGGGGGCGGGGCCTCTCCGTTCCTGTCCCCGCCCCCAGGACTCCCCGCCCCGCCTCTCCTGTCCTCACTGTTCTGCCGCCACCCCGCCCTTCTTTCTCCCGCCGCCCCCAAGCCAGGAGTGGGCAGCAGAGAGGAGGGGGCGCCACAACGGGAGGGAAAGGGATCCTCTGGAGGGGGGCGGAGTCTGGTGGGAGGTGGAGTCCCGGGGGGGGGCCCTTGGGGAGGAGGTCCTGTTATATTAGTTTAGATAGAGTATATGGGCTGTCCGGCATCAAACGCCGTTCAACAAGGTGCGGGGGTTTTCCTGCTCAGTTCCATGGCAAATACCCCGTGAAAAATCCTTACAACCTTTCATTAAAGATACAGAAAAGAATGAAAAACAGTTAAAGCATTAAATGAGGCTTAAATCTTAACAATATCCCTCGTGCCCTTTCCCTGTAAAGAGGCTTTAGAAGGAGCCTCCTTGTCCCCCACACCCCATCCCCCGTTTGATGGTCTTTTAGGTGGTATTAAAGATGGTAATAACTGTCCTTTTGGGGGGAAAGGGAAAAAGTTAGTTGAGCTGGTCAGCTGCTATTTTGTTAAAGGCAATCTAAAAGCCATAACAAGACAAAAGGCATACAAAAGAAGAGAGAAAGAAAAGAACAGCAAAGATAAAAAATGCAGCTTCCCTCTCTGGAGTTGACTCTCACTTGCAACCGCACTGCTGGACAAACACAGGCCCAGCACACAGTCATATCAGGCACTCCTAGACCTGGCAAACTTGTACCAGCTGGGAGCTGTTTAGGGAATTTCTTTTAGTTGCCTATTTTGTGTCACAGCCTTAAAGCAGTGTTGAAAAATATAGTCTTGGCTGGCTAAGGCACACTCTTATTAGACAGAAGGAAAAGGGAGAGAGAGAAAAGAAGTAAAGTAGAGAAAGAAAAGGACATATGGGCTTGGAGGAAGAGATAAAGTCTCACATGGTGTTCAGAAGTCAGTTGCAATGGATGACGGTGATGATGTCATCTGTCTTCCTCTCTCTGGCCTGGTCTGCTCAGGACATCTGTCAGAATTAGGATGTAGAAGGTCCAAGGTCCCAGGAAATGGTGAGGTAGCAATCATGATGAGGAAACTCATGCCAGTAGTCAGTTTTCTCCCCAAAGTTTCTTTCTTCAAGGACCCGCAAAAAAGAGTGCTGGTTAGAATAGCCCATCCTCTCATTATTTTGTCCACCAGTTAGGCTTAGTCTCTGACACACCAATTTTAATTTACTGATTTCTGGTTCCCTCCTTTTCTTGTTCACCAGTCATGATCTTAACACAGTCCTTGAGTTATGTCAGGAGGTCTTTTGGTTTGGACTAATTCAGGCTTTCTGACTCCCTTTTGTACCTTTTCCCATCAACACTTGTTATTATATGCAATTGTGACCTTTTATATACTGTCACTCACTTCTTACAGTTGATTTCACAATTAAGGGGAAATGTGTAGGCCCATTTATCACAACAGTCAGAGGGGAGACAGAAAGGGACATCATAGATAGGTGGGGTGGAGAAGGTCCATAGGGAGGGGAAAGAGCTTCCAATGGAGAGAGGAGTGTCTTGCGGGGGAGGGGAGTCCCCCGTGGGGAGAAGGAAGGGACAGTAGATTGCGGCCAGTGTCACTCCTTCTCCTCTGTCTAAATGCACAAGAGTGCATGGTGCTGCAAGCTGCCATGCCCCACAGCACAGGTGCACCCTCTTGCTGGCAGCGCCTCTTAGCTTTAATGTAGAAAGGCATCTCACAGAATGCCAGGGCCTATAGCATGCACTGTTCCATTTTGAAATGACGGGCAACATTTTTACCTACCTGGAAGAGAAAAATCCCTGTTTTCAGAAAGTGCTTTTCTTGGTATTAGCTTTCAAATATTGGCTGGTTATTATCGGGAATATGGGAGAGGGGGGCAGGGGAAGCAGCAAATTGAGATTAGCACAACTTTGCCCAATTGTATTAGCACAGTGCCAGGAGACCGTATCTGATTTGCATGAAATAAAGCAAACTATGTTCCCCTCCACCAGCCACTCCAATTAGGATAACATGTCACCTGCTAAAATCTTTCCTTTTACAACATGGTACTAAAGCTTACATAAACACCAATCCTGCAATTAGCTGTGCAAGGGCAACCCTTAACTCTGCTCCGGTAGTACCACCTTGAGAAAAAGGAGAAATTCTGAGACAACCCTGGGCATCCACTATGCAGGATTATTCATACTATGAATAAGGTATTAGAGTGTTTGGTGTTGGAGCCCATATTCTTCATAAAAATATGGTTATGATATGAATATGGTATAACTGAGATATACTTCATCCAAGATGGCTAATGTAAGATATCATTGGAAAGGTTATGATTTACTGAACGTGATTATCCAATTTGTATGCTTGTATCATTTCTGTATCTGGAGTTAGGAATATTGACTATGCAACAATTACAACTATGTATATACTTGGGAAAATGCCCACCAGACAGTAAGCAATCAGACTGAATGAGCCATTTAAGAAGGACAATAGAGCTCTGAAGATACTAATCTCTCACCTTCCTGAGGAGTTTCCTGGGATGCTACATTGACACTACAAGGTCAGGTGATAATGTCACCTAATGCAAAATATCACCTTGGACACTGCTGGTACTTTTCCTCTGTAGGGGATGAGGATCAAACATATACTTATATTATCAAACATATACTTCCCGCCTTTCGTGGATCCTTTTTAAGGCTCGGGAGAGGGTTGGTCTTGACTCTCCTCCACTGGCTACCCAAGAAGAAAGACTGCTAAAAGTACCTGAGGGGAAAGGCAGGTGTGAGTCCAGACTGAGACAGGGGTCCAGTCTGTAAGAAGAGATAACTGGAACTCTAATCTACACAGACTCTTCATCCTGCCTAATTCAACATCTAGGGTGAGATATTATATTTTGTGACTTGTTTCTTCGGTGAATCAAGCTTAGTTTGCATGTTTTGTTTTATTTGCTTAGTAATCTGCTTTGTTCTGTTTGCTATCCCTTATAACCACTTAAAATCTGAGCTGTAGTTAATAAACTTATTTCCTGTTTATAGCATAACCCAGTTTGTGCAATCCATATTTGGGTGGGCAAGAAGCTGTGCATATCTCTCTTCACATTGAAGGAGAGGGTGAATTTTTATGAGCTTGCACTGTGCAGATTTTTCTATACAGCGCAAGACAATACACCTTTGGATCTGCATTCCAAAGAAGGTGGGAAACTGAATGCTGGGGCAAGTCTCTTAAACTGAGTCTTCCCAGAACTGATCTCAGTGTCTGTGTCTTTCTGCAGCTGGATGTGGCCCTGCCTGTGTGTATCCTAGAGGAGGCTTGAGAACCTGGCTCAGCAAGACAGGGTAAAGGGGGCCCAGGCTGGCAGAACAGGTGGGCTCAGTGGTATCCCATTACATCAGGTATCACCTTAAAGGGGGGCAACCTGTCACAGAGTGTTTTATGGTCATGAAGGAGATGGATCTGTGGGATGGATGGTGATGACTCTTTCTGGTCGTTCTCACGATAGCGATATATAGAAGCAGAGGTAAGATGTTAAGAAAATGACAACATTCTGTTGCGGGGGTTTGGCTTTCAGACTAAACTCCAGGTTTTGTTTTTTTGGCCTGGAATATAGTATGTAATAAAACATGGCATCATGGGTACAATGGTAGCAGAATCTGGACCTTAGGAAATTATAATGTTTTGGAACCCCTAGGAAACTTAGTGGGTTTTTAATTACTTCTTAAGCAAGTCTTTACTCACACAGTATTCCAGAGATCCTGTGCTTAATTTAGACCTCTAGAGTAGCAGTGCTCAAATTGTGGGTCGCGACCCCATTTTAATGGGGTCACCAGGGCTGGCATTAGACCTGCTGGAGGCTGGGGCAGAAGACAAAGCCCAAGCCCTCTTGCCCAGGACCAAAGACAAAGCCTGAGGGCTTCAGCCCTGGGCAGTGGAGCTCATGTTACAGACCCCACACCTAGGGCTGAAGTCCTTAGGCTTTGCCCCTCTGCCTCAGGCAGTAGGGCTTAGGTGGGCTCGGGCTTCAGTCTTCACTCCTTGGTTCATGTAGTAATTTTTATTATCAGAAGGTGGTTGCGGTGCAATGAAGTTTGAGAATCCCTGCTCTGCAGAACACAAATCCATCAACTGGTGTTCCCATTTGTACTATTATATATAAAGGCCTGTTAGCTTTTATACTATCTTTTTTCCCCCGAGTCTTGTAACTTGACTACATAAAATCACTCCAGCTGAAATTTAGAATACAAGATCTCATTGAATTAAATCTTAAAATAATGCATAGCAATCAAAATATTTTATGATTAGTATGCAACACAAACGAACAAACAAAAACTAAAAAGAAAGTAGTTCCAGGCACTTTAGTCATACAGTGACATTGTAGTGCTTTATTTAAACAATTCAATGTGTGTTGTTTGAGAAGTGGTTCAACTGATTCCAAACAGTTATAAATATTTAGCTATTTACCAAATGAGCCTCAATGACTCTTGAAACGTCACAAGTTCTGCTGGATAAATAGCGCCAGTTTCATATAGTCCACAGATCCAAATGTATTTGAAAATGTCCTAGTGGCACATTACATGACATGATCAAATTGAGGATGCAAATGTCTTCATTCATGTCGGAATGCAAGGCCCCTACTGGAACAATTATGCTCCGTCACAGCTTGGGTGTTCTGAAAGAAGGTAGTCCTTCCCTCACAGTGCCACACAGGAGACAACTATAATGTTGTTCCCAAGTCTCCTGTGCACAGAAGCGAAGGGCTACTGCTGATGCTCAAGTGCTGAAAGGTCCCCAGGGGGCACGTGTGAGATTGTCCTGTGGCTTCTACACAGCAGACAGCACCTGGAGGTCTGTATCATATTAACAGATATATCAGATGCCTTTGGGGACCATGCTTTCCCCCAGTGACTGTGCAGGCATTATGCCTTCCTTTGGCCTTCATACTTCTGTTCAGAGAGGGTAGCTCCTCCCTAACTAACGTAATCTCCATCTATAGGGGCCTACACTGGCCCATTGTCTGACATCCAGCAAGCTTTCATAACAGACTTTCTTGCAGCAAACTTGGCCAAAATCATTCTTTATGTAACACCATGGAAGTCAATAGAGTTTCCCTGGAGATGAATTTGGTTGTGTGTTAGTTAATGTTTATGGACTGATGGTGAAAGATGCTGAGTGCTAGAGTCAATAGGAAATAGGCCCATGAGCACCTAGAAGGATCAGGCCCGTAAAGACAAAAACGTGTGTGGAGGGTGGGGGGGGAGGGCTGAATGTGAGGTATGCAGAAAGCAAAGATTTTCACTATGGTGTGTGGTGTTCTGATTGCCTACCTTCATTCTTCCAATGTGCTTGTGTCTTTTTTTTTTTTTTTTGCAGTCCACTTGTGTTGGTTGTTTTGTCTGTCTCATTATGGTGACTTCCAGGTGCAGCCAATTTTACCAGAAAATGTCAGTTTGTTTATTTATTTATTTTAAACTTGTGACTAAACCAACATACAACTTCACTCACAGAAACACGTCTCTCCCTTTTAAAATATTGTGTGTTGCTCTGTATTACAGCCTAATTTCAGCTAAAATACAATTCCAAGGTTGACACTCTATGGGCACGTCTACGCTTCAGTAAATCACCTATGACTGGCCCATGTCAGCTGACTTGGGCTCATGGGGCTTGGGCTGCAAGGCTATAAAATTGCAATGTAGACATTTGGGCTCTGGGACACCGGGAGGCCAGAATACCTGTCATATTTGTGTTTACACTGTTTGACTCTCAGCCCCCCCTTCATTGCCATGCAATTTTGGAGTGCAGTGTAAACACAACTGTCTTATATTTATTCTGGGAAGAGGAGCCCTGTGTGATGTTAAGCACATGAATAGTCCTTGTTAACGTGCTTAGGTGCTGTGCTGGACTGGGGCACTCTAGGGAGAACAAGGAGGTGGAGAAGGGAATTTTAAGCATAAGAATGAATAAATGATATGATACGGAAGAGAAGTGGCCAAAAGGGCTTTTTAACTTGTGTAAAAAAAGTTTTACCTTTCAGCTGTTCGTCAGCACATTTTATTCTTTGTAGGGTTTTTCCCCCATTCTCTTTCATTGTAAATTGGAATATTTTGTTTTAAATGTCAATATAATAATTATAACTCCTGTCAATTTGGCAATAACTATATCCTGAGCTAAAAACGCCCCCAAGGTCAGTTTGTTATAAACACCTCAGAGTTCACTGAGCCAAGTATCTGCTTTTACCTAATAAACAGAAATGTTGAACCCTGTACTCAGTCAAAAAAAATCTCTCAGCCGTTTAATTTCAAGATTAATAACAACACTTAGCACTTAACACTTTCAAAACACTCTATAAACATTAGCTGGTTAATCATCATAACATCTCTGTGAGGAAAGTAAATATTATTATCCAGAGAGTAAAACTAAAGGAGGAGAGGTTACAAGCCACTGAATGAGTTAGGGGCAGATTCTGCCATTCCTTGTCTTGGCACAGCTAGATCATTTTGCCTCTCTATATAAGTTCACTGATTTGCCAATAGAGCTGGGCAAACACTGCAAAAATTCTCTTTATTTACTTAAATGTAAAAATGAATTTGCTCTTCCCCTTATCTTTGCCTTTTTTGTATTCACTTTCAAGCAGCCAAGAACATTCAAACAGCCAACTTTTGCTCGCATGACAGCTTGCAGGAAGTGGATTTTAGTTTGTAAGTACTAATATCTGTAGACTTTGAGACAGAACATGCACACACATTGCAGTTACTTTGTATTAAGGGCTGTGGGGATGACAAAAAAATTACAGACCTATGTCCTTGGTATGTTTTATGTGAAGTGGGACACTGCTTCATAAACAGAAGAACAGGGTTCCCAAAACCATGTACCAGACACCTGGGAAACAGGCAATTAAATGAACGAGACAGAGATCTGATTGCATCCTTTGTGTGAATTTTACAGCAGAAAATTAAATTTAAACTCTGCCCCTACTCAAAAAGTATAAAATTTTCAAAACTGTCTAAATCATGTAGTACCCCAAACAGGGCCAGTGCTTCCATTAGGTGACCCTAGGCGGCTGCCTAGGGCGCCAGGATTCGGGGGGCGGCATTTTGTGCATTCCCCACAGGGCGTGCAGGAGCTTCCGGTTCCGCTCCCGTCGCGCTGCTGAAGAAGGACCTTCTGCCGACATGCCGTGGAAAACAGCGGCAGACATTGAGCAGTTCACTGACTGCCGCTGTCGCCTGCGGCTTTTCGGCAGAGGGTCCTTCTTCGGCGGCACAATGGGAGCGGAATCAGAAGCTCCCGCGTGGCCCGTGGGGAGCGCACAAAATGCCGCCACCCCAAATTCTGCCTAGGGCACCAGAAACTCTGGCACTGCTCCTGACCCCGAATCCCACTAAAAGTCAACAGGAACTTAGGGTACTAGGTGATTTCTATGCTTTTGAAAATGGAACTTTGTGTGCCTTCAAAAAATTACCCAAGTCTCACAGTAGCCTAATTGTTCTCAGAATGATGCCTCAGACAAGACCCATGTTGTCTGGAAAGGAAAATGGTTTAAAATTTTCTAATACAGTAACTCCTCGCTTAACGTTGTAGTTATGTTCCTGAAAAATGCGACTTTAAGTGAAACAATGTTAAACGAATCCAATTTCCCCATAAGAATTAATGTAAATGTGGGGGTTAGGTTCGAGGGAATTTTTTTTTGCCAGACAAAAGGTATTATATACATTTTAAACAATTTTAAACATGCAATTTAATACTACGCTGGGAGGGGAGGGAGTAGTGTGAACGTGCTGTGTGTTTACAAACATACTGTACAGTACTATAATTGGGAGGTGCCCCTGCCTTACCCTACACAGGCACAGCCCACTGGCATTGGAGATGAGGAGGGAGGCTGAAGGTGCTGTAGGCTAGGAGAAGCATGTTGCACAGTAGCGGCAGCTTCCCCTACTCTGCAAGCACCGGGGGGGGAGGGGGGCTCAACCTTCAGCCTGCTCATTCACCTCCTTCCCCCAAACCCCCATTCTTGACCTGCCTCTTCCTCCCTTCCTCCCTTTCACACTGCGTCCTCACTCCTCCCTCTCCTCCCTTCGAAACGCCACAAGCCAGCTGATTGCCGCTGGCAGCAGGCAGGGAAGGGAGAAGGGAGGCGTGCCAAGTCCTTGCTCCTCCCCCCTCCCTTCTGCCTGGGGCAATCAGCTGGCTTGCAGTGTTTAGGGGGCAGGAGGGAGGGGGGAGGAGTGAGGACTCAGCACGCAGGCTCTCCTTCCCTCCCCCCCGCCTCCTGCCTGGGGCAATCAGTTGGCTTGCGATGCTGGGGAGGGAGAGGGAGCCTGCGCACTGACGCCTCGCTCCTCACCCCTCCTTCCTGCCCCTGCAGTGCTGCAAGCCAGCTGATTGCTGTGGGTGTGGGGGGGAGAAGGGGGAAGGCGCTGATTCGCAGGGTCTGCCAGCGGAGTCCGGAGGCGCTGGAGGCGTAGGTAGGCTGCCAGCTGTGGAGAAAGCAGGCAGCCAAACAACATAAGAGTGGAGCATTGCACAACTTTAAATTAGCTTGTTCCCTAACTAATCAGCAACGTAACAAACAACATTAACTGGGACGACTTAAAGTGAGGAGTTACTGTATTTCCTAAACTCACATATAATCTGCTACCCTTCCTCTTAGAGTGCTTCAAAGCCCTCGTCCTAATGTTAAGTGTACACACATCCAGTTGGAGAAGAGAAACAATACCATGTGGCTTATGTGACCAATTACATCTGACCAATTTAACTCCTATTTAGAATGTTTGGAATATTCAGTATCAAGAACTCACAATTTTTTTTTCAAGACTGACCTAAAGAGGAAAAAAAACCTATTTATTCCGTTTTTCCCACCATGATCATATGGTGCTTAGGAGATAGGGGAAGATTGGTTTGCTAGGCCTTTTCTTAGAATGAGACTGGTGAAAATCTTTACTCCACTTGGTGTACCTAACAATAGGCAAACTTGTAATCAGAGAACTAGTTAATCAAACTAGAAGAGTACCAGTCAATGTGTGTAGCCCCACAACTGGCTTTACATTTGCAAACTGGGGCATCTCAAGAATTGAGAACCTCCCTCTGCATCCAAAAGTGACCTCAGATTGCTGAGTGAGATACCAGAAAATAAATCATAGACTTTCCTTCAGGCATTGTTTAATCCTGATCAGGTAGGTTTAATCAAGGGCTGTCTGCTGAAAGGCAACAGAAAGTAGCCTAAAATACAATTTGTCAGGTCCTTTGCAGCTCTTTGACAATTCTACTAAGAAAGCTTCCCATACCGTTTCATGGGAAAACTTGTATGCAGTTCTACAGAAATTTGGAACTGGAAAGGATTTATGAAATGGGTGAAAATGTGTTATAATAGACAGTCAGCCTCAGCTATCCAGAGCAGCTACTTGTCAACACCATATCATCTGGGAAGGGATAACCTGCCAATGGGACACTCCATTCTTCATTATAGGCCTGACTTCATGAGATGCTGAATTGTCCCTATAAGGTGGTGAGTGGCCTACAGGACTAGGCATTAAGTGCCTGAGCCAAAGCCTGTAGAAGTCACTGGAACAACTCCCCATAATTTAGGTCCTATATGAGTGGTAGAGTGCTTAGCTCAGTTTTCCTAAGGGGATGGAAGGTATAAAAGCATGAAAACCCATTTGGAAGAAGCTCATATCGTGTAGTTCCCTTGTCTTAATTCACCATGCTTCAGGTATTATCTAAGAGTGTGGGAGGTGGTGAGAATTCAGAGTTAATGTAGAAAAATCTGAAGGCTGAATGTTGACTGCATTTCATTCTAGAGATAAAACAAGTAGCCTCGGATATCAGTAGGTAAAGCATTCACTGAGACATTATTTTTCTAATTCACATACATTGTTAAATATTATTACTCCAAACACCATCCATCAGCTATGAGTATCTAACATTTGCAAAGAGAACCAACCTATATAAACGCTCTGGCCTGCACAGGAAAGCTAAGACTATATCTACTCTGCACTTTTGTTGGTCGAGGTGTTAAAAAACACACCTCGACTGACAAAAGTTTTACTTACGAACCGCAGGTGTGGACAATGCTTTGTTATCAGGAGATGCTCTCCCACTGACAAATCTATTGCCACTCACTGGGGGTGGTTTTATTTTGCCGGCAGGAGAGCTCTCTCCTGCTCGCAAAGAGCAGCTACATGGGAGACCTTACCTTGCCACTGTAAGGTATGCAGTATAGACATAGCCTAAGTAAGAGTTGCGCCACTTCTCTACTCTCCTGTCCATCAAACTGTTAATCAAAAAGTAACAATCAATTAAGGATGGAAGGGAACCCAGACAGAAAGAAGTGACAGACAAGCAGCCCACAACCAAGCACCGGCATGTGCTAGCAGAAAGGGGCAAGTGGTTGATACAAGACAAAGGTAAGTGGCCAAGGAGTTAAGGAATGCCGTGCACAGCATTTCTGGCACAGTGCTAATGTTGGGAAGTGGGACTAGGTGCAGAGACCGACTGCTCTGTGCTAACTGAAAAAGAGAAGGGTGTTTGGGCCAAATTCTGATCTCAATCACATCAGTGTAATGCTGGAGTGACTTTAATGAATTGACATCAGAGTAACTGAGATTGGAAGCTGGTCCTGTATGAACAGTCCTGTTACCATTACTCCATACGCTCATTGTACCTTTCTTATATAATTCTGCAGGTCACTCTTATTTGTATAGCAAAGTTTTTGTTTAATTGAATGGTGATTATTTGCATGCCTTCTTCCTAGATTTGATAGTGCAATGCAGTTACAAGTACTGGTTGCAGATCCTTTCACTGCAATTGTTAGACCATTGGCAGGCACCTTAAAATTCAAAGGAAAAATAGCTCTTGTGATTAAAAGCTGGCAAACCTGAACTCTTAACATTAATTACAGGATTAACCTACTTACTTTTGGATGGAAAGCTCCTAATAACTTTCCAACAATAATATTTAGCAGCAGCAGCATAAAAAATTACAGTGGGACTGATCATGTTTCCAATGAAGTCAATGGGAATTGTGCCATTGATTTAAAGGAAGCAGTCAAGGCATTACCATGGACCAGTACCCACACTAGTATATTTGCCTTAAAGTCATGTGGATTCCCAAAGCACAGGATGAAACCACAGCAAAAAGAGATGCCATGCCAGATCAGAACATTAGTCCACCTACTCCAGGATTCTGCAGTAGCCAATAACCTGATGCTTCAGAAGAAGAGAAGCACACACACAACATGCAACTAGATAGTTAAGCAGTGCTTTATGTAGGGTAATAGTTCTCCATGGCCCTGTACATGATACAGTTATGCCCTGAAATATAGCCAAATATAGTCTAGAGACACTATGCTGGTAGAGGGTCTGACTGTTTGTGCTCATTAAAGATCCATGGTACCTTTTGTAAGCCTCGTGTTGCTAACCATGCCATCCTAGCCAAATTCCAGCTAAGGTTATTACACACTGCCTACCCCTCTAGTTTCAATTTACTGTATTATTCTTCATTTCTTGACCTAAACTATTTTGCTTAGTGTTGCTACAAGCTATTAAAGAGCTTTCATCTTGCTACCCAGAGACAGCTGCACAACTGTGGTGGAATAAGTGATTCCTATGTATCCATTACTTATATCACTGACTAGCTGTGAAATTAATCTATTTGCAGAGTATATTGAGATCCTAGGATGAAAAATACAGTAGAAGTGCAAAGCATTATTGTATAAAGTATTGTTATTCTTGTACTATGGGACAAGGACATGGCAAAAGAAGGAAACAATGTGTTTGTTTAAAATTGAATTAGTGTAGCATTTGGGGGAGCATAGGTGAGGTGAGCGAATTCTTGATTGTACCTTATTCAATATTCAAAATACAAAAGTGTTTGAGGGTATTTTGGATCTGTTTTCAAACTGACGCTCAGAATTCCAATGTCAATTTAAAAAAGAAGCAAAGGCAACATGTTCCAGAACCATCCACCAATTCTTGGTGCTTCAGTTTTTGTGGTTCCAAAATAGGTCTCCCTGGGGTCTGACTTTCAGAGATGCTGAGAACCTTCAACTTGAAGTTGCAACAACCTAGAAGCCCAGCAGTTTGAATTTGTTTTTAATGACCATAAAATTCTCTTTCTTCTCTCCCCTATACAAAGGGACACACAGAGAGAAGACACATTACTCCTGTTGCTTCCTCTACATGCCTCTGTTAGAAGAGGAGATGAAGATCCTTGACTGACCGCTTCCTTTCTCCTAGAGAAAATTAATGACATAGCTACCCCAATCCACCAAGTCCAGACTCTCCCTCCCTTACAACCAATGTCTCTTAGAGAGCCCTTCTGAGGCGGCAGTCTGACTTTCCCCCATCTTCTGAACTGAGAGGGACTGGCAAAGAGTTCTGTTGGTGCTCAACCAAAGGGAGACTCTTCTGAGAGCAAAAAGCCTTCCCATGCCTCACCTGCCAGCAGCCTCTGAGCAAGGCTTGAATAAGGGTGACCTCTGAGCCAGAATGGGACTTACACCTCAAGGTTTTTTTTCTCCCAGCCCCATAACAATTAAAGAGACAGTACAGCTGTATCAGGAGGTTAGTTTCCTTGTTCCTCCTTCAACTAAATGTGGCGTAAAATCATAGAAATATAGGGCCAGAAGGGACTTTGAGATGTCATCAGGTCCAGCCCTCTGCACTGAGGCAGGATCAAGTAAACCTAGACCATCTCTGACAGGTGTTTGTCCAACCTCTTCTTAAAACTTCTAATGATGAGGATTCCACAGTCTCCCTTGGAGACTTACTCCAGAGCTTAACTACTCCTTGGCCTGTGAAGGCAGCAAGTTTTCTTCTTGAAACAACAAATATAAGAGAGGGGACAGCCTGCTACTCCTTTAGAAAAAGGGGAGAGGGTAGGCTGCGGGGCCCCCCAAAACACATTAAGAGTAAGAGAAGGAAGATTAGGGAGGTGGAGGAACAAGAGGCAGGATTTGAGCAATTTCACTCCCCCACCCTGAAATCTCTCCACCCCACAGGGATCTCTGTTTCCTCATTGGGCCAAAGGGAAGGGTTGAAATCCACTCCATCTGTTTCTAAAAAGTGATGCAAGCCCTTGTGAGACCCAGAATTTGTGGAAGAGGGTTCAAGAGGCTTGAAAAGACCTAAATTCCAGGTAGCTCACCCATTCGTAGAAATAAGAAAGTAGTTTAACCCCTCCAAATATGCTAAAACATATAAAATGTATAAAGCATTCTGAGAGACTGTGTGTTTCTAGGCGGTTTAAAAGAACCCAATTGTCATCCAAAGATTTTACTATGGCCATTAAGCAGCTACCCCCATGAACTATCATGCACAAGGATTTTTTTAAAAACTAATTGTAAGAATGGGAATTCACACCTTTAAACCCTCACCTTCCAAATGTAGAAAAATATTGGAAGCTGCCACAGTAAGGAGATTCTCTATTTAAAAACTACGCTCATTGTTAGGAATGTTTGCCATTTCCCAGTCAGTCACGAGCTGCTTTTTGAATTTTTTCAAAGACATGCACAAGTTTGAAAAAATGCCCTCTCCCCCCGCAAAAATTAGATCATCCTGAAATGAAGAAGACCACCCATCCAATCCCCTATTATGCAAATTAGCACCAAGAAATGGAAACATCCCTTGAAGGTGTTATGCATAAGTGAGTGTCTTCATTGTACTGTATACATAATAATGTTGCTCATTTGTAAGAACTCTTTCACCTTATCTGGATAATTAAATTTGTTTCCCAATATATTTAAGGGGAAGAGGACAGAATGGTTGATGGCAGGGGCTGCAGAACTGGTTCAGTGGTCTGCACTCAGCTGAGGTCAGTAGGGACTGACAGTTGTTGCCATCCAAGAAAATAGCTGACTTTATCAGTCCAGTTCCTGGAGAAGAGATGTGCACTCAGAAAACACCATCATATGTTCTGGATGTCTCAGCAGAGTGGCCAAGGACCAAATAAACATAAGTACTAACATAGCCTCTCACCTATTGGGGATGAGGCTTTTTGGCAAAGTGGTGTGGTACAAGCTTGTGTAACCCTAACAATCACAGGGACCTAATTATTGCAGAATCAGCTGACCAACAGAAGGCCAAATTTCTTCTGACAGTGTGCTCAGAAAGAATTAATTAATACATTAAATAAAGGGTGATCAATATTCCTTGCAAAAATATTCATATAAACAATCATCTTCAAAGTCCTTATGTTAGTGCTAAAAAGAATGTCATACAATAAATATTTATAATTAGAACTAATCAAAAATCCCATTGAAACAGTTTTTTGGGTAGAAAATCACTTTTAAAAAAAAATCTTGGGAAACTTTGTTTCATTAAAAAGATTTTGCTTATTTTTAACATAAAACTATTTTTTCCCAGAGTTTTCTGTGGAAAATGTTATTTTCTCACCTGCTCTAGCTAACTGTACATTATAAAACCATAGCACAACTGAACCAGAGTACTTTAACACACAGTTGTGTTCACTGAGTGCTAGCTGACATGATGGTGCTGAGAATGTTCCTAGTATTGTGGACCTGAAGATGTGTTTCTGTAGTGGCCACCATTTGGATGGTACACTGAATACTGAACCATGGGCTGCTACTTCATGAAGATTCCCTAGCTGGGGCACTAAGAGACTCATGTTCTCTATGCAGCAGGCACAGGGAGGAACCTGCAATACCCACTGACCAGTGGGTTACGCTTCTTCAGCTGATTATCTATATACTTCCCTAACATCACCATGGTATCTGAGTGTCTTATTTAAATCCAGGTGAGCAATTCACAAACAGACTTGAGTTTTCTTGCCTATTATCAGGAAAAAGTAGTATTTTTAGGAAATTCTTTCTATTCTTATTCTTCTCCCTCTCATTCTGATAGTTGACTGGCTATGGAAACTTATTCTCAATTAATTTTCTCTGAAAAGGTGGGGTTTGAACGCTCACTGGTAGTTGGACGAGTTGGTGGGATTGGGTTTTGATTTCTTGAATCTCAGCCATATGGTTGTGAAGTTCTTTCTATGTTGACAACTTATTATTAATAATTATTGTTATATTATTATTTGCATTATGATAGTGCCTAATATTTCAGTCATGGTCCAGGACCCCATTGTGCTAGGTGCTGTACAAACACAGAAAAAAAAGAGAGGCCTTGCCCCTAAGAGCTTACAATATTGTCTATATTAGTAAAGAGTCGCAATGTTCACTGTCCTTCAACAGCCAGAAGGGGCCTTGGCAAGTATCTCAGGTGGTGGCTCAAACATCCTTTAGCACATCCAGCATTTTCTGTTGAATGAAAAGGGCAAAGCCTGTAATGAAGTTTGGAGCGTTGTCTAGTCCATGGGTTACTATCCAATTCGGGATTCCACACAGATCATTTTGCAAAGGTTGATCATTTTTCACAGCAGTCTGTGCTGACTCTTGAAGCTGACTGGTCATCCAGCCTAGTTTTGCCACCTAAGACTTTCCAGGACTTATGGCTGACGAGAAGAAGGGTCTCTCCATTTCCATGATTTTGGTAAAGGTCTGAAGGAATTTCTTAGCTCATAGCCTCTGTGTCATGAAGTGTTTTTTTGCTCACAGTGTTAGAGTCAACTACCTTTGTGTTCCCTCTGTCACAAATTGTCAGAAAACCCTAAAGTATTGTGTGGGTGATGTTGGCAGGGAAGAGTGATTTACATGCTACATGTTGATTGCAATGAACAGTATGTGATTGTAACATCTTTCTGGGTACGTAGCAATTTTCCTAAGGAAGTTCTGGGAACTTTCTGGATCCAGAAGTTTTCTGGGGTGGACAACCGTGTTATAGCCTTCTATTACAATAGTGTCTTGTTATGTCTTCTTATCAGGTAGATCTTTGACATCAGCAAGGAGAATGTGGTGGTCCATGTATGATAGGATATGCTTCATGTGTTATCTACATCCACATTCAGACAGAAGATAAGGTCTAGTGAGTGGCACACTGTGTGGATAGAGCCTGTGACTGCCTAAGAGAACCCTATGGTTGTTAATCTAGACGTGATGACTCTGACCAGAGCGTTGGAGCAATGCCAACATGGGTGCAGAAGTCTCCCAAAACAATGAGTCTAGAGGTGTCTGACATCATCTCTGTTAGCTCTGCTGGGAAGCCTGAACTTTTTGAAAACCTATAGACTAAAATATGTTAAATGTTGGCTTTGTTTTTGGCATTTGGACTTTGACTGTTGGCTAGAGAAGGCTGATCACTTAAAAATTAGGGTAGTCCTGATGGAGCTTTTTCTGGCTTGATGTAGCCTTTGACAGAATGTCAGCTTTGCCTCTGGCCTTGTCCATTGCTCTGATATAATGATGTATGGAGTAGCCTCAGGGGATGACATAGCACTGTAGCTGTGTTGTTACTGTATCAGATCTCAGTGATGCAGCTCAGAGATTTCCTTGAAGTTTCTTACCAAGCCCCAGGAATTTGACTAGGTTGCAACGAGAAACTATAGGTGCTTTGGGGTCCTAGGCAGTGGTACATGTAAATATTATGTTATGGCAGGTGTCACCAAGTGGTGCTTAGTCTATTCATAGTCTTCCGAGTTCAAGCAAATGTTCAGTCTTGGGGAGTCATGCTGTATTGTTAGTTTTTGTTATGGAAAGTTCTGCATAGAGACAGTGGTTCTCAGGGAGGAAACTGAGCGATCAGCTGGTAAATATAGTCTCTGGTTGGAGTAAATTCTTAAAGCAGAGTTGCTCATTGGGAATTGGGTGCTGCTGTTGGTCTGAGTTTTCTGAAAGAAGAGATGGTGTTGTATGCAGTTTGACCATCACTGTTCCAGGATGAATGTATATGTGTAAATACAAGAAGTTACAGAATAGATCCAGACTCCACTTACGTTACTGATTTCAACTCTACTGGGAAGCAGACCTGCAAAAACCTGGACATCTGCTATCACTGGTAAGAGGACTAAAGTTGGTGTCCCAATGGGACACAAGTTAGAATGAGGAGCAACAATTAACCAGTTCATTACAATTTACAATTAATTACAATTACATCCCTATTTAATCTAATCTGGTCTATCTAGAAGTATTCAAATAGTTTTTAATGGCCATAGATGGTATACCCCAGAGATCTACATGAGCAAAGAATATAAACTGTCACCTTCATGGCACTATTCCCCAGCCGCAGCCCCAAGGAGAGCCCTTTGAGGAATCCACACCTGGAGAGTGAGTGGAAACATAAAATGATTTATTTCTGGGAACATTATGTTGTTCATGTTCAAGATAGTAGAGAAGATAAGGGGTAATAAACAGAACACCAACTGGAAATGTACTAAAAAGTGAAATGACCAAAAAAAAAAAAAAAAGGCACAAGAAGAAAAACAGATATGAGTAACTTAAATGATGAACATTAGCTGTGAGTACTCAGTGATGATTCCTAGCCCATCTAGGCTCATATGTGTCCTTCTATCCCTCATCTGTATAATCACTGAGAACCTCACAACCATTAGTGCATTTATTTTGGGGCATGTCTACACAAATAATGTTTGCGGCCTAGCCTGCTGCACACTAAGTGTCCATGTGGACCCTACTGCCGCACACTAAAATTTCCCAAGTGCTCTTTCATGTATCCCACTTTGAAACAGGCATAGATTAAAGCACAATAGCAAATTTTTAGTGCATGGCAACAGGGTCCACATTGAAACCTAGTGCACAACAGGCTAGAGTGAGGTAGATTTACACCCCCGCTTGCTATGAATTATGTGTTGGGATAAACAAACCCTTTGTAACTACTCCCTGAGATAGGAAAGCCGTATCACCCCACGTTACACATAGGGAACTGAGGCAAAGAGATTAAGTGATTTGCCCAGGTCACCCAGGCAGTCTGTGGTAGAACTAGTCTGTGGTGAGACCTAAGCCAGGGTGTTCTCCACAAGCCTATCCTTTCTCCCTGTTCAGATCTTGCTTCTAGCACAGGTTCCCTGACTGGTATGTACAGTGTTATTTTTTCATGAGAACTACGTAATCCAACCCATGTGCCCTTGACTCTCCTCCTAGGTAATCTATAGCACAGTTTGATAACACAGTTCTCATACAAACAAAAAGCTCTATCCATGTCAGTGAAAGAAATCATGCTAGAACGCCATACTAACAAGCATACTTAGACACACACAGCTGTAGCTAAGATGCTTCTGAATCACAAATGAACTGATTCTTATTAATCTTATTTAGCATATGGGCTTAGGTACTGGAACTAGGAGTGCTTGGAGTGCTGCCGTGAAGTGGTTTCCAGCATATACAGGGTTTACAGTTTGGTTCAATGGCTACCAGGATCCCCACTATACAAATCGTTCCAGCACCCCTGCATATGGGTGGAAGGAAGGTGTTTGCCAGATTTTCAGAAGTCCTAAGCAGTACCCTTCTACAGCCCAATCTATGCCCCAATAGGTGATGCCCAGCAATAACATAATGTTAGGATTTTCCCCCTGTAGCTGCGGCCCAAGAGGATCTCAAAATCCACTACAATTTTAGACAGGAAAAGAACATTTCACAACTTTTCTTACTTTCCAGGCAGTGGTCCTTTCTGGTCCTACTCAGTTGCTCTTTTTAGTCCAGAAATCAATAAATGAAGTATACTGCTTAATTTCAATTACAATGTTAATTATAGAAGATAAATGGATACTGGATCTCACACCGTAATTAATCTACCTGATATTTACTTAGTAAATTGCTCAGACCTGATTAAGCTGTAGCTAGGGAAGGAAGACAAGGAAAGTGAGTGACAGAAGCATTATCATGGCACACTGCCTCCCATTGGGAGAGTTCTTCTTTCTTCTGAAAGAGACGCCTTCAGGGATCATGTAATTTGAATTCCCTGTGAATTTAGTGTCATCTTAGCTTGACCAGCTCTGGAAGAACATATTAACCTCCTCTTGTGATTTTCAAAAAAACCATTCTAATTTAGCAAGTAATTAAGGGTCACATGTAGGATAAAGAGCTAGATAATCTTGGATTACGCACAGGAAGCTTTGTTTCCAAGGCAACCCCAGTGGAGGGGGTGTTAATGCCGAGGTCAGTCAGTTAATGAACTGGGAATGGTTACTGGCTGCAAAACATGCTAGGGCCAGGGAAATGGAAATAACAATTATATTACCATTTAATGATTCAGTAATAGAAAACAAATGCTTACAAAGCTGGTTAACACAGAAAATAGTGGAGACAAAGGTTGCAGTCAGTGGGAACGTTCTGCTGGGTAAGGTCAAGCGAAATCAAAAACAGTGACGCTTGACCAGCCTCATATTTTTGAGTTCAGATCACTTCAGTTGTCATTCATGGATTTCATTGCAGTCTCAGTATGAAACTGTCAGTGCTTGCGTAAGCTGACGTTGTTTTCATTGGCACTAAATGCTAGACATTCATTTCTTCCTAGGGTTAGTCCCGACAGTGGTTACTACCTGTGGGACTTTGTTGGAGCGATATAAGCCTGATGGGTTTATGACACTGGGAGCAGGACACACAGCTTCTACCTATTAAGGAGGTAGCATTATCTGACAGAGTTCTAGGCCTCCAGGACTAATCTTACAAAAAAAATCTCATGAGGCAAGCGTACAGCTAAACATTCTGGACAAGGCTGATGTGTACAAGAAGCTCAAGGGGCACAGAGTAAAGGTTAACCAAAATTCAATCAAAACATTAAAACAATGATAATATTTTTTAAAAATGGAATCTAATGCAGAGAAGACTACTCATAAGAGATTGTAATTTGAGTTATATTACCAGGTGGACACTTATGACCATTCTAAATGCTTGCTACTAATCCAATTATTCTTTTATAATCAGGCTGCCTTGGAGAACAGAAGACTACGTTCACATGGTTCAGTGGGAACATCTTCACTGCATCCCATATTTCTGCTTCTGTTCAAACCCTTTCATACTACCCCTCTCACAAGGTGGACAGATCCACATCAAGAGCCAAATTCAGTGCTAACAAACGGAGGCGTCACTCCCGTTGACTTAGATAGAAGTCATATCTGCTTATTCCAGGGGCTGAATGTTACCCCGAGATGCCAATGAGCTGGTGCATTTTGCAGAGCCGATGGTAAGAATTCCTTCATTATTCAACGTTTGAGGCCAACTTGTTAAAATCTGGCCACAAAATCCTGTGTTTTCATGCACAAACCAGATAGCAGCACAGAAATATTGTATGCAGTGTTATTGTAGCCATGTTGGTCCCAGGATGTTAGAGAGGCAAGGTGGGTGAGTTAATATATTTTATTGGACCAACTTCTGTTGGTGAGAGAGACCAGCTTTCAAGAGAAAATATTATTTATTAATTTGTGTTGAGTTTTTCAGACTTAGTGGGCACATGTTGTTCCACCATGGAATTGCCTCTGCAGATCCCTGCTGATGGAGTCATGTGCCATGCCTCACGAGTACCTCTGAATGTTCCAATCATGCCTGCAATGCCCCACGTGTGGAGAGTAACCTTCAGCGTTGTACTGCACATGTCAATAGGCCACTGAGACATGGCACATACCTGGCTAGCATACCCATCACACATCATCCTGATTCTAATTATATAGACACGATCAGAAAAAAATCTCACCCCCAAAATGTTGATTTTGCAAAAACAAGTTTTTATAAAGCCTTGGTGCCACACATACAAACACCAGTTATCAGCACGGATCAAATGCAGGCCCTTCAGCACTAAGACCCCCTTAAGCACTTAAGCACATACTTAATTTTTCATCCATCCATGTTCAGCAAAGCACTTAAGCACATGTTTGACTTCAATGGGACTTGAAGCCTATACTCAAAGTTAAGCACATGCTTATTTGTACTGATGAATAGAGGTGGCCTTTGCTTTTTCAATGCCCCAAAGCATAGGCCCTTCTTCAAAGCTGCTAAAGCAGAGCTACTTTACCTTTAAGTCAGTGATACTCAGACATCAGTGGTTCAGGAGCCAAATTAGTGTTCAACATTGCACAAAAGAGTCACAGCAATGTGAATTCATTGTTTCATTTACCATTTATTGTATATAAATAATTTTTTTTCCTCACAGCAAAATGACTGACCAAGTAATAGTATATTATCAACTACAATTGGTTAATAGCATAGTAAAAGCATCCTGACTGGCTAATAATTAAATCACACAGTGTTTTAACAGCCTGTGCTGCAAAGAGCCGCAGGAGACACATTAAAGATCATGAACCTCAGTCTGAGTATCACTGCTTAAAGTAGTACACTGTTGCAGTGAGGGTGCTGAGAGCCATTGAACCAACTGTAAACCCTCTATATGATGGAAACCACTTCAAGCTAGGGTGGGGGGTGCGGGATGCAGCAGCATCCGCAGCACCAGCATCTATGCCCATATGCTAAATAAGGTGTACATCTGCAAAAGGTTTCCATTGGAGCTGGCTGAAAATTTTTCAGTGGAGCAGTTTTCTGTTAAAAAATGCAGTTTTGTCTGAGCCAAAATGTTTTGTGAGAATGCTTCAATTTAGACTAAATTTAGGTGGGAAAATGTTCATTTTGACTTTGTTGTTCCATTTTGCTAATGTCAATATGTTTCACTTCAACTTTATCATTTAAATTCATTTTGTTTGGACATATCAATAATTAATTTTAATACTATATTATATTTAATCTCTGAATAAATATATTGTGAAAGTCTAAACAAAACTGACATTATTGAAACAAAATACGTTTAGCCTTATCAAAATGAAACATTTTAACATTATTGAAATGAAAAAATTCAGTGGCTCCAAACTGAATTTTTTCAGAATTTTTGTTGCACAGGAAATTTCAGCTTATTGTTCTGATTCAGAACCACTTTTTTTTTTTCCAGAATTGCCTGCGAAACAGAAATTTTGGTTTCTGATCAGCTCTGGTTTCCATGAAATATTTTTAAAATTCTGATGGAGCAGGCTTTTAAAAAAGTAAATAAATAGCCTCCTGTAGTGTTTGTAATTCAAGCATTGCAGCATTGTGTTAGTGCATGTGAATCTTAAAATTAAGCTAACTAAACAAAATGAAAGTACAATCTATTTTCATTGCCCAAACTGATACAAAAATAAAAAAATAAACAAAGAGCATCCATTATAAAAAGTAAATTTCATTGTTAAAATTCTTCCAGACTTATTAATCTAAAACGATATTAATATCAATAGGAAGGAAAGTTGTGATTTTTAAAAATATATGATTTTTAACCAAACATATTTCCTATTACTATTCTAATTGTTCTCAATAAGCATTCAGAACTATTGTTTCTTTCTTACCATTGTTTTCATATGCAGTTTAATAGCAATATTAGAAGATATGTTCTATTTTTCTCTGTAATAATCCTGTTCTCTTGTTGAGATAAACAATTTGCTCTTTCAGTTTATCCAGTTGCAAATGAGATTATTGTCGCATAAAACAGCACAATAGTAATTTTACAAATTACAGAACATGGAGAGTAAATGATCTATTAGTATTTTAATGTTTTCTTAACCATTCTGTATCACAGGTTCTCTCCTGTGATCTGTTGAAAGGAAAAACTCTGCAGGTGTTTTTTAAAATGAATTTCCTACCATTTGCAATACACAAATGAAATCAGTACTCTAGAATGTGTTTTAACAGATGTTAAACTAGGAAACATTTAACTTAGTTTGGGCCAAATTGTTTGAAAATGTGCACTGATTAGGGGAGTCTCATATAGGACAATTGATTTTTGGATGCCATCTGACTCCACAATGGTTTCTCCATGCAGTCCCCTGAACGTGTGCATAGTTTTGCAGCTTCTAGTATATCTGCATTAATTTGGGGGACTATGGCATACTGAGGCAGGCCCTGTTACTTGGTACACATACTGCACTGTATAAGTACATAAACTTTTCCCTCAATATATTTACTTTAATATATAAAAAGGAGAGAATGTGCACAAAAAAAAAGTGCAGCTGGCAATACTCGCCACTCTGTGTCTGTAACATAGTCTTCATTTAGTTTTATTCTTCACATTTCACAATGAACAGGATAAAAATGTCACTGTAAGTAACTAATTTTGCCTCATGCTTAAGTAGATTTCACAATAAGCTACAGCAGGGGTAGGCAACCTATGGCACGCGTGCCGAAGGCGTCACGCAAGCTGATTTTCAGTAGCACTCACACTGCCCAGGTCCTGGCCACTGGTTCGGGGGCCTCTGCATTTTAATTTAATTTTAAATGAAGCTTCTTAATTATTTAAAAAACCTTATTTACTTTACATACAACAATAGTTTAGTTGCATATTATAGACTTATAGAAAGAGACCTTCTAAAAATGTTAAAATGTATTACTGGCACGTGAAACCTTAAATCAGAGTGAATAAATGAAGACTCGGCGCACCACTTCTGAAAGGTTGCTGACCCCTGAGCTACAGGATATCCAAGAGGTTACAAGCAACTCGTCAGTTCAGAAGTTCCCCAATACTGCACAGATTTATAGGTAAGGAGAAATCTTAACTCTAGCGTTATGATTGCAAAAGGATTAAAAGTACATATAAAAGACATAAGTGAATCAAATATAGAAGCTTGGTAAACCAGGAGTCATCGTACAATGGAGTCAAGTAGCTCATCAAAATTGGACTAATGCCAAGTTTCTCAAAATAATGCATTCTGGTTCCAGTAGTACAATGAAATTATTTTGTTGTAAAAAAATGGTGCTGTGACACATCCATGCAGTGTGAATTGTTTGGGCTGAATATTAGTCTGCCACAGACATCCACTAAGCAAATCTAGAAATTTTGCCAAATTGTTTTGAGGTTCTGTAAGACGAATTTATCTAGAGGTTGAACAAATATAATCAAACTGTTGACTGCTTAACTGTTAGACTCCAGGCTGCAAAGTAATTAATCACTAGGTTTATTTGTCTATTTATACAATTTCAAAACCCCAATACTGCCTGAATAGTCTATGGAAGCATTTAACTTATTGTGATTCCTGGTACGTCTTAATTCAACATTTGATTTGGGAGATGTATCTGCCAAAATTTTACCAAGGATAACAACTTAACAATGGGATTAATCCGAGTACTTCAAGTATTAAGCAGTGGCAAACTAGCAAACATCATTATGGACATGCTTTGTAGCTTTCACACACGTACCATACGGTCAGTAATATTCAGTAAACAAACACTTGATTTCCCAATCGACTTCAGTCTTCTTCTTCTCAACATTTTCCTTAAGGAAACTTTACCAATGCCTGATGTTTGAATAGAAAAGGAAGCAAAAGCCCTTTACCGTGCAAAAGGCTTTATGGAGAGGAAGATAACTTATTTCCTTTTTTACATGCCTTCCTATAACAGCTGGCCACAGTTAACAAACCAGCCTGACTGTGAAATGAAGGCAAGATGTAGCCTCTGCTATCAATGCAGGAGTGATATAATACCTAATTTTGATGGTATTAATTATTATTAATTATTACTCACAAAGCAGGGACAAAGTCATAGAGATTGCCTAGCCATTAATAATTATTATTTAGAAAGCACACCAGATCATCTATACTCTTTCTAAAATAATAGGTCAACAAATCTAGTCATTTTGTTCAACATCTAAAATAATCTTTTTAAACTGTGAGCTGAGCAGACACTGCATCTTATTGGGACCTGTAGGTCACAGCGATACTCACCATCAATTAAATTTCCTTGCTTCTTTCTCTCCTTTTTTCTTTTTTGGCTGATTATAATACATTTAGAGCTAAAGGACTGCTATTTGGTAAGAGATTTCACTATCTTTTGCAGCTTTGGACAACCATATTCAAGTCAAATTTTATTAAAATGAACAACTGACCAGTTCATGTTTACTTCAAGCAGGGATGAGCTGAACTGATTTGAAAACATCTGAAACCCTTTGAACGTTAGAGTTTGGAAAGTTCAGACTCGTTTAAAGTAAATGACCTGGAAGTGAACCATGAAAAACATGGAAGCATCCTAGGCTTTGAACTTTGACTTCTAAAATGCACCCATGAGAAGCATGGAGGAACTCATGTGATCCACACCACTCCCTCACTTGACCCACCAGATTTTCTTCACTCTCATTGCTACAATCTCTTTCCTTTCCAGTTACCAAGGATTCCTTCTCATTCTCAGTTGCCAGATCTGTACCCTGATCTACCTAACAGCTTGCCTTCACCTTTCCTTGCCTTCCACAACTGATACTCCTCTTTTGTCTTGCTTGCAAACCCTTTCCCCCACCCCTTCCATCCCAAGCTCTCTTTCACTTTCTTTCCATTCTCTCAATGACGTTCATTTTCTTCCTTTTGCCAGGTCTTGTCTCAGCTGCCACTCACTCTCTTTCAGATGCTTTATCTCTTCCGTGGTACAGCACAACTGCCAGCATCACAATACTGGATAAGGGAAGGAGCAGTGCAGAAATCCATAGTGCAGATTTCCTATGATTCACTGTAGAAGCTCCTCTCTCTAATGGGATCTGCTATATGGGATCAGGCCATTAGCCTATATTATCCCAGGAAATGGCCAGTGACTAATGCTCAGACGAAGATGAAAATACTAACGATACAATGCTGCTGCTTTCCAATGGCCTTGCTTCGAACAACACAGTGATCTTCTTCAACGTGGATTGTGATTAAAGTGAACCTGGAAGTAGTAATGAATGAAACCAGAAAATAAAAGTACCGAAACAATAAGAAATCCTTCTATTCTGGAGGAAGTTGGAGATACATAATAGCACTACATACTAGGCATTCAGGTTATTTCTCAAGCCCTTATATATAATTCCTCCAAATTTCCAGGGCTCTGGGCTATGGGAGTGGCAGCCACAGGCACTGCAGCCATCAAGGTGACACTGAATAGACTACAGGAGGAATAGGGAAAGGGGCCACATCCAGTCAAGTCACCAAGAATACAGTTCTTGAGACCTGTCATTTTTCAAATTCACTTCCAGTTGGAGTAACATCAATTATTTTGCTACTTTTTTCTTGAATGCAGAGAGAAACCTGTGGGGCCCAGTGGATGGGAGATGGAATGATCTGCCAAGAGGGAAATCTCAGGCTTGCCAATTTCCTGTTGTAGGTCTACAAGTAGAACTAGACACACATTGGACAACAGAGCATTCATTGGCAGGTTAGTCTTTCTTCTGGGCTGTGGGGTTGGGTTACTTCCTTGCAAGCTCATGGCTGGCCAGACAGCTGACTCCTACCCACTTCAGGTGTTCATCTGTGGACAAGAGAACCTCCTTTGGATGCCAGCAGGAATTTGACCCTTCCACTCCTTGGCTCTATCTTGCTGCTGGTGAAAGTCACTGAATCTGCACTCTCCACCTCCTGCTGCAGTGAATTTTCCTCTCCCAAACTGAGAATGGCCTGTTGGGGACTTCCTAACCAAGAAGGAGGTGGGGAGAATGAACAATTGGGTCTGTGAGAGAAAGAGGGAGCAAGAGTGAGTATGGAAGAGGAGGATACACTGAGTGAGGAGAGAAGGGATGGTTAAGCAAAGGTGAGGAAGGAAAAGCAAAGAAAATGGAGAAAAATATAGCAGCAGAATCTTGCCATTGAGCTTCATAGAACTCCAAGGTGTGTACTGTATTGTACTGCATGTTCTAAAACATCAAACCACACAGAATGCTAAGCTAAATCCACTTCTCCTGAGAGGGCACATGAAGCAAGTTGTCCTCTCAGCATTGGACTGATGTTAACAACTAGTCCAAAGCTTGATCCAATAAGCATACCTGGGTGGAAACTGGAGAAGAATAGGGAATACACATAAGGAACTAGGTACCAATTAGGATCCTGGGAAGAGAGAAACAAGGAGGAAATGTCCATTGGGGCCCAGATTCTGCTCCCAGTAAATCCAGTCACCCCCTGATTTACATTAATGTAAATTAGACTGGAATCTGGATGCCAGAGTCCAGGTAGGAGCGAGAGGGGGAGAAGAAAAGGCTTTAAACTGAACATGTTTAAATGAATAGCTACTGTATTTTAAGTTAGTTTAAAAAAAAAAAAAAAAAAAAGCTTCCCCAGTGCTTGTGTGTATGGTCCTACCTGTGTCTGTAGTAATCCCAATGTCAGCGGAGAACACAGAATTTGCTAGCTGAGAGGAGAGAAGGGTGTATTTCTTGACACAGCTGGAGAGGTGATGAGACACTCTCTTCAGGCAGAGCTGCTGCTGCCTTTTAGCCCCTCTGCCCAAATACTTGCTCTTCTGGTCTCCCATGCCAGACGGTGACCTGAGGTTGTGGCGTCCTCCAAAACCTAAAGGATTAGAGAGAAAGCAAATGGTGAGATTATGTCCCAGGCCACTTTAGGGGGTTACATTAGTCTTGTTCCTATCTCAACAAATATTTCACCTTGAGTGTATTCTATTATGTGGATGGGCTAAACCTTGGAAGTCCTTGGCCAGGCTGTGCATTGAGAAGTTCTGGGATGCACATAGGCGGGAAGGAATCCTGCCTCCAAAGCTACCAAGAAACAGCAGCAGAGCTACAAAAATGCTGTTGATGCAATGTCAGGATTGCAATAGATCCCCACTGCCGCTGTGGTCCTCAGCCAGGAGATGAAAAAGCTGATACATGGCCTAGTTATGGAGCTGCCAGCCCAGCTATCTCCCCTCACCACAGCTTGCTCTTAGCCCACCATCCAACCCACCCTGCAGATGGGGGCACAGGGAGACTGCAGGACAGAGGTCTAAATGGGTCCCAAATCCTGCCATCCCCTTGCCAGTTATGTTGGGCTGGGCCCCTCATGGCTACAGAGAAGGTTGCAGAATTTGTCCTTGTATTGTTTGTATGACATGGAAACATGAAGGAGTAACATAGGATGACTGTTGTCTCTTTGGGGTTCTTACAGAAGGGATAGTCTAGTGGTTAGCATGCTAGCCTGGGACTTAAGTGACTCATGTTCAATTTCCTGCTTCATCAGAGTCTCCACTGTAACACTTTGTCTCTGTGCCTCAGCTCCCCATCTGTAAAATGATGAAAACAGAACTTCCCTACCTAACAGGGGTGCTGTGAAGATAAATGCATCAAAGATTCCCAGGCGCTCAGATACTATGGTCATGGGGGCCACAAAGGTACCTACAAAAGATATATGTTATGTGAGGTGTCTCTTACCCAGCAAAGTGTTTAATAAAATAAACATGAAGACATTTAAAAAACAAACAACAAACAAGCAGGCACCTACACTGCACCTGAGAAATGTGTGTGCTCACAGGCAAATTGTGTATGTGCAGGTGTAATTACCATTTGAACATGCAAACTGGGTGCAAGTCAGGCCCCCCTCTTTTTGTTTTCAAAATTTGATCCAAAAAGTCATTCTCTAACTTTGCTGCAAGATGTTGTCATGGCAGCCAGGACCGGCGCTAGGATTTTGAGCGCCCTAGGCAGACGGCAATTTCACCGCCCCCCGCGCTGGTCCTGGCTCCGGTGGAGCTGCCACAGTGGTGCCTGCGGGCGGTCCACCGGAGCCGCCTGAGCAGCCGACCATCCGCAGGCACCACTACGGCAGCTCCACGGGAGCTGCCTGCCGCCCCCTCCAGCGGCGCCCTGACCCAGGGAAACCCTGGTGGCACGGCTGGGCGGCGGCACCGCTGACCGCCAGGGTTCAGAGCGCCTCCGTGCAGCCGGCAACCGGGTTTCCCTGGGCCAGGGGACCCTTGGGCTGCCGGCTGCGGTGGCAGCGCACTAACCCAGGGGCTCCTGACCCTGGGGGGGGCGCCTGGGCTGCCGGGCTCGGCGGCGGCCCCTGAGCCAGGGCTTCCTGACCCTGGGGGGGGGGCGGGTGCCTGGCTGCCGGGCTGCGGCGCAGCGCACTGACCCCAGGGTCCGTGACCCGGGGTGGGGGGCGCCCTGGGCTGCCTGGCTCGGCAGCGGCGCACTGACCCGGTCGTGGGGGCGCCCGGGGTTCTGCCGGGCCGGGCGGCGGCGCACTGACCCCGGGGGGCGCCCTGGGCTGCCGGGCTGCGGCGGTGGCGCACTGACCCCAGGGGCTCCCTGACCCCGGGGGGGAGGCGCCCTGGGCTGCCGGGCTGCGGAGGCGGCGCCCTGACCCGGGGGACACCTTGGGCTGCAGGCTGCAGTCAGCTGCTGCCGCCGGCAGCTCAGCCCCTCCAGCAGCAGTGGCTGCAACCATTTAAAAAATTTGGGGGGGGCGCCACTTTTTGGCGCCCCCAAATCTTGGCGCCCTAGGCAACCGCCTAGTTCACCTAAATGGTTGCACCGGCCCCGATGGCAGCTGCCAAATAGCTGGACAGCTCAGTATAACTGAAGTCATTCAGGCATACATTCCTTCCAGTTTTGCTTTTTGTGAGTTTCCTCAGTCTTACTCAACCTTGCTGTAACGTTACTTTAATGTATGAGTGAGGGATATATGGGAGTAGGTGTGGGTGTAGCAAGATTATTGTACCAGATTACAAAGCAATAGCTACACAAATTGAGGATCTGGCCCTCGCATTTTACGAGGCCAAATACTAGTAAGTTAATTTCACCTAGCTTCCATTCACTGAGGTCAGACACAGAATATAGTATATTGAAAAGTATTTGCTAGAACATAAGATTTAGAAGTTTGGTGTTGTAATTTGACACTTGGACACCAAGGGAAAGAGCAAAAGCACTTGTCCTTGAGGAAAATGGCAGGTGTTATTCCCCATATATCAATAATATTCTTCAGATAGTTTATCCTTTCATTTCTGATTTGTTTATGCATAGGAAGGTAAAATGAATTATCAGCTATTTCAGTGTAGGTTTGTTTATTTCATAAGATAGAAAATATATTATTACCTAGATGATAGATAGATAGATTAATTAGCCTATTAAAGCTAAAAGAGCCCTGTTCAAATTCCACAGCTATATTATAATCTTTTAACCTTTATTAGCCAAGGTCATCTTCATGTCAGTATCAGACACTGGGTCATTTGATCCTTTCTTAGAGCCTGTTCAATCCAGCAAGATGCGGAGCGCCTTTTCCAAGGTGGTCAGCTCTCAACTGCTGGTGCTCAGTATTTTGCAAGACAGCACTTAGTATCTCACAGGATCATGCTCTGGGGCATCCTTATCAGAGCTAGCACAGTTTGTTTCCAGCCACAAAAAATGAAACTTATGGAGTAGCATATACTGCACTGTGTATTTGAGATGCCACATCTACCCGTGAGGAAGTAAGAATTCTGAATTGGTCAGCTTCATTCTTCCGTGAAGCCTATGCTAATACACTCCCCAGAGAATATTAAAATCCTCACCAATGACATTGTTGAGATCTTTACTAATTACTGATAGTTACATTGTTGTATTATCTGTGTCAGTCCCTGGATATTTGAGAGACAAGGTGAGTGAGGTAATATCTTTTATTGGACCAACTTTTGTTGGTAAGAGAGACAAGCTTTTGAGTCACAGGGAGCTGAAGAGCTCTATATGACTCAGAAGCATGTCTCTCTCACCAACGAAGTTGGTCCAATTAAAGATATTACCTTGCCCACCTGGCCTCTTTGATAGTTACAATGATGAACACAGCAAGCCAGACACAGTTTAGGCCCAATTATCATTGAAGTCTCAAGCTAACCTCTGTGTGAGCACTTTCCTGACACTAAAATTCTCAAAAGCAGGCAATGTGTTGTAATATGTGAAAATTCTACCACTGGTTATGGTGGTAGAATTTGGGGCGCTAATATGTATATGCAGATTTCTGTGCACAGAGAGATGGAGAGAGGCTGGGCTCTGAAATATCAGGCCCTTTATGCTCTTTGCTGCATGATTTTTTATGAATTTTGTATCATTTCTTTTGTGTTTCCGTTGTCTCCTTATGTGCCATCATTCAACTTATTCTATACAAAACTTTTTTTAAAGGGAAAAATAAGGCCAGAGGACTTGGCAGAAGGCACCACGTCTGCCTTGATTTAGCTTTTACATTCAATAACCATTCCTGGATCCCAGGATGCAGTACGCACCCTGATTATAACCAACTACATCTTTACGTTTAAAGTTCATTCCTCCTAGCTCCAGTAGTGACCTCAGTTTTGTACAATTGCACAAAAGGGGGAGCCAGGAGGAAGGTACAAGGAACCTGCCAGACTTTCATTAGAAAATAATCTTTCTTGCGCTCATTATGTTTCCTAAGCCTCCCCCAATACCTTTGAGTTATTTTATTTGGCAACAGAGATTTTCTCTTTCAATAATTGCCTGGCTTGTGTTACAACACTCCTTAGTTACTTTCTCTTTACATCATCCCTCGTACCTTTCCCTTGAGCTTTGTAAATAGGCTTTACTGCCCTTTGAGAGGGCTTAATTATTTAACATTAGCCCAAGTGAATTTGTGCTGAGCTAGCACTTCCACAGTGATCAACATGAGGAAGTGCCAGTGTCCTACTTCAATGGATGGAGCAGCAGGAGGGGGAAAGAAAGAAGACAGAAGAGGAAAGGAACAGAGATGTGTGTTCACCTCCATCTTTCCAAAGTTGCTGTCTTCCCCTGAGGACCTCACTGATGGTTAATAAATGACTTGTATGCACAAGTTTTCACCTGCTAATACACCTCACATATGCTTCGGTGGGACAGGGCCCAATCATTTACACAGAGATCGTTTCAAAAGACTCCCATGGATTTCAATGGACCTTGTTTGAGTCAGGTCCATAGAGAGAGGGTACCTGAAACTTTGCTGTGGTTGCGGGAACTGAAAAATGCTCTTGTCGTGGCAAGTGCAGTACTACTAATAAATAGCACTTTGCCTTTGTATGGTGACTTTCATTCCAGCACCTCCATGCACTGGACAAACACTGGGCGAAGTAGGGCCTGTATCAGTATCCCCAATTTACAGCTAATGATACTGTGGCCCAGACAGTTGAAGCAGCTTGGCCAAGGTCACCCAGCAAATTCACGGCAGAACCCAGATCTCCTGCCTTCCTCCCCATCCCTGTGCCTTAACCACAAGATCAACATTTCCCTTCAGAAAATGACACTCATTCCAGGCTAAAGTGGTACATAATCCACCATGCTCATTAGTCCTTAGGGGATATGAAGCACATATACTGACACTGACTGAGGTAAACTGGGGAGTACAGCACAGGTCTAAAGATTACAGCTCAGATGTGGGAAATGTACAGCAGCAGCCCAGTGCTGTACAGTGTGTGATTTTACACCCCATGATTCATTGACTTGCAGTAACCAGACACTATTATCGCTATGGGAAACAAAGGAAAACAGAAGGATCTTGGGAGAACCCAAGCAGGTTAGCCAAAAATAATGAGGAGAACAGAGATCACTGCAACTGTGATCTACAGAACAAACATGTCTGGAAGGCACTTTAAAATTTGTAGCTGCACAACACATAAAAGTGCAATGAGCTTCGATTTGGACAGGTATTAGAGCAAGAGGCAGACAGCAGGTTTTTCAGCTGTGTATGTTTTGTGGCTGCACCAAGTAATGGATTTCGTACAGTGTTTGCTAGTTACCCTGTAACTGCAGCAACCAAATAACCCACATTTAGAGGAGTTAATTGTAACTTGTTCATTAGGAGGTTTCTTTTTCTGAGCTAGTAGGAAATCCTTAATTTTCATAACAATGGAAAGAAAAGCAAGTGCCCAGTACAAGATTCAAAAGCATCTATAGGAAACTAACTCCCAATTTAGAATATGAATAGAGGTCACAAATTACCTGGACTGCTTGCAAACTAATTGATTTTGCCAAGTGCTCTTACATGAAAGTCAAAAAAATGAGTCTTTAATGTTAGTTTCACTTCAATGAAATATTTTGGAATTGTTTTAAAAATGGATGCTCAGTCGACTCAATATATTCATTATACGTACTGTATTTTATATTTATAGTTTTTAAATTTTGTGTCATTTTTGTCTAATGTGGGAATACTTAAAAGAGAAGCTTTAAAGGAATTACAGCATCACCTGGAGGTTCTATAACAACAGGAATACACTTACCCCTCAAATATCTATTTCCATACAACTTGCAAAAGGTGTTTGATTGTAATATGCAACACTCACTGCAACTAGCAGAAATTTCTTTCATAGCATGTATGCTCAGTGTAAAAACAATACTAAACACTGCTGATGATTTCATTTAGCGCAAACTTTTGCAATGACACTTTTGTGAACTTTCTTTGAAAATTCTTCATAAATATTGGTCTATGGCTAAGCTTTAAGCATATGCTCTGACGCTCTCCATCTGGGGAGTTCAGAGCACTTTAGAAACATTAGTTAAACTTCAAGACACATCTTTGAAGTGCAGTAAGTATTGTTTATATCCATTTTGAAGGCTGGATTAATAAAGCAGAGAGAAAAAGAGCAAAAGCCCGATCCAAAGTTAATTGGAATCCATAGAAAGACACCCGATTTTGGATCAGGTTCTAAATGAATTTCCCAAAAACACAATAGTACTGGAACCCAGATGACCAGCTAATCTTTTGCTCTAATGCTAGATATATTAATTTTTTAAGATACCTTGTACTTGTATAATAATACTGATAATACTATTTTGCATATAAGTAGTTAAAAATAAAATATCCATCAAAAATTTCAAAATTGGTTCTCTTCACAGGGATAAAGATTTTTTTTTTTTTTTTAGTTTTTTTTCAAACAATTTTCAGGGATTTTTTTTAATCCAAATTTTTATTGAAAATGTTATCAACATGATTAATGAATCTTTTAATCCAAAATTTGATCCAAATTTAATCCAAGTCATTTCAAAAATGGCTTTGTAAAGATGAAAAATATTAAAATGATAAAATTTCAATATAAAATATCAGATTTTTTAAAAAGATAACAAAAAATTATTTAAAAAAAGAAAGGCACACAAACCACTTTTTGATTAAAATCTTTTCATTCAAAAAATTTCAACAGCCCTGGTTGTTGGTATTTCTGTGATCATAAACATCTTTCATAGCAAGCAAATGACACGGATTCACTGATAACATGCCTGCTCAATTTTTTTTTATGTCAGTTGCAGACTTAGAATAACTAAGAGCATCCTATTCTCTAAAGGAAAAAAGTTGTGAGCATGCAATCATAAAATCCTCCAAAAGTTTACGTTTACTTCTCACTGACATGCTTCCAGTCTTCCTACCAATATCTCACTTATAAGCAAAACCCTCACAAACAATTATGACCTGTGCATATTTTGGGCCCAGTCTTGCAGCAAATAGCTTAGGAAATAGCCCCAGTGACGCTTACTTATGTGGCGGAGCACTAGCCATGTTGGCTGAAGGTTCTCTCTCTCTTTATCACCAGGTAAAAATACCTTCTTAAAACTCACATCTTCTAACAATGATTTCTCCAAGATAGCAATTCCGATTCAAATCAGACATGTCTGTGTATTTTAATTGTCTTGCCTCTGACTGTTTTAGCACCCAGCCTCCCCAGACAAGCTGTCCCAGAGAACTAGTAGAGACTCCTAGAGGTAAATGCTGTGGGCTTCGCCTTTAAGATTATATGCTTCTTGGTGAAGATACTGTGAATTTTATACATTGATACAGCTCCAAACACACTGGTGGTTCTCTATTATAATTTGTATCGTGGTCGCTCCCAGAGGTCCCCATCAGAATTGGGGCCTGTGCTAGGCTCTGTACAAAACAACAGTCCCTACCCCCAGGATTTTGCAGTCTAAATAAATAAATACAGACTACATATGTGTTCAAGAACACAAAGGCAGCTAAGGTTTACAACAGATCTGTAACAGAACAGCAGCATCTACCAAAGCCATGGTGGCATGCAGGAAAATGAAGGAGGCCTAACTGAGTGGAAGTGGCAACAGCCCTAATTCAGGTGGATGAGAGGGGTCTATCTGCTTTGAGTGGTTTGCTTTGGAGGGTGCTTTTATGTAAGCCTATCAAGATAATAATGAGCTTACTGCATGTTTGTGGCATTTAAATGGTGGCAGGCTATTTGTTCACATTTATTGCAGGTTGTGTCCTATCCTTTACAAAATTCGACTGCCCAAAGCCATTTATGTAAAACTTACCCCCAAGCCTAAAACCCCCCCATACTTCTTGATTATTTTTTTTTATTATTTTTTTGTTGTTGTTGTTGTTGCTAAACCCTCATTAACTCCACTCATGCTGTCTCACTCTGTCTGCCCTGGCTTAAGAAGTGCTTTTTTAAAAAAAGCAACCAATTAGCACCTCATCAGCTCCAATTAGAGGAGACAAAAGCAGTGTAAAGATAACTCAATGAGAGGGGGTGGCACAAAATCATGTAATCACTTAAGACAGCATTGAACATTCACTGTGCTAACTGTGCTGGGCCTATTCACCTTTTTTTCTCTTCCCTTTAGATGCATTTAAGACTGTTTTGCTGGGAAGCTGGGCCTCCCAGGAGTCTCATCCGTCCCCATTCAGGGGCTACCTGTTTACAGCTCACAGAGCAGAAGGACCTAAACAATCCTATATTGTACACTTAGTGCTTCCTTAAACTTAGGCCTCAATAATGGCATGTTTTCAGTGGCCGGGCAGAATAAGTTAAAGGCTGGCTTTATACTCATTAAGTGTTCTAGTTATACTGTCTTCTAATTACATGGGAGGGCAACAATATATTTTTTTTCAATGAGAGTTCTTTGGAGCAGTTAATTTGGTGCCTGTACTAAATGCCCCAAACATTAATTAGTGTGGAAGGAACCCTAATTTCCTCAGTAGCTTTCCTCTCCATTTACTCCCCTTGTTTTCACATAGGCTTGGATGAGCCTCTATAATGAAATTACCTCATTAATGCCTTTATTCTTGCACAGCAACTCATTCAAGATCTACCATTTAGCTTTAATTTAATGCTGTCAAAAGCAAAAGGTGCATTCATGGCTTTGATTAGTGAATTTTTTTCTCTCTAAAGGGCGGACAGATTTAAATTATTAAGATGGCAAGTAGTGAGTTATAATTGGATGCAAGCAGCACTTCAGAGAATATTAAATGCTTTCAAAGCCTGGCCTATGTAGTCTGCTGACTATTAACTGTGTCCAGCAGGTTATTCTGTGGTTTCTGAATTAACGGCATCTTAACTACTGTGAAGCAAATTAAGTTTAATTTTTGTTCATAAAACCAGAGGTGATGCCTTTTATCTGCATGACATTCAGTTCAGTTTTTCCCATTGTCCTAGCCTGACCTCATCACTTGCTACTACTGGGAATCTGGGGCTTCATCCTGTACTCCTTATACACACAAAAGTCCCACAGTGCCTAATGGGAGACTTGCCAGAGTGAGGAGTACAGGATAGGGCTCCTGAATTGCAACTGCCACTTAGCTCTTGATGGTCCCTACAGGGTAACCAAAGCCGAATGAGCTTTCAGGTGGAATCCACCTACATGACACGCAAACAAGCCTGCATTTCCTTTTTAAAAGTAATGATACTTAGCACTTATATCAGGGGTTCTCAAACTGGGGGTTGGGAACCCCTCAGGGGGTTGCAAGGTTATTACATGGGGGGTCACGAGCTATCAGCCTCCACCCCAAACCCCACTTTGCCTCCAGCATTTATAATGGTGTTAAATACATAAAAAAAGTAGTTTTAATTTATAAGGGGGGTTGCTATGTGAAAGGGATAACCTGTACAAACGTTTAAGAACCACTGACTTATATAGTGCTTTTCATCCATAGATCTCAAAGGACTTTACAGAGATGGGTTAAGCAAAAGGCTAGCACACTTAAAACTGCCTTCACCAAACAGGAGCACTCCACCAGAGGAGTAAATTGCATCGTGGAACAAGCCACTCAACTACACTGAGAGAACCTGCTTCAATACAGATAAAAAAATGAAAACACAAAATAACTCCACAAACTACACACTCCTTGTTGTCACCTACCACCTCACAGTGGAACTCACATAGGTATCATTAAACAATTATAAGCCATACTTGATGGGGCCTACATCCCAAAAGAAATCTTTCCCAACCTCCCTCCTTCAAATAACCCCTCATGTCACCAAGCTCAGCATCGGATGCAAACTCTCCACAGATGAGGACACATCAACTCAAAGCAGCACCAGACCCTGCCATAACAACAGATGTAAAACCTTCAGACAGATCCCCACCACTACAATGATCAACACCCCTCAGAACACACCTTTCAAGATCCATGGGTCCTACACATATCTATCACAATATGTGGTGTACCTCATCCAGTGCATTAAATGCCCCAGTAACAATGATGTGGGTGAAGCCAGACAATCACTACTCTCTCAAACTCACAGAGGAAAATGATATAAGATAAAAACACTGTATCACCCAGGGATGAACACATCACAAAATAATCACTGGCTATCTGACCTCTCTGTCCTCATCCTCAAAGGAAAGCTTCACAGAACCTAAAAATCATGGCCTCGGTAGAGACGTTGGATTTATGGCTCATTACAACAATCTCTAACCCACTAACCCCCTTTTTTGGTCCGGTGACTTCAGAGGTGTCAACTGCCTACTTCACCTTGAATGGTCTCTTGCAACATGTGCTAATGCCTTTACTTAACAATCTGTTCTTCCTTGTATCTAGCTGTAACACTCTGAGGCCTGGTCTACACCGCAAAGTTAGGCTGATGTAAGCCACCTTGCGTTGACCATGCATGTGTCTATACCTGTATTTATTACCCACCAAGGTAAGTGCCCCATTACACCAACATAGTAACACCGCCTCCCAGAGCAGTCTTGAGCTAGGGTCGATTTATAGAGGTCATTGCAGCACAAGTGTAGACACTGCGTTACCTATGTCAACCCCCAACAGTCCTCTGGACGCTGTCCCACAATGCTTCACACTGACCACAATGGGTGAACTCCACTGCTGAGGGTTCAGGTAGACCTCAGCCAGCCCACTCCATGCTCAACTTTAAAACCCCTGCAATGCTTTGAAATGCCTGTCCCTGATTGTCATATTCGATGAGCGCATCTCTATCTGATCTCCATAAATGTGTGAAACTTCCCAACTGACCATGCTGGCTGGATGTTCCAGACAAACTCCGGCCTGGAGTAGACAGGAGATATTGGCTCTCCTGGCCTGTGGGGAGAAGAGGCTGTGCAGACACAGCTATGGAGCAGTGATAGAAATTTCAACATCTACAAGCAGATTGCCCAGGGAATGCAGGAGAAGGGATATGACAAGGATGAGTGGCAGTGCCACGTGAAAGCCTAGGAACTGCGGCAGGCATACCAGAAGGCCAGGGAGACCAACAGTTAATCCAGTGCCAAGCCGCAGACCTTCTGCTTTTACAATGAGCTGAATGCTGTACTTGGTGGAGACCCCGCCTCCCCTCACCCACATAAACCACTGTGGATACCTCTGAGACGCCTAAGTCACAGGCCTCTGTTGGGAACAGTGAGGAGGAGGAGATGGACAAGAAAGAGGAGGAAGCATATGGGGGACAGGTGACTGGGCAGGCAGGAGCCAGCTGTGCCACAAGCCAAGACCTATTTTTAACTGCACCACGGTCTAGTCAGTCCCAGCAGTCAAGCATGGGCAAAGCCCAATACTGGGGAAGGAGCCTTGGGTAAGGGTGTAAATAAATTTGCTTTATAGTGGCGGCACCCCACTAACTTAGCAGGACACAGGTATTGACTTTCCATGAATTTACTTGTGCTAGAAGAGAGAATGATATAATGAAGAGAGGTAGAGTTGCTATCTGCTTTTCATTCCCCTCTAGAATTGAGGGGGTAGGGGTTGGGGGGCAGGCATGCGGCGCACTTTGTTTATGTACACAGCGATGTCTCTTGAATCCTGTAGAGAGATTTTGATGACACTTCCATGGAGATATTCTGCAATCCTCTCCCAAAGGAGCCTTACCTTCTTCCTCTGGAGGAGGACAGTTTTCCATGCCAGCTGATGATAGCTTCGACAGGCACCACTGCTGTAAACAGTCTAGTGGCATACAGGCCTGTGCTCTATGTATGTTTGTTACGCTCTCAGGCATGTATCTCAGGCATGAAATATCAGCTACAACCACCACCACCTGGCGAAAATGGTGCAGTATTCAGTGCCATTGCCCTATGATCACAATTTCATGCAAACAAGCAATTCCCTCCTAGTTTCCCTCACCTCTCATAGATCGTGCTCACCATGGCTTGAGCTGAGTGTGGCACTGGGAATCAGGAACTCCAAAGCAGAAGTGTCAATAAACTTGTTTAACACTTTTGGGGAGCACATTCTGTTCCTACTGTACTGACAATAGTACATTTATGTGTTTTATTGGCAGATGTGGCCATTGCGGGCTTGAAGGGTACCCCTCCACACCAGCGAAATGACTCTCCCAGATAAGGACTAGAAAAAAAGAAGACATGGAAGGACATGTTCTGTGAGATCCTGCAAGCTAGTGCTGCATCAGACCTTGAATAGCGGGCCTGGAGGATGAATATTGCAGACTGGAGAAAGAAAGAGTGGTCAGGAGAAAGGTGCAGGAAAAGGAGAGGGAGATGCTTCCTGTGCTTGCAAGGGTCATGACAACAGTGCAGAACTGTACAGGCTCCATGCTTCTGTCAGAGATGGCGGATAGCGACAAGTACCATGCCGATTCATTGGAAATAGGTGCACAAATTATGGGATGAAGATAATATTAAGGAATGTACAGCACTGAATTATGGGAAGGTGATCCCTTTCTCCCAGTCACCACTGTGCAAGTCATCTCTGCCCCACCGTGATTGGCCAAAACTACGCAAAAGACAGTGTGCTGGATGGTGATGGGTTGCATACCGGGATATCTACCCTTGGTGCACCACACTATGCATTGACACAAGCACTCCTGGTGAGTACGCACACCGCCAACAGAAGGAGCCATGTATACACATGTACAAACGATATACTAACTGTGGCAGTGGTATGCTAATGTAGCTTGGGTCAGCAAAACTTTGTAATGTAGAAGTGGCCCGTGTACCGTTCCCAGATCTGAAGAAGAGCTCTGTGTAAGTGCCAAAACCTGTCTCTTTTGCGTCAATAAAAGATATTATCTCACCCACCTTGTCTCCATCCTATCCTGGGACCAATACCGCTACAACAACACTGCAAGCAAAAAGCTTTGTCAGTTTCACCAAGCTTCAGAAAAAATACTGATTGTGACAAGGCAATTATGTACTTAAAAGTGTTATGTGCTAGTGACTGTATATTTACAGTAAGACTTTTCTGTGCACAGAAAAGAGTGAAGTCAATGGCTGTTTCGCATTACATTTTATTTGTGTGAGGTGTATGCTCCAGTATGGTACTGGACTGGCATACCTAGAGACGGAAGGCCTGTATTTATCCACAGGCAAGCTGTAGCATGTGTTTCAACTCTGTCCTGGGGGCATCACTTCTAGGCATAAAAGGATAGTTGAGGATCCATGTTACAATAATGTTTCCTTTATATTTATTTATTTATTTATTTATTTATGGCCTGATCCCAAGCCCACTGCCCTTAATTGAAAGACTCCCAATAACTCCGGTGGGCTTTGGATCAGAACCTTGGTCATTAATTTGCTATTAATTGTTTGATTATATGCTGCTTAGATGATGTGAAACGCTGTATTTCCTAAGAGCTGAGTCTTACTGTTTATTTTCTCCCTGGAAATAAGGCAGAAAAAGATTTGCTTAAAAGGAAATCTTTGGTTTTGTTTTATAAAAACAATAATCGAGTGTAATTGCTGCTGCAGTTTTTTGCCTTCAAATTATTTGCAGGTGCAAATGAGATAATTTGGAACACCCAAATACCTGATTTCTGAGAGAAACCTCAGTGACAATAAACTTTGTCTACAGTTAAGTGTGGATGCAAAGTCACATGCTCTGTGTCAACAATTTGTTGTCACAAAAACAGAGGGCGGATTTCAGAAATCTGGTCCTTGATCTTTAATCCATTGGTTATCTTCCCTTTTTTTCTTCCTTTCTAAGATGCTTTAAATGGAGGAATATTTACTTTGATGCTTTAGTGCTTAACCTGGCTCTATTCCATCCCCCTGCCTCTCACTGAAAATGGTCAAAATTGCACACAGAAGAGATCATAATGGGAAACAGATAGGTAATACCTTATCCTATGCCAAGGTTCGGCAACCTTTCAGAAGTGGTGTGCCGCGTCTTCATGTATTCACTCTGATTTAAGGTTTTTAGAAGCTCTTTTTCTATAAGTCTATAATATATAACTAAACTATTGTTGTATGTAAAGTAAATGAGGTTTCTGAAATGCTTAAGAAGCTTCATTTAAAATTAAAACAAAATGCAGAGCCCCGCCCCAACCGGTGGCCAGGACCCGGGCAGTGTGAGTGCCACTGAAAATCAGCTCATGTGTTGCCTTTGGCACGCGTGCCATAGGTTGTCTACCCCTATCCTATGCTAATCATTACCTGCTGGGACCCCCCAGGCATCCAAATTGGGTAATGGTTGGCTGGTTATTACCCTTGAAAACTGGCCCATTACAAGGGCCTGCCTGTTATTTCTGGGGGTGTGGAGATAAGGGGGAAAGAGGTAGAGAAAATGGATTTGAGGGCCAGGAGCTTTTTATTTCCTGTCTTCGTTACAGATTTTTCTCAATTTGGTTTGTTTTTTTAAATGGTGCACTGGGGTAGGTAGTGCGAATGAGGAGCTCAGCTCTCTTCTAGCCCTTTTCAGTGGTGCAGGCTTCCTCTCCAGATAGATTGAGTGCCACTGGAGAGAGGACAACTTGAATCTCAGCCAGGGCTTGCACAGGATCACGCTGGTTACAAACTGAAATACTGCACAGTACATTACCAGGAGCCACTCAACCCAAGGAAAACCCTCTGGCAAAGGAGTTCCATCTCAGCTGGATGTTCAAAACACAGGAGAGTCCTCGAGCATGTTCAGATATGAGCTCTTATAGCATGGTTCTGAGTAGAGCATTAAATCCCTGCTTAGAAGCTATATACCAATTTTCCAGTAGACCTCCAAGCACTGTATTATCGACTAGCTAGCGAATAAAAGTTACCTTTAAAAAAAAAAAAACGCTGAAAAGTGTGGCTGTAGCGAGCTTTGTAGGCAGGGTTGGGAATTTGGGGAGAGAGGAGTCAAAATGTGAAAGGCCATTAGGGTCTACAGACTGGATTAATGTCCAACACTATATTCAAAACTGAATGTGAAAACGAAATACAGTGAAACCAAGGCAAAGAAAATAGCTTGTTGAAAATGTGGCTTCCCATTTCCTCCAAAGGTTAGGCACACACAAACACAAACACATCAGCACTGTTCTTCAGGCTCTCCCCTGATTCCTGGTTCAAAGCCTGGGTCCTGATCTTCAAATCCCTTACTGGAACAAGTGCAGCTATATTAGAGGCTGCATCTCCACCTATGTGTCACCACCACAGTTGTACTCCTCTGGGACAATGCAGATCACAGAGTCCAGTGCGAAGAATGTAAGAGCCAGGGGCAGGCCATTCTCATGTGAATACATTAGCAGTAGAACAAACTTCTAGAAGAGCTGAGTCTAATCCAGAGTTTGACCACATGCAGGTCATGCTGCAAAATCTTCCTCTTTGCTAAATCCTTCCTAATATTAGCAGATGATGGTTACAGCAACAACCATTCCCTTCCACCAGCACCGGTTCTCTACCCCTCCAAAATACCCCCCAAAACAAAAGAAACAAAAACAAAACCCAAAACCACTCTACTGCAAGAAGAGCCAAGCACTCCATGGAGCCCATCGGGACTCTTGTTATACCAGGCACTCAGATACTATGGCGATGGATGCCAGTACAAAATGGTAAGAGGAAGAAACAGAGCAATGGAGTCTGAAATACAAGAAATGTTAGCCTATAAAGTAAGAAATGCACCCCTCTTAAAACTTTTGGATTTGGTCAACAAACTAGCTTTCTCTACGAGGGCTACTCCTTTGTCCAAACTACCCTAAACAGCTGAAAAAGGTGAATTGTCCAAGGATCCTGATGAAGGTACCTGTCAGGTATTCCATCTGTAAATATGGCTCCATATCCAAAGGAGAGTATTTAAATTTGCAGTGGAGATGAGGGACTTGTTCAGTAAAAGAGCAAATTGTTTGGTGTAGTTCCAGTGGCTACACTGAAGGGAAGTACATTGCGCGTATGAGAATGATTTGATGGAAAACGTAGTCTCTTAAGATTGATGATCCTGAGCTTCAAGGTACCAGATCATGCAACTCTCATGACAATGTAAAGGCTCACAGTTTACATATTTTGAGAAGTGATTACACCTAGACTAGGACAGGGGGTTGAGTTGATGATAGAGCAGTAGACCTAAGCTGCTGCTTCTTATGTGGCATCTCCATTACTGAAGGTTTGCAATCATGGTAGCCCATTCTGTATGGTCTGCTGTTAATCTCTTTGCTGTTAAATAATCTTTTTTGATCCACACAGGATACCACATCGTCCATCCAAGATTCTTCTGCCATCAATTTTCCTGAAAGTGCCTGTAAACATGCATCGCCCTGTTATAAGCATAGGTCTCAATTCTGAACCTTAGCGTCCAAAATGTGGGTGCCTGCATGAAACCTGCAAGCTTAATTACCAGTTTAGATCTGATAGTGCTGCCACCAGACAGGAATTAGTGCCTGCCTCACTCTGGTCTCCCCAAACCTTCTCTGGGGGACCCCAAGACTCCGATGCCCCGAGTCTCACAAC
>NC_133774.1:23588419-23615246 GCF_003597395.2 Chelonoidis abingdonii
GGAACCACAATAGTCCCAGTTGGTGGCAGCGAGAATATCCAAGCTGGTAGTGAGCTTGGGGGAGTTTCAGGTAAGCACCCAGATTTTGGACGCTAAAGTCCAGGTTTGGGACAGGAGGCTTTACCACAGCATGCTCTTGGGAAAAGCACCAACCTACCCATATCTTTGCTGCCACAAGCCTCCACAATGCTTGGGCTAGCCCACGGATTTAGGAATGGGACTTCCTTAGCCTGCCAGAAAACCCTTAAAAACTACTGGTATCTAAGCATCACTCATTTGGAAGCTAGTTAGATGTCTAAGTATTAACAGTTGAACAAATAAGAGTGTATTTTAGCAAAGATAAAACAAAATGTACTCCTGAATGTGCAACATGTACTGTTCTTTTCAAACACTGTTTGCCACACTGCATAAGTCATTTAAATTGTAGATACAAGCATACTGCAGGATAAGCATAAATCTTCTTAGTGGGTAGAACTAGGTATCAACATTTCCACCTAAACTAGAAACAAATCTTTACAACAAAAATGCAAATAGCCATTTCAACAAGACTCAAGCACTACTCTTCTGTTTTTACACTTTCTTTCGGAGCAGCAAAACTTTCTGATTTACCAAGAAAGAGCCTGGATTTCATTATTTTACTATCTGATCACAAAATACAACTTAAACTTCACATTTTAAGAGACAGATTTGACTAAAAGGATCAGAGTATTTAAAAGCTTTAGACTCCTTATGCATAGTCAAATTAACTTGTTATTTATCAACACGACATTGACTGCAAATCTGATTGTCATGCTTGACCCTAATACTTCCATAATTAAATTCCCTGATGGTTAACTTGACTCCGTATTAGATGGTTAAAAGCTCTAAATACTCTGATTCTTTCCACCAAATATTCTGGAGCTATTATTTTAAATGTGAGCTTTAAACCTTCAGGTCAGGATAATGAAACAGCACTTCATGATGACATGTTATAAATGACTGAAAATCTGCCTCTGTAATGAAATGCTTTATCATCAACATCAATATCTATACACACACACACACACACACCACTTTTTCTGAATTATCTTAGATGTCAGGTCAACAAAACACCTGATCAAGCTTTTCCTACTCATGTATTCAAAACCAACAGTAAAAGAGTGAAAAAATGGTCTCACCTGATACTGCCTTTTGCACCTCTAGTGTTACAGACATGGGGAGATTCTGTATGAACAGACAGATTTCCTGGGATGTCATTCCACTTATTGGGGTACTGTTGATGGATAAAATCTCATCTCCTACTGTCAGCTTTCCCATAGATCCCTAATGTGGTTACAGAGATAAATGAATATAAATACCTGAGAGTCTTTACCACAGAAGCAGAGGGCAGAGCTTGCAGTACAAGAATAAATGTTTTACACTCAATGCTTCCAGTTTCCAGTGGTTACAGAAGGCAGAACACTGGCATTAATATACTCAGTTTACAGACAAGTAAAGTGAGGAACAGAATGTAGCTCAAACTTTGTGGTTAGCAAGTGGGAGATCTGATGACAGAAGGAACCTCCCAGTCTTTGTGACCCTGCATAGAGACCAGGCACTTCTCAGTGAAGATGTTGGAGGGGTTGCTTGGCTCCTAAAGAGGGTGGTATGAGGAAGAGGTCATGGTATTCTGGCTGAAAGAACCATAGTTTCTCTAGGATCTCCCAAAGCAGTGCTGCCTCTTAGTTATCACCGCCCCGCATTTGGGACCCTACTCAACTCCCATTAAATCAATTTGAATCTTTTCATTGCCTTAAAAAGGAGCTGGTATCAGGCCTTTAAGGCACAGGCTAAATATATTCCCCAATGAATCAGTGGTTAAGATAGGAATAGGGATCCAGGAATCATGACTCTCAGACCCCTGTTCAAATCACTATGCCATAGCCCCTCACAACAGTAAAGAGTCTCTCAATCAGCTAAGAACATTATGTCACACTTTACTCACATAAAAATTCTCCATAGAGTTGAATAATTTGCCTAAGGTCAGAATTCTATACACGTCAGGCAATTATCCCCACTGTAACAAGCACAGATAAAGTGCAGAGTAGATAAATGAATAATAATAGGAGAGAATGGTTACATCCTAAATTGCAATATAATTCTTGCCTATTAATAAGCAATGTACATTTTATCATTAATACTTAATGTTACTAAATCATTTCTCTTCATTACATAAAGCTTCTTTTGTTCCTGGTAAAGCAGAAAAATCATAGTGAGCCCTGAAACAATAATGACTAACACGGATTATTTCATTTTGGTATATTTTTGCCTGTTGACTTTTTCAAGCTTAAATCAGATGGGGCATGACTACGTCTCTAAAACATGTAGTTTAATGGCATATTAGAAAGATAAGGAATGAGACTTTTTTTTTTTTCCAGTGGAGGTAAATCTCTCGTTTGCAGGCATGTGTAAAATCTCACTTATCAAATATTAATCTCCACAAAGAGAAACCCAGGAGTAAACATCCGCAAAGTGACTCATATTTTTAAAATGTTACCCTTTCAGCTGCTCCGCCTGATCGTAAACCTGTTATCACAACTCTTATGGGAGTGGCCTGGATCTCCAAATCCAGGCCAAATGATTCATCTTCATTCCGCAGCAGATTAACTGTTTCAGCATTGTTCTGCCTGGGGATGTCGGGTGCTTCAGTCTTTTTGCTGTGTGGAAGTGTCCTGGCAATGGGCTTATGACAGGAACTGTGCTCCTCCATCTTCTGCCGTGGGAGATTGCAGCACTCCGTGCTCATCATGCTTTTTACTCTTGTGACTGCTTTGTGCTCCAGTTTAGGGGATCTCATAGAGTCAAGCTGTGCCTCTCGGAGTTCCTTCACTCCCAGATTAGTAGGATGACTCTCACGCATACCTGAGCAATCAAGCGCTTTGATCTGAAAGACGGACAAGTCCTCTGTTTGCTTTAGGGCACTCTCCTCAGACACCAAGGACTTGCGGAACACAGGGGAAGCTGCCTTACTGCCAGGGTGTCGAGACAATTCACCATCCTGGCCTTCATCATCAACTTCAGCAGAAGAGGTTGGGATGACAATGCCAGAGTCTTCCTTGGAATTTTTCTGGCTCTTGTCCACTTCCAAAGGAGGCAGCAGGACCTCTTCTTGCTTGACAAAATCATCCTCATCACTAACATCACCATCATAGAAAACAACTCTTCTCTGCCTCAGCAGTGGGCTGCGGGCAGACTTGGGACTACCATCAAGGCTCCCCTGTAGGGCAAATTCCACATGCTTGTTGAAAAGACCAGGTGACTTTCCACTGGTTGATGAAGCAAGACTGTTCGCTTTGGTTGTTCCTGCTTCTTTAGCAGCTAGAAAAGAATTGATTACATTTTTAACTGAGCTTATTGGACTAGTTTTATGCTTAGCATTCTACTGCAGCCACTTAAAAGAGACACGCTTGTTTGCAACAGAGGATTTTCGCTGTGTCTGTGTAGAAAGGCTGAGCTGTTTTTCCATGTCCTCCACTCTATACCTACCGTAAAAAAGCACCAGAAATGAAAGATGGTCTTGTGATTTACGGGTGCTTCCTATTCATTACACATCTGGATTTATTCTCAGCCTGCTTCTGAACCAGGACTGTGACCACAAGAAAAAAAGGGATCGCACACACACTTATTTTTTAAATTCAAATAGTGGAAAATCCTTGTAATTCTGCTTCAATCTATGCAAAGAACTGACCTAATCGATTCACACTGAGAGAGAGAAAGACACTCAGCCAAAACACAAGCACACAATCTGTTTCATTCTAAAGACTGAGTGATCTAAGACTTCCTAGTCATACCCTTCTTATTAAAAAACGATATATATAATATATATTCATATGGATAGAATATAATACAAGCTTATTTTGTGTAGTGTCTCACACAAACCATATCCAACATTGATTTGTTGAGTTAAATAATGAAATTTCAGAGATAAATACTGACAAGGGCAGAGACTATCTGAGAAGCACAGAAATATATCTGCTCTCCCATGCATATGCGATTCTTGAATTGAGATGGAGACTCAGTATGGAAGAGAAACAAGATTGTGTTCCAGGTAGACCATAGAGAGGAGAAAGATCTCACAAACGTGCAAAATATTTTATGGCAGCACCACATATTCTGGTGTAAAGACAAAGTTTCATGTACCTGAGATATTTAAGACTGGTCTGATTTAAATGTAATCAGATAGTCACTAGTGACTTGATTAACTTGCAATGATAACTTAGATTTGGTCAGCCAAACCAATAATATAAATTCATTCTCTAGTCAACTAATCAAAGTTGCAATACAGTCACACACTGTGCACATTGTATTTAGACTCCTTCTTTCATTTTCTGAAGCATCACATTACAGGCTGTTGGCTAGCACTGTACTAGCTGGCATTTATACCCAAAACGTGGCATTCCTGACACAACGCATGCAATGACCACCCCACATATATCTTGCCATTTCTTTTGATTTCCGTGGCTTACTTAGATTGCTGGGAGGAAGAGAGCTGTCGTCCAAAGAGCTGTTTCCACTTTTCTGACGGAGCTGCTCTTCATCACTGGAGCCTGTTACTTGTGTGTCAGAAAATGACATCTGACTTGGCCCATCTTGTGGGAAGAACTGGGAAAGCTCTGTTTCAGAACTGACAGATCCCTGCTGAAAGGAAAATAAGTAAATAAAACTGAAGATTGGTGGTCATTTATGTTAATAGCACCCTGTGTGTGTACTATCTAAACATCACTAACTTCAGCCTCATAACACATTGATAACTACAGTAAATCTTAATATCCCAATTCTACAAACAGGGGCACTGAGCCACAGTGAGATTAAGGCCAACATTTTCAAACATAGGTGGCTGACGTTAGGCATCTGAAACGATATTTCAGCACCAACAGGGACGTGATTTTTCAGACACCCTTGGTTTGTCGAGGGGGCATACAGCACAACAATCAGGGGTTAAACCATTCACCTTTATGATTCCCTTTAAGTTCCTCCCTTCTTGAGAGACTACAGGTATTTGTACTCCCTCCCTGGGACTGACTGCATTTCCTACTTGGCCTCTCCAGAAAAAAAAGATGTCCACCACTATTACAACATACAGAAAGCAATTACTTTATTATGTATGAGCAGACTACATGTTCCAAGGACCATGCCCTACTCACCATCTCAGTGCCCATATGCATACACCATTAAGCAGAGCTCACTTTTCACAAGACTGAAATTAAACCACAGCACATGACAAACAAGTGATTGTGGTCCTATTTGGGGGACAGCCTTTCAGGCCAGCCCCACTACAGGTTGCTTCTAGAAGCTGCCTGCAGAACAGACCTAAAGGAGAGTTTTCTACTGCTGACAGTGCCTGTCTCCCAGCAATATAGCGTAACTAATGGAACCCCTTAGTATGACACAGGCGTGACATGGAAGAAGCATAGATCTTTTGTTCTGAGTAATCCGATTCTTTAGTAAAAGCTTATCCTAAGTCATCATCTCTTTGTGTTGTATTTTAATTTGTTTACCCGACTTGCTGGCTCCAGGAATCGTTTCATTGTCCAGCTCAGGGGTGATGAGGCCTCTCCTTGTTTGGCCTTCACACTAGGAGATGGACTTTTCTGCAGAATCCCTGTTAAACAAGATTCAATTAGAGACCAAAAATTAAAGCTATAGAATATGTACACAAGCAAGCAGAGCATTGGTCGTTCTTGTTATTTATACAGTGCTCATCACCATATTATCTGAGTCCCTTTAAAAACAAGTTTTATTTTATTTAACAAGTCTCTAATGTATCTCTCCATCCTGCAGATAAGCTGCTACTTCGTTATTTAGCTTACAAAAGTTAGGAACGTGAATCGAAATTTATCACAAAAGATAGCAATCCTCCTGCTTCCAGTCATACTCTAGGAGAGGGAGGGTGGAGGTCACTGCTCCAAAATGGCTGCATCTCTGTTCACAGAAAATCATTTTGGTGTAAATAAGATTGATTTAAAAAAAAACAACACTAACATTTTTGTCTGAAAATCAGCTAGCTGGTCATTCCTCCAATTTGAAGCAAAAAGGTGAATATTCTCTTTGTCTCCTATTAAGGAATAATGTGATTAGAGCTCATATGTTTTCCTACAAGTTCACTTTCATCTGTAGGATTTTAGAAATGGCTAATGTCATGTTCAAACAGAGACGGGATATCCCATCTGAGGGACCACGTTGAAAATTTGCCAGCAGCCTAATAGCCATATCTAATTTGTTAAAAATGAACTAGATTGTAGCTACTCTTTTCTTGAACAGAGAGGTGTGTCCTGTGCAGCCTCCCAGTCCCAGAATGCAAAGCTCTGTCCTGATCATTAGATCAGAATGGAGTAGTAACTTCCTCACACTCTGACGTTATGGTGATTGGTGCCTCAGAGATATCTAAAACTGACACACAGTGCTAAGGATGTGAGCTACGTAGCAGCTATGACTGAAATACATAACATTTTTAATTAACATAGTACTATGGAAAGAGTGGAACATTTCTCAATAGGAGTTTCAAATATTTATGACTGCAAAGATCCCAATAGCACTCCAATAAATGTTGCCATGTATGAAAAATAATGGACAGATCTGACACGACATAGAAAAAGAATGCGTTGCTACCTAAGACATGAGGGGAATAGGCATCCTTGCTCTCTCGATGAGTGGTGCATGCTATTGCTTCATCCATCTCCTGTTCAGAAACCTAAATTTTAGTAGAAAAGAGATGATGTGAGTTTGCTGTAGAACATAAGAAGCTAAGATGAGTCTGAGCACTGATCACAACAAATATTACTGTTATTTTAGAGGTCTGAGCAAAGGAATGTGAACCAAGAGCTCCCAAGTTCTGGTCCTAGCTCTGAATCAGATTCCTCTGTGACCCTGAGCTGGTCTCTTTAGAAGGGGTACGCGGAAAACATGGCCAGCCTATTACAAAGTGAAAGATGTCAAAGTGTCACATTAATGCACAAATGTTAAATATAAAGGTTGCATCAGGCTTGCATAAATAAAGCAAATGCATTATCATGCCATGCATTTTATCTAAGTAGCTCACTACCTTGATGTTCTAGAGAAATATGTATGAAAAGATAATATTTTCAGCCATTTGTCTAAAATATTCCACCAGTAAAAGACATGTTAAATTAAAAAATACGAAAAAGCCAGACTTTTTGAAATACTAGCTGACTTTAGTTTTAATTCCCCCTTTTACCAAGTAAATAAATAAATAAAATCAATAATTGGTAACTATAATATTTTCCACACATAAAAATACATTGCAGTGACATGTTGCATTTGAAATATCTGGATTATTCTAACACCTTCAGAAATTTCTAGAAAACATTATATGCACCATTAGAACTGGAGCTGCTGGGAACAGGAATACATAGCATCCCAGGTTTCTGTTTTCAGATACGCCCAATGTGATTTCAATTCACTCAACTTTACATGAATTATAACTCGGCACGAAGACAGGTCAGAAAGCTGAACCTCTTTGAACTAAGAGAATCTGAATTATCCCTAAGCAAACTCAGCAGTTTAAACATAATTTAAATGCCACATCCACTAAGAATAACAGAAGAAAGAAAACCTTTGTGGTATTTCTCTTGGAAATACATAAAAATACTGAAGCTTGTATATTCAGTAACAAAACTTTCTGTGGCGCTTTTGCGTGATGAAGTGGGAGATTAAATATAAAAATGTATGAAACAACATGAACCTTAACAAAAATATCTTTGTCTTCAGACCGTGGGATGGCATTGCAGCTGAGGAATATTAACCAAGAGCCTCACCCACATTCTTGCCATTTTCTGTAAAAGGTCTCAAGTGGCATAAAGAGACCTTAAAAGCCCCAGATCCACCAGGGGAGAATTCCAATGGGGCCGGAGCTGAGGAAGACATCCAAAGGCAAGCCCAGCATGAGGGGGACTAGGTGAGGCCACAGGATTGGGGAGATTCTGGGCAGCGCTGTGCCCACAGGCAGCCAGGGACAGGATGCTGTAATTTAAATAGTGGTCTAAATTATACTGCAGCTTGTGGAACAACCAGGATTTAGAGGGTACAAAGGTGGTGTGAAGATGCCATAACCCCTCCCCCCACCAAGCTGAGAGTTCTGCGCTACCATCTCATCACAGTGTTTATAGTGTATGTAAGGTCCAGGAAGGTCCAATATTTTTCCAGAAACTGGGAATGGACAATGAGATGGATCACTCAATTATTGCCTGTTCTCTTCATTCCCTCTGAAGCACCTGGCATTGCCCACTGTTAGAAGACAGGATACTGAGCTGGATGGACCATTGGTCTGACCCCAGTATGGCCATCCTTTATATTACGTAGGATGCCTTTTTTGTGCAACGAGAAGGAAAAAGAAAATACCAACTCCAGCAAGATCTCTTTTTTTCGGCTCTGTCTATATCAGGAGTGTCAAACATTCTGTGAAGAGGGACAAATGCAATTATTAATTAGCATTTGTGGTCTGGGGAATAAATTCACGGCTACATATATGCCCTCTTTGCACTGTATTTCCCAATCCCCACCACCATGTAGGAATCATTCCAACCCCAGCTTCTGAAGTGATCAGCGATCAATGAACAGTTGAAGGGCCAGCATTATGCTCTTGAGTTAACACTCAATTGAGATGAATGAGGATAGGGCAGGGAAGAGATTTGCACTCCTTGGATAATTGTTTCAAGGTGCCAACAGTCTCATGGTTACAAAGTGCCTTATGACGCTGCAATCAATGAACTACAACACTGTCCAACACAATACATAGATTTGTTATGAAGTTCTGCTGGTATTAGATTCTGGGCCCAACTCTGATTCCCTGTCCCTTGCTCTACCCCAGAGCTTCTCAAACATTTTTTTTTTTTTTGGTCGACGGACCCCTTTTCAAATGCAGTGTTAATCACGGACCTCCAGCTGAAAAACTGATGGACAAAGGTATATGTGTATTTCACATAAACATGTACTGTTAGTAATGCTTTAAGGAAAAGAGTATCCGAATGCTTACAGATGTCAGTGAGATGGATGTGCCTGCTTCTTACTGCAAAGTCTACCTATCATTCGTGTCATTGCTTGCATTTTGAGGACCCCTCCCCCCCATGCAATCTCTAAGGACTCCCTGGAGTCCCAGGACCTCAATTTGAGAAGTGCTGCTCTACCCGATAGATGAACTGCCTCTCCTTCAGTTATCAGAAGCCCTAGCAGTGATCACTCAATAGCCTTGTAAGACACCCACCAGTGCCTATCATCTGTACATCTGAATTGCCAGAAAATAAATCCCACCTGTGGAACCTACATTACAAGTTTTTCTCAAGCTACATATTGTTACCTCCAGGACAGGAATGCCAAATCATTCTGGTCAATAGGAGAAATCAGAATTCAGAGCACTTGTGCCTTATAAACAGGTTTCCATTTGTATTTAGGAACTCAAACGTCAAAATTTTTCTGATCTCTCTAAAACAAATATTTTCCCAACTACATTCCTGTACAGCCTACAAGGTTTTATATTCCCATGAAATTCTTTGGCTGGTAAAATGAAACAAGTTATTATTCCATATTGCTTGGATGAAGGAGTCTCTTATCTTTCATCACCGATATAAGAAATAATTTGCTTGAAAATAATTATACACTTTATAAATGCAGACATTTAAAAATGCTTCTGCAGAATCTGTGCCAGGGAAAAGACATCACAGATTCATTTCTTCTACAGAAAAACTTTGATGTTTGGACAGGTTAACATTTTTAAAAGATGCTGTATCCACTATTTTATTATGGTTTATTGACTCAATCTGCTAATATTTATCCCTGGCAGCTACTGTTGCAATTCAGTTCCACCCAAAGTGATTGTAACAATAAAGGTGATATGTACAGTATTTATTTTGTCAGCTTCAAATTCATAGGTTTGTCCCTTAGTCCAACTGCAAACAAATCAGTGAGGATATCAACTGGACTATCTCACAGAAAAATAAGTCTTCCCAGTTAAAGCTACAACTGGTCGATAGTGCCAACGCAACAAGAAAGGTCTAACACAACTATGCATTTATAGATAAGAAGGGACCAACACAATCACCTGGACTGACTTCCTGTGTAACACAGTCCATGAAATTACCTGGAGAGAAAACAGAAGTGTTCTCTATTCACCAAATCTCAAACATTCACCCCCAGATTGCAAGAACAAAGGAAAGCAACGTGCAGCTATATGAAGCTGTCTTCTCCTCACCTTGGGGTTGGGATGACGACTAATGATAAGGCTGACTGGACCCGGACCACACTCACTCAGAATGGCATAAGCTTCACTTAGTGCTGCATGGCGCAGACTCACTAAATCTGCCTCCAGAATCTGGTCACCCCGGCTAGAAAGACAAATACAGCCAGTTTGCACATCTGTCTCATATAAAACATTTGGGCTGTTGACTAGTGGCCAAACTTTTCAAAGACATATATCTGGAAGAGATTTGATTTGCAAAAAAAAGTCCAGCTCTTGCTCCCATTGATGTGCATGATGATACCACTTTGACTTCACTGCAACCACCAGCAGGATCCAATGCTCCTTTCTGCACTTACTGTCAGTGCAACACAGTGTATTTCATCAGTGTATAAAACTGACTGCACCAGACAAGAGTGAAAGTGAACATTTGGCTCCAGTTGTAGGTATTGTTTTCTGAGCACAGAAGCCAAACGTTCAATGCAGACAGGTTATTCCTTACCACCATCCTGAATTACTTAAACATACAGCATCTTTTTAACATGGTTGGTTTGGCACTCATGACGTACTATGAGTTTATGAAACTGTTTCAGATTTGAACTAAAGAGAAATGAGATGAGAGGCACCTCATTTTCACTTGAAATTGGGGTAACAGAACCCAGTTTGATCAAACAACGCCTCTTCTGTGACAGGACTGTAAATTGTTCATTTCAGTTCCTTCACTCTTGACAGCTCTTGGAGTATCGACATCTGGAACCATTCAAAGCAAAGAGAATCATCTAGAGATATTACCACTGCGTTTTCCCTGATTAAAAACATCATCTTTAGCAGGGATTTTCATACAATCTACTGACTTTAATTAACTTCCCTTTTAATTTGAATCAATTGTGATGATTAACTGAAATGTAGTTTTAACCAACAGTCTAACTGCCAAAAGCAAATTCAAATGGCGGTTGATGTCACCTAACAGTATTTCAATAGTCCACACACTCTTTTCGGTTGAAAAAGGGAAAGGTGTGTGTGTTGTGCAACTTTATCACTGCTCTGACAGTTTGTATGTTTAGGAGAGACATAACTAGGTTTGGTTTACCTAGTAAACCGAAGACATAAGTCTTTATTTACAAAGAGCCAACCATATAACAATTAGAAATGGGCTAAATCTGGAACCATTTACATACACAGATGTACATTTGAGGGGGCTCTGATAAGTAGGATCTGAATCCAAACCCTCTCTTGTTTTGCAAAGCCAGAATCTGACTAATGAGGTTTTGTGAAACCAAAATCAAAACCACCTTCACAGCTTTACCATATGGAATCAAAAACTGCTGATGAGACAAGATGTCTCACAAAAAGCATCTCAAAGAGTGAACTAGAAAACTGGGAAGCGTGAACGGATATAGTCAACTGCTTACCCTAATAAATGATGCAGCTGTTATACACAGACACAGCTAAGACTGGAGAAATTTTCAAAATAGGTTTAAAGGTAAGCAAGCGAATATTAAAATATTGTCTCCTGGAAAAAAATACATTTTTTTTCTGGTAATAATTTTGAGCATTTTTGGCAGGGTTACAACCAATACATTATTTTCCCTCTTATCCCAGAATCAAGTTGCTAGTTCCAGGTCCTCATAGTAAGTGAAATCCACTACACCCACATAAAAAGAGTATTTAGGTTCTATGCAAATAGAGTGCAGAGAGACTGAGGTGGTGAAATTTCCTTCCTCTCCTGACTAGGGTGGCTGAGCAGGACTGCTGCACACCTCTATATTGGGCCGCACGATTAAGGTCAATGAGAGTCTTATGGCCTCAGCCTTGGCTCATCTCCATTGTAGCCTTCTGCATTGACCTACATGGGGCTGGCACAGAGCCATTCTCCACAGCATACAAGTGCACACAGGTACCCATGCATGGGCACTCCACCCAAGCTGAATCAGCTAGGCAGGAACATAGGAGCCGGAAGGACATTTCTGTAGTTTCACCCAACAGCTCTTAAGCCAAATAAGAAAACCTGGAGTGGAATATAAAATAATTTCCGGTCACTTAATCCGGTGCTGCAACCAGAGACGCAATCTGCTGCAGAAAATTCCCACAACTCTTTTCAAGAAAGTTTCAGGCGACTAAACTCTAACAGAGCAGAGGAAATCTCCTGCTGATTCATTTTGGCTCTGACACTTGACATTAAGTTTCATTTCCTGTTGATTCCAGGCTGGACATACATCATTAGGTTGTGTTGCCTCTTGGAATCTCTAAAACAGCTGTCCCCAGGACTATGCAACTGTCCATATCATATCAATGAAGGCTTTGAAATGTTTTCAGGAATTTTTAAATACCCCTTTGTAATTTTTTAACTTACATATTCTTATTAATTTTGCTGCAATCATCTAAGTCACTCATCAAAAAACTCCAACTGCAATGGAATTTTTTTTAAAGTATTGGCCTCATTGCTGATAATGAGTCTTCCAGCAGATTTCAACATTATGCTGTAAAAGTGCATTGGCATTTTTTTGCTTTCAGTTCATAACTCACCTTAATCTACCATCCATTTTAGCCACCGATCCTGGGGCCAAGCTGTGAATGTATATCCCTGGAGAGCTATTTTCCAGCGTGAGACAACAGGCACCAATCCCTAATCCAACCCCTGGCTCTGCAAAAAACAAACAAAGAAAGAGGAAAAACTGTTTAGTCCCTTTTGATTGTAATCACACAGGACACAGGAGTGTTTATGTTCCAATCACACTGATAACCAGGAATAGTGCATTGTTTCAGAGCTGGTCTTTGGGGTGTCATTCAGGAAGCCCAAACCACACTGCAATTAGAAGTGAAAATATTTATCTTTAACCTCTTTAAGGAGGTCCACGAGTGAGAGGACCAACTTCAACCTCACCCACAACCAATCCTACTCACTTCCATGGCCACATTTCAGCCACACATTGCTTTACAGTATCTCACTGTAAAAATACCTCTAGCATCAGGAACATAATGTGGCATCTGCTCTGTCTACAGATGTAACATTATAATAATAATAAAATATAATTGGTGTGTCTAGAGGAACTTTAGGAAATTTAAGCAAGAAAGTTACTTAAACCATGTTTCTCACTTCCATTACCATTTGGTTAAATTCTGCTATTTCGTTTAAGTACCTGCCATCAAGGTCTGGCACAGGAAGGGCCTGAAGAAAGTCGGTTGAGGAAGGAGAATGTTTTCTGGAGTTCAGTTAATTGACAATTCTGAGTGTGCTGAATGGCTTAAGTGATAGCTTTGTGGAGGTTTATGAGAGGAACATGAATATTTAGAGTCTATGGGAACAGTAACTACAGAGAAAACTCCGACAGACAGATTAGCCCCTCACCCCAGCAGCACCTGACCCATCCCACAACCTTCCTACCCCAGTAGCACAAGGACCTCCTCTCGTAAGACCTTCAACCTTATTTTGTTGGTTGCAGATCAAAAAGATGGAAACTTTTCAAAAGACTCTTGGATATGGTGGGTCACAGGATCATTTTTCAGTCATTTTGCAGTTTGCAGACTGAACAAGATGAGAACCTCTGGATGAGATTGGTGTGGGAAAATGTGTTAGTATAAGAGTATTAGCCTTGTGTGCTAGGAATCACTGGAAAATACATGCAGATGGATAACACCCATTTTCCAAGTTAGTTTAACCAGCTGAGCCGTAATAAACTTTCTTTAACCTTTGTTGAGCATCACGTCCATGATGATCCTGTCCTTTGGTCCTGGGCCTTTGCGACATGAGGAGGAAGTGTCTCCGTCTTCAGAGCCAGGTGCAGGTGTTCCTCCACTTGCGCTGGAGCTTGGGGAGCTTGATCTGCTCATTAAAATGGGGGTTGGACATGGGGTGAGGCTCGGACTGCGCAGTCTCGTGCGCACTGTGAGGGTCACTACACCTTTCTTGAGTTGCTAAAAAGAGGAAGAGAACTTATTAGACTATACAGTCACCTGACGCACAACAACACATCATCTAGTGAATCATGTGTACAATCAATTGTGGCAGCGGAAAATAAAACCTTGGCATTAAACTGTACTAAGCAATGAGAGATACAGTCTGTCTCTCTCTCTTACTGTGTCTATAATTCTGTTACCTTAAACGTCTGAATGGCCTCCTGATGGGTCAGCCCTTGTAAAGATTCTCCATTTACTTCTAGAATTTCATCCCCTGGCAATCAGATGCAAAAATGAAGTCAGCATTTACACTTGGATAGAGTATAGTATACAGATACAGGACTGCTCCTTGACATTAGCGAAGCAGTGAGCTACCACAAGGTTCCCAATTTATTACGCTACAAAAAGCATTTAATTGCTTTCTATTTATTTCCATTTGCTGTAATGCCTTTGTAGTTAATATAGTGCTGAAGTAGTGGAGCACAGAATATTCTTCAACTGTGATTCTTCATCTTCAATTTTTATTATAACAGACCAATTGAAAACATTCTGAATTTTAACTGGAGTCAGAATGTTTGGAGTGGAAGCTCCCGCTGTGGAGTCTAACGGGGGCCCATGGTCTCTTCACGTTGTTCCCATACTAGGACGTCCCAGGAGTTTGGGAATCAGAGTGGAGCATAATGTTATGGCACCCACGTGGCCATACAGAGAAAGCTGGCCTTAGGCCCACACACAGAACACGAATGACATTCTATTTAGTACACTGAGAGTATTCAGAGAGAAAAGTGAGCTCTACACAAAGAGGTGGCTGACAGTCAATGACAACTTCATCCCAAAAAAGTCCCAGAGCTATGTCTGCTTGCTCAGTAATACAAGGCTTTGGGTCACAATACTTACAACCAGCTGTGTTGAGCTGTTTCTTTCTAGGGAGGAAGAGAGAGCAGGATCCAGATCTCTCTTCTCCAGTCTTACACACACCTACATCTGTGCACAATTAGACAGTGCACTATCATCAGCCTAGTCTTCCCTCCACCTTTTTCTAATCCAGTGCAGAACTGAATAACTAAGCTCTGAACAGCCTGTGACTGACTAGTGGAGGACTGTTAGGTTTACGGGCTATCTGGTAACTATTGGCTTCTCAGAGCCAGTGCACAAAGATCACATAGGAGTGCCTTCCTGCAGAAGAGACGGTACTTGCAGTGCTATGTAAACCGACATTCTAAACACACGGTCAGTTGGTACCTTTACCAATCAGTCTAATATGTGAGCACACACAATGCCATGGCTAATCGACGTGAGTCTACACAGCCAACCTGAATGGCAGGAAAGGTGGTAATAAATCAGGCCATGTCCATGCTTTACTAACTAGTGGCATGATCTTATTGTCTTTCTTCTCCTTCCTCTCCTCTTTCCAACCCTGTGTCTAATTAGACCATTCTCATCATGTCAGCTCTACACAGTAAGCTCAGCATGGCAGGGACTGTGTCCAGTACATTGTGGGTGCTCAAAAATCCTAAACAATAAGATCCCAAAACAGACTCTCTGAAGTACATTTCTCTGTACCCTGCCTTTCTGATACATTCCATATGGACACCCCTTTGCAATACACTTCCCCAGCTAAGCAAGCAGAGCTTCTAGCCCCGTTGAACAGGGTTCACAGAGAAAAAAAAAGAAAAGACCTGTATGTACCCCTCCAAACTTAATTCCTAGCTTAGATCTGATAATGCTGCCACCAACCAAAACATAGTGTTTGGTACACTTTCTGTCCCCCAAAAACTTTCCCTGGGGAACCCAAGATATACACTGATCCAAACTCCTTGGATCCTAAAACAGAGAGGAATTAACCTTTTCCTCCCCCTTCCCCCTCCCAGACTTTCCCTGAGAGGTACACTGATCCAAACTCCTTGGATCCTAAAACAGAGAGGAATTAACCTCTTCCTCCCCCTTCCCTCCCACAAAATATCCCTGGTGAGTACAGACCCAATCCCCTTGGGTCTTACACAAGGACAAAATCAGTCAGGTTCTTAAAAAGAAAAGCTTTTAATTAAAGAAAGAAAAAATAAAAATTATCTCTGTAAAATCAAGATGGCAAAATGTTTACAGGGTCTCAGCTTTACATAGACCAGAGGGACTCCTTCCCTCCTAGCCTAAGTATAAGTTACAGCAAACAGAGATAAAATATCCTTCCAGCAAAACACACATTTGCAAATCAAGAAAACAAATATAAAGACTAATTCGCTTTCTATCTAGTACTTACTAATTAGAACATGAGAGACTGTTTCAGAAAGATTGCAGAAACCTGGTTGCATGTCTGGCTCCTCTTAATCCCAAGAGAGAACACAGAACAACCCAAAAAGCACAAAGAAAGACTTCCCTGCACCAAGATTTGAAAGTATCTTGTCCCCCGATTGGTCCTCTGGTCAGGTGTCAGCCAGGTTCACTGAGCTTGTTAACCCTTTACAGGTAAGAGAGACATTAACCCTTAACTATCTGTTTATGACAGGCCTTTTATGCAGAATTGGATTCTCCTCACTAGATATACAATAAGATTCCAGGAATGTGACTGTGTGTGTCACTCTGAGGCCTAAAATTTCTGTTGAGGCAGTGTGAGGCAGTGGAAGCAGCTACAAAGCATGGCTGAGAGCTACTTTTGTTAGAATATCACCAAGCTGAGTCGTCACCGGGTTTTGCTGCATTTTATTGTCCAATTTTCAAGTTCTCAGCCATTTTGGTTTTACAAATTACACCATGAGGTGTACAGCTACAATAAGGCATGTCTCTATGCCATGCCAAGAGTCCTAGACCACTGTGATATCAGAGATAACTCAATCAATCATCATCCTTACTCTACAGCTGATTTCCATGAAACAATTTAATTGGCTGTCTGAGGGAGATTTCACAGACGATGGATTAGTTGGCCCAACTGCTACACCCCAGCACCCAACTGCCACTCTCACAAATCCACACAACCCTTCCAGCATAACCACTCACACAACAGCATAACCAGCATACTCACTAATCCCCAAAAGACATAGCCTTTTACTGCAGCACACCCCCTTTGTTCGCCACCTGTGCAAATCCACACAACTCTACCAGCACAACCCCTTGGATATAAAATCAACACAACCACCCACAGAAGACCACAAACAGATTCACAGTCTGCTTCTCTCCAATTTTTACATTCTCAACAATTTGGGGCTTTTTAATTTTTTTTTTTTAAACACACAAGTTTATGAATTACCTGTGCAACAGCACAGGATTTTAGCTTCTAGTACCTTCTTTAAGTCTTCCATCAGCAGCAGCTGCTCCATTTGGGAATATAGTCTTCACAAAAATTCCCATGCGTCCCCGAGCAGAATCCTGGCCTCCCACAATGCTGAATCCAAGACCCTACAGAGACAGGAAGAAGTGATATATTGATGGCTCCTAATTGTGTTATCATTTATCTCAAAAAGGTTGTTTGATAGTCCAAGAGGAAAGAAACAAGAAAATCTAATTAGCTGATGGTGAATTATGCTGTGATTTTATTCTCTGCTCTCTTCTCCTGATCTACCCTCACCTATTGCTCAGCCTGAAAGTAGTCATAGTCATCCTAAAATACAGAAAAAGTTTATTTTAAGTTATTAGGCTTCTATGGTTTTATGTTATTCATTTCTACTTCTCCAACTATAACAGCAGTCTCTTAAATTGATGGATCGTGGAATTTCCACCCAAGAGACCCATATCCAGGATTAACTGCAATTTTATTCTGCTATCACAGATATTGCATTTCCTCAGGAAAGAGAGAAATGTAAAAAGATGACATAAGGTCAGTGCTGTAATGTTAGCAGAATGTGTGTGTGTGTGTGTGAACGTTTGTTTACTTAAATAAAAGAAGAATTCCATATTTAAAAGACATGTACATAAACATTCCCCCAGAGTCTATTCCCTTCTCTGTAAATGCCCGTAATTCCTATTACTTTGTTGGCATCCTTTCATCTACGAGAGACAGTGGGAATTGCAGTCTGTGATGTAGATGGTTTGGTCCTATTACTATCAATGGGAATTACAGCTGCTGAGAGAAACAAACCCCTTTCAGAATTATTACTTCATGAAAAATATGGCCATGAAAAATACTACTCCGCTTGTTACACTAGTATCATAAATATGAGAAGAAGTTATTTTAGAGTTACAGCACGTTGGGCATCCCTGTAAAATACATTAGCACCTAGTGTACACGCAAACATGATATTGCACACAGAGATCATGGGAGGCACTGTGGCCTAGTGAAATGCCTGGAGAAATAATCAACCTGGACTCTAGTCTTGGTTCTGACTCTTAACTTTCTATAATTTTTAGGCATTCAGAATAAGGGTGGTGATTGGCTAACTCACCTCTGCTATCACAATGGTCTAGGAAGATACAGTATAAAAACAGACAGATTTTCTTGTGCAAAGTGGGCTATTGTGAATGCAAACAGGTACTTGGCTGAATGAATACCTGTTTTGCATACTCGCATGCATATCTGTACCTATGAACTCATTCTTATTTAATATTTATGTTTCCATAGTGACCAGAGGTCTCAATCAGGATCTGGGCCACAACATGATAGATACTGCACACAAACATAGGAAGATATAGTTTCTGCCTCATTCATATTTTGCAGGCATGACTTAGACATTCAGGTTTGAAAACTTGGCTCTTCAGTGTTTATTATTATTGATCATCATGTACAATGAAATAAGCACATGACAGATTTACTTTAACAAACATTCAGGGCTTGATTTTCACAGGCGCTGAGGTTCAGTGGGAGTTGGGAGCGCTTAGCTTCCCAGAAGATCAGGCCTTTGTGATGCTGTGTGAAAATCCTCACCTTGCCTTGTCCTTTCATCAGGACAATGTTGGAAATAATGGATGGCTGGGCCAGTCTCCATGGAGATTCCACCTGAGCTGCACTCAGTGAGCGGGTAGATTTCTTCACAATATGGTATTCCTAACGAACATCAGAAATTAAATTTAATTCATTCTGAGTGAATGACACAGGCACCAATGTGCTTCATGGGAAAAGTTCTGACATAGTCATGGACTAAATAAAAATTAAAATGGCTATTGTATATTAGAATATACACCTGGTGATGAAATCCTGGCCTCAATGCCATCGACTTCACTAGGGCCAGAATTTCACGTTATATCTATTTAACAGATTTTATGCTGTAACAGTTAAAATATTTTTTTTTTGTAAACTGAGATACTGTGTAGATTCATGTTCTATAGAAGTTGTGATCTTCTGAAGTAACAACTATACCATCATCAACTGAAACAAAGAAACACACTATTTGTTTAAATAGTTATACCCCTTTAACTACAGTATATTCATGCATTACACTGGCATAGTACTTATCTCTCCCTCAGCAACTGTAACAGCCTTCTACTTCCTTACAGCTAAAGGACTCCTCCTTTAGCTCAAGTGGTAGGTGCTGAAGCCTGGGGTCAATTCCCCCATGATGCACTTATGCAGACCCAGTTTGTTATAATTATTTCTAGCACCTTGAGGAAAAACCTTGGACTGAGTAAGGACCTGGGAATTTGGCTGTAAATCATTATTAGGCAGAGTAAATAGTATAACCACTCACCTGCCTAGTTCCTGAGGATTCAAGCTGCTGGGGAAGAGAATGTTTTCTCCCTCCCCGGGAATATTTCACTGCTATTTCATAATTTGATTCACCATTCTCCACAGTCAGTTCATCATTTTCTCCCACAGATTCTAAACGGGATCCAGCCCCTGAAGGACAACCCAGGAATGCCATTTATTAGCCAAACAGCAGCACCTTTCAATTCTGACAAGTCATGTGATGGTTGACTTATGCAAATCATAAATCAAACAATACTATGGCACAGCACCCAGTTGGGTAGCTCAATAATTTCCCATGGAAGAGTTAATTTTGATTGTTATAAATTAGTGAAGAGCATTGCATACAATTCTAAAGATGCAGGAGCATTCCCATCTCAATCTCATGCTGACAAAAATTTCTTTGAAAATCTATGGCCAATGCAAAAAATCTTAGGTTCTGTGATTAGCGATAGTAAACAAAATGAGATAAAAACAGAGAGCGAGCCAGAATTCTGCTGATGGCATATGTTGGTGTGCAGCGCTCACAAGCTTTCTTTATAGCTTACAGAGCTGACACTGTAGCTGCATTCATGTCTGGAAATGTCTCATCATCCTGAAAGTAATTTTTCAGGAATGGAAGAAGGAACATGGTGCCAAAAAACATGATTTGCCTTCCTTTCTGGCAACAGTCCCAGTTATCTTTAAAAAAAAAAAAAAAAAGAAGTAAAAGTGAATGTAGAGTTGGTGTAAGGTACTGAATCATTTGCCTTGAAGGACATCCTGTAATTAGCCAAAGGGTATCCCAGTTTTTCCACACATCATCATCAATGTGCCTCCATCACCAGCTGAAGAAACCACTCATTCGATCCACCTAAGGCCTTGTCCACACTTATGGCAGTGTGTAGGGTATGTGTAGCTACATTCTACAATGAAAGGCAGGTTGCATCCACGCTTGTTATTACAGCATATAGCTACACATGGCAGTGGACAGCTTCAGCAGGGACAGCAGGATCCTATACCGCTAACAACAACAGTGTGAACGCAGGAGACATTACTTGCAAGTGTAGACAGCCGTGCAGGGTATATAACCTACACGGCTATCTACACTTACAAGTAATGTCTCCCACGTTCACACTGTTGTTATATAACCCTTGAGTTCAGGCGTGAGGGGCACCCTGCTCTACTCTACCCGCCTGAGCCATGCGTCACCATCTACTCTGCTAGCTGGGCATGCAGCCTCTGTACTCTATATGCTGCCCTAAGTGTAGACATCGGTTTAGAACCTCTGGCCTACAAGTTTTTCTTTTTGAGCCCCCCTCTCCCTGCAACATGTTATAGAAACTCCATGACCCACTTGTGCCAATAGAACTGTTTTTCTGTATATAAAAGCTGGGGCCAGTGCTAGGGTGTATCAAGCAGGGCAACTGCCTGTGGCCACACACCACAGGGGGCCCTGCAAAGCTAAATTGCTTGGGTGTGGGCTTCAGCCCCACCATGGCGAGACCCTGGTTTTGGCTTTTTGCCCTAGGCCACAGTGAGTCTAATGCAGGCTCTGCTTGGTGGACCTCCTGAAACCCGCTCGTGCCTCCCCAGGGAGCCCCAGACCCCAAGTTGAAAACGGATGCTTTAGGCGATGTTGTCATAAAGCATAATTCCCAATTCTGAACCTTAGCGTCCAAAAGTGGGTGCCTGCATGAACCTCCAAGCTTAATTACCAGCTTGGATCTTATAGCGCTGCCACCAGACAGGAATTACAGTGCCTGCCTCACTCTGGTCTCCCCAAAACCTTCCCTGGGGGACCCCAAGACTCAGATGCCCTGAGTCTACAACAAAGGGAAATAACCCCCTCCCCTTGTCTCCTCTTTATTTCCTCCCGGCTTCCCTCCCTGGATGGCCCTGGATGATCACCCTATTTCAATTCCTTGAATTGCAAAACAGAGAGATCAAGTTTCTTTCACCTCAGTTCAGAGTCCCTGCAAAGGTAACTTTGCACTCTGACACAAAGAATTTTCCTTCCCCCTCTTTCCTTCCTCCCACCAATTCCCTGGCGAGTTTTAACTAGGAAAATCCAACAGGTCTTAAAAAGAAAGCTTTATATAAAAGAAAGAAAAGACATAAAAATTATCTCTGTATCAAGGTAACAATATACAGGGTCAATTGCTTAAAAGAAAAATGAATAAACAGCCTTATCAAAAAAGAAATACAATTTAAACATTCCAGCAACTACATACATGTAAATACAAAAACAATATCAAAACCTATTGTCTTCTACCTTTTGTACTTACACTTGGAAACAGACGATTAGAAAAGCCTGGGAAGGAGAATCACTCTCAATAGCAGGAGAGCACAACAGTAGACACAGACAAATTGCACACACCCAAAAATTCCCTCCCTGAGCTTTGAAAAATCCGGTTTCCTGATTGGTCCTCTGGTCAGGTGTGTGGTTCCCTTTGTTAACCCTTTACAGGCAAAAGAAACATTAACCCTTAGCTATCTATTTATGACAGATGTCTACGCTCCCCTAGAGTTTGGACTATGGGGATCCAAATAACAATGCTCACCAAAGTGCTGTGCTGTAACTCGCCGTATGGAGTCTGCAGGCTTGAACTAAAAGGTTCCTAATTCACATTAACATACTCCTCTTCAAACAGGAATACATTAACAAGCCCTTAGGTACTTACGTGACCCCATTAACAGTAGTATCCGTGCACCTCAATCTTTTATCCTTATAACACCCCTTTGAGATAAGGCAATGCTTTTATACCCATTTTACGGATGAGGAACCAAGGCACAGAGACTGACTTTCCCAGAAGTCTGTGGCAGAGCAGGGAATTGAAGCTAGGTCTCCAGAGTCCCAGGCTACAGCACCAACTACTGAACCTTCCTTCCTCTCCTGCTGACTCCACCCAAACAAAGTGCCAGGGTCAATCTGCCACCCTACTGAGCTTGAGTAGTATCTTATGCTACCACCCTACCAATTTCAATGAGCTAATTCACAGGGTAAGGTGCTCAACCTGAGTGATGGTGGCAGGATCTGGTTGTACACGCACACAGTTTTAAATACAAATAAGTATTCATTTCGATTGACACGATCATGGATTGTCTAAACTCTTGGGGGGGACACGCAAGCCCTTTGGATAAATGGAGAACCTGTTCACCAGAGGAGTGAGTGATCCCAAACAGCCGTGGTGATGAGGACGTGTCATTACTGTGAGTCAAGTCCTTGCGTTCACGTAAAAGGGAGTTGTACTATTTTCATACTATTTATTGTCAGTCTGCTGGAAGCCATCACCTTTTTTTTATTTGAGATTTAGGTAACAATAAACAAGCCCTAATGAATTTTTGCCCTAATGAATGAGATAAAGTGATGGTGTTTTGAAAAGGCCCTCACCTAAGTCTAATGAAATAAATCAAACCAAATACATAAGAAATTTAAATTTAAGGAATAGTAAATAAAGCTCAGTAATGCAGAATTTTGCTTCATTATTCTGCCAACAACAAGGTTCAACTCAGCAAGCTCTGCTGAATGCGAACATTGTGCAGTTTAAATTCCCCATCCAAACCAAACTATTCTGAGGTTCATGGAAATAAAAACCTAGATCTGCTTAATTAGGTTTCACACCTAGCCCACTTTGTGCGATATACAAGAATTCTGCACTGGCATAAGCTCTTTTACTCATGTCTTTTACCAAGCCTACTTTACCTTGGGATCGACTTCTATATTTCAATATACCACCTCCCAGCGTCGGACTTTGGCAGTTCCCTTTCGCCATTTCCACATTAGCAGGATCTGGAGATTTATCTGTTTCTGTCATCTGAAAAATAAGACGACGGAATATATTGAAGAAACTAGCCAAGGTGATGGAACTGCTCCCAGTAGAAAACACTGGTAAAAATAAGAAAATTCCACTGTACATATTCCACTTATAACTTCTTTTTTTCCCCAAAAGCTTGGAATTCTATGAAACTAGTTTTATGTGAGCCAGAAAACTCAGCAGAGTCTATACAGATATTTCAATGGATCCCTTTTGACATTACTGAATAACTTCATTCATTTGTCTACACATTTTTAAGAGCACCATCCCACAGTCTTTACTCAGGCAAAATTCTCAGAGAGAAGGACATTTAGTCAGGAATACAGGATTTGGCCCTGATCATTTTATCACCCTCAGTAAAGTTGTAGGGCAGATCTCCACTGCTTATTCTCCATTTAGTCAGCTCACCAAACTTCCACTGATTGTCAATGACAGCTTTGTAAGGGAAACCACATAGAAACCATGTCATTTTATTAATATCAGTATAGTGAATATTGATGAGTGTGCCATACAAAAAGCTAGGTTAATAGACTGTTAAGATTACACAGCGAAGTACTCAAAAGTCTGGCAAGGGTATATGCACAATCTTAACTCTAATGCCTTGTGCAGATGCATCAGGATGCAGAGGGTTTGATTATTCACTGCCTAACATCTTGTGATGTCATCTACACATGTGCAAAGTGGGTGAAAAAGATCACACGGTTGGCATCTGCATAGGTATAGGTGGCAATACAAGGTGCAATCAAGCTTATAATCTTCAACGGCATGATCAGATGTATCGTATCATTTGAGAGCCTCGCTCCTGCACATGCTGAGAGATGCACAGCAAATTTGGTATACTCCTTACAAAATGTACATTTAGCCCTCCTCAATATCTGTGCACCCTACAAGATCCACCGCAATGCTTTCCCCACTCCCACGAGTTGTTACACAGGGGCAGTAGTACTATATTTTCCTAGATATGTCACTTCACAATCATCTTTGAAGTGTTCACATGCATAGGTGAATCGTCTCTTAGTTGTACACTTTATAAAAGTAGGCGAAGTAGCTAAAATGCAGGCTCAGTACAGTTTTGGAAGGCTTCCGATACGGGGACAAAATCAAAACCCAAATTTCCACTAGAAAAACAAAAGAACTTTTCCTCAGTATAGGCTATTTCCTGGACATATTTCACCTTTCAACACTCAGACAATTTCATACTCAAAAATAGCTGAACTGCTTCTGCTCAAAATTTCCCCCAAAGACTTCACCATTTATGCAGTGTCAAAGCCTGTAAAAATTCTGCTTAACAGTTGAAAATTTCAGACAATAGTAAATGATTGATAACAGGCTTGAAATGGAAACTGTTACGCAACCTTAAGTCTACTGGTCATAGCTCCTACCACTATAATGCTATACATAATTTTTACACTTATTTAACACTTACATTCCAGCTATCTCTTGGTGATATTGCAAGGTACCATAGCAGCACTCTCAGGGCTCTATTCTCATGCTAAATGATTTGTAACTCACACTTCTGTATAATCTAAATGATTCATCTAAAGAGCAAGAGAACTCCATTCTCGTAACAAAGTTACTGCATCCATTATAACTTGGCTTATATACCCAAGGGGGGTAACTCATTCCAGAAGAGATGCAAGGATCAAGCCAAAAAAAGTCACTGGGACAGGGCCAAAATATCACTTCAGCTCTTCCTGAAAGCTCTCTGCTTTCAGAAAATATGCCTAAAAATACAGCAGTGCTAGTTAGAACTGAACCAGGACGGCTATAATTCACACCATCCTAATTTATAGGCAATATTTCCTCGCCTGCTTATATATAGTAAACAATCTTGACTCTCATGACAAAAGACACTTACACTGACATACAGAGTCATATCTCATTATTTTAAAACCCTAAAGAACAACACAGGGATGCCTGGATGCTGCTCACTCTTTCAGGGATGACAGGGCTGTTCCTGATTTGTAGCTCAGGGAGCCAGGGAACACAGGACCAGGGACACTTGAATGCAGGCAGCTGTTTTTCTCTCTGTTCTGCATCTATATTGCTGTCGTTCACTCACCATGATGTGATGAGCTGTCATGTTAATTTAGCATGCCTGCTGCCTCTGCAGTTTCCGAAAGCTGGAAAGAGTACTTAAATGAGGCCATGCCATAATTTACATATTCATTTACTGTGCATTCTCACTTGCATAAACACCCTACTTTCTAGTCTATCCACCCCTGTAAAGACTATAATCTGCCCTCTTGAGTTTCCTTCTAACCTGCTTGCCTGGCTCCCCTACCTCTTCCTCTACTTCCTCATGTCCCTCCCCCTACTCCCCCTTCAAATTTCTTCTCTGGCTTTCTCTGCCACTGAGCTTCCATCACACCTACAGCCTGGTCCCCTACTGCCCACAGCTGTTGGGATAAATGAGAACAATGCTCTACATCACACGGCCCAGCTACGCTCTAGCCATCTGTCCATCTCTGGGCAGGTTGAAGGCTAATTTCTAGGCATAGTCTTTATAGTTAGAGTCCTCCCATGGTGAGATTTCTATGACTAATGAGACCCTGCCTACAGGAGAATGTGGCCATGGAGATACAGGCTAGAACAACTCCCCTATAACACCATAGCTAAGCAGGAGACTGAAACTACTGGTCTGGGGCAGCCAAGACAAGAGACTTAAACATCCTGGATGTTAGGCTACACACAATTTGCAGTTTGAGCAAAGGCTCAGGATAAAACAAAAGTTGCAGAATAAGGTAAGACCCAACATTCGGCAATTACGTTAAGCTTGGAGCTGGGGGGTCAGGGGTGAGAGGGAGGAAGAAAGAATCCCCGCCTCTGTCACTGAAATCAACCCCACTATTTTGCAAAATCACCTAAATCTCTCCACCTGTCACCATACACTCACATGCAATAATAGTCAAGCAATCACTTTGCAAACACCTGAAGATAACAGAACCATAGAATCGTACGACTGGAAGGGACCTCGATAGGTCATCTAGTTCAGTCCCCTGCAGTCATGGCAGGACTAAGGACTTGGCTACACTTGCAGGTGTGCAGCGCTGGGAGTTACAGCTGTCTTCATACAGCTGTGTAGGCAAAATGCTGCAGTGTGGCCACACTGACAGCTACCAGCACTGCAGTGTGGCCACATTTGCAGCATTTGCAGCGCTTTTGGGAGTGGTGCATTATGGGCAGCTATCCCAGCGTTCAAGTGGCTGCAACGTGCTTTTCAAAAGAGCGGGGTGGGGTAGAGTGTGACAGGGAGTGTGGGGGAGACAGAGAGAGTGGATTTTTGGAGGTGACACTGTGTCAGCTCCCTGCCTTGCA
>NC_133774.1:23617136-23678156 GCF_003597395.2 Chelonoidis abingdonii
AACCGATCAAGGAAGGTCATCTTAGCCAACCCCCTGCTCCAAAGAGGAAGAATCCCCAACTAAAATCAATACAGTTAGGGCTTTGTCAAGACCGAATCTTAAAAACCTCTAAGGAAGGAGATTCCACCACCTCCATAGGTACCCATTTCAGTACTTCACCACCCTCCTAGTAAAAAGTCTCCTAAATATCTAAACCTAAAACCTCCCCCACTGCAACTGAGACCATTACCCTTGTTCTGAACATCTGTCCACTGGAGAACAGTCTAGATACAGGGTCGACAGGGATCGGCAACCTTTCAGAAGCGATGTGCTGAGTCTTCATTTATTCACTCTGATTTAAGGTTTCACATGCCAGTAATACATTTTAACATTTTTAGAAGGACTCTTTCTATAAGTCTATAATATATAACTAAACTATTGTTGTATGTAAAGTAAATAAGGTTTTAAAATGTTTAATAAGCTTCATTTAAAATTAAATTAAAATGCAGAGCTCCCTGGACTGATGGCCAGGACCCGGGCAGTGTGAGTGCCACTGAAAATCAGCTTGCGTGCTGCCTTCGGCACCTGTGCCATAGGTTGCCTACCCCTGGTTTAGTTACTATGTAGTCCTGACTTGAGTGCAGGGGCCTGGACTAGACCAGTGGTTCTCAACCTTTCCAGACTTCTGTACCCCTTTCAGGAGCCTGAATGGTCTTGCATACCCCATGTTTCGCCTCACTTAAAAAGTACTTGCTTACAAAATCAGACACAAAAATACAGAAGTGTCACAGCACACTGTTACTGAAAAATTCCTTAATTTCTCATTTTTACCATATAATTATAAAATACATCAATTGGAATATAAATATTGTACTTACATTTCAGTGTATAGTATATAGACCAGTATAAATAAGTCATTGTCTGTGTAAAATTTTAGTTTGTACTGACTTCGCTAGTGCTTTTTATGAAGCTTGTTGTAAAACTAAGCAAATAGTTAGAGGAGCTGATGTATCTCCTGGAAGACCTCTGTGTACCCCCAGGGGCATGCATACCCCTCACTGAAAAACCCTGAACTAGATGACCTCTTAAGGTCCCTTCCAGTCCTACACTTCTACAATTCTATGGTTCCATATAAACCATGGTCCTATAAAGAGGAAACACCCAATCTGTGTGTGTGATGCCCAGAAGGTCAATTACATGCAAATACACATGATCAAAATAAAGCCCCAAGATATTCTCACTGGCTTCCTGGATAAGATTATATCCATCTTGGTTTCTGACCACTATAAAAAGTAACAAAGAACAAGGTAATTTAGATATTCTTTCTTCTTGTAACAAAACAAATGTTGATCTGACACAGGCTTGGGGAAGGCATTCTAGAATTTGCAATATACACCCACGATAAAGACATTATTATTTAAATTGATGCTGTTGTATAATAAACTACCTGAGGTTTTATTATGTTGTGAAAACAATTAGAAATCCAAACCATGGTGCTTCTAAGAAAAGCCCTTTGTCTGTAATCTTTGGCTCTAAAAGTGGTTGTTTTGTCATAACTCAAAAGAAAAATGTGATTCTGCCCTATTCTTCTGGCCACATGGGAATGTATCTTTTGAACCTGTAGAATCTGTAGCCCTGCCATCTTAATTTTTCTTGCTTTCCAGGAAGTGAGGAGATTATTTCAGTTCTGCATGGATTTCATTAAACGAACCCAGGAAATCCTGTTCAAGGCTGTTTCATTGTTAGGACAGCAGGAGCTGTAACACATGCTGTAGTCTGAAGAGTTTCGAGGGAGGTCTGAAACTAGAAAATTCTGCCCCGTTCATCTAGTAACTTCACAACTCAGTGATTGTGACATCTTGCTTCCAAAGGGAAACAGTGCTATCATGAACACAGAGATCTAGCATTAATACAGCATGAGGGGCTACTCCGGAGTCCTTTCTCAGGCAAAACCCCAGCTGGACCAGGTCCTTAATTAGGCAAGATGAAGAACAGCATTACAAAGAGAATGCCAAAATGTTTGTGGTTCAGTAGAATGCAATCATCACAGATTGATAAAGCAAAGCAGCACACCAGGGAGCATACAACAGAATAAGCAAACTACTTTACTACTGCTGTTGAGATGATAAGCTGTTGTCTTTCCCATCACTGAATATATTTAACACCTCATGCAAGATCCCACTGTGTTTCTTCATTGAGAAGAGTGAACAGAAGATAGACATAGTTTGTTTCCTAAATGTGAAGTGAACTGATATACAGATAGCACACAAAAAACTGGAAAGGTCTCTCTCTCTCTAGCCTGCAGAACCAGCTCCCAGCCTATCACCACAGGGTCAACTGCAGCAGGGCACATCAATTGGCCACTCTAAAAAATTTTAAAAGACCGTCTAAGCCCCTGTACACAACAAAATTTCATATGCTTTTTAAAATGGCTTTTGCTCTTTTTCTGTGCTGGTAAATAACCGATGAAAGGAAACAACATTTTCTTATTAAACATGATGTTAAACAACATCAACTTCCAGTCCCATGATTCTATGATGGCCTTTATATTTACAATAAAATAACATTCCTATACATATAGGGCATGATTCATAGGAACTCAGAAATTGCCACACTGGATCAAGCCTGTGGTCCATCTAGCCTCGTATCTTGTCTTCAACAGCAATTAGTGCCTGTTGCTTCAGAGAAAGGTGGAAAAAAAACAACCAATAACCCAGAGTAGAAAATATGGGATAACCTGACCTGAAGGGAAGTTGTACATTATGTGGAAAACATTCCTCTTTTCAGCCTTAAATTTGTTCCCTTTCAGTTTAGAAACATAGGACTGACAGGGACACCCTAGGTCGAGTCCAGTTCCCTGCTATCATAGGCAACCCCATCAAACAATCCTATTGATAAACATATGAAGCTCCATCTTAAAACTAGTTAGGATGCTTTTCCACACTATTCCTACTGGGAGACTATTCCAGAACCTCACTCCTCTGCTGGTTAGAAACCTCCTAACCTCAGTGGCGGCAGGTTTCTATAATTTTTGGTGGTGCCGAGAATGGGTCCAAATCCCGCCCCCACCCCTACACCTGCTTAAGGCTCTGGGAGGGAGTTTGGGTGGGAGAGGGATGCAGGCTCTGAGAGGGTGTTGTGGTATGGGCTCTGGGCTGGGGTAGGAGTGCAGGAGAGGGTGCAGGCTCTGGTAGGGAGTTTGGGTGCAGGAGGGGTGCAGTCTCGGAGGGAGTTTGGGTGTGGGCTCTGGGCTGAGATGGGAGTTAGGGTGCAGAAGGGGCGAAGACAGGCTCTGGGAGGGCATTTGGGTGTGGGCTCTGGGCTGAGGCGGGGGTTAGGGTGCAGGAGAGGCAGCAGGGGGTGGGCTCTGGGAGGGAGTTTGGGTGTGGGCTCTGGGCTGAGGCAGGAATTGGGGTGCAGGATGGGGGGCAGGGGTGGGCTCTGAGAGGGAGTTAGGGTGTGGGCTCTGGGCTGAGGCAGGAATTGGGGTGCAAGAGGGAGTGCAGGTTCTGGGCTGAGATGTGGGTTGGGGTGCAGGAGAGGTGAGGGGTGCAGCGCTTACCTCGTACGGCTCCCAAAAGCAACCCACACACCTCTCTAGCAGCGGCTCCTAGGTGGGGGACCTCCACATGCCGCTGCCCACAGGCAATGCCCCCGCAGCTCCCATTGGCCATAGTTCCCGGCCAATGGAATCTGCAGAGTCAGTGGTCAGTGCGGGGACAGCATATAGACACACCTCCTTCCCTGCCCCTCCCAGGGCCATAAGGCCATTGCGGCCACTTCTGGGAGCTGCGCTGGTGGTGGTGGCAGTGGTAGCAGTAGCCACAGGCCCCCGAGCCTTTTTAAATTACCCAGGGGCAGCAGGTGAGGCCAGGAGATGCTTTGGGGGAGGCATGTGGGGGCGACAGGCAGGGCTGGGGAAGAGACCCCACCCTGACCATTGGTGGAGCTGGGCCCCTGGGCCTTGAATATTCCTGGAGCATGGGCACCACAGGCCCATAACACTCCCTGTCCCTGCCTAACTTTATTTAAAAAGGCTCCAGAGGTGATATTGGCAATTACAGGCTGGCAAGCCTGACTTCAGTTCCAGGCAAATTGGTTGAAACTGTAGTAAAAAACAGAATTATCAGACACATAGATGAAGTCGGTTTGTTGGGGAACAGTCAACACAGCTTTTGTAAAGGGAAATCGTGCCTCAATAATCTATTAGGATTCTTTGAGGGGGTCAATAAACTTGTGGACAGAAGTGATCTAGTGGATATAGCGTACTTGGACTTGCAGAGAGCCTTTGACATGGTCCCTCATCAAAGCCTCTTAAGCAAAGTAAGTGGCCATGGAATAAGAGGAAAGGTCCTCTCATGGGTTAGTAACCAGTCAAAAGACAGGAAACAAAGAGTAGGAATAAATGGCCAGTTTTCAGAATGGAGAGAGGTAAATAGTGGTATCCCCCAGGGATCTATATTGGCACCAGTACTGCTCAGTGTATTCATAAATGATCTGGAAAAACAGGTAAAAAGTGAGGTGGCAAAATTTACAGACGATATATAATTACTCAAGATGATTAAGTCCAAAGCAGACTGTGAAGAGTCGCCCAGTCACCCAGTTTTGTGAGATCCCTTTGAAACAAAACGCCAAATGAAATTCAGTGTTGATAAATACAGCGTAATGCATATTGGAAACCATAATTCCAACTATACAGCTAAAATGATGGGGTCTAAATTAGCTGTTACCACTCAAGAAAGAGATCGTGGAGTCATTGTGGATAGTTCTCTGAAAACATCCACTCAATGTGCGGCAGCAGTCAAAAATGCTAACAAAATGTTAGGAAAGGGATAGATAATAACACAGTAAATATCATAATGGCACTACATAAATCCATGGTATGCCCATACCTTGAATACTGCATGCAGATCTGGTTGTCCCCATTCCCAAAAATATATATTGGAATTGGAAATAGCACAGAGAAGGGCAACAAAAGTGATTAAGGATATGAAACAGCTTCCCCATGAGGAGAGATTATAAAGACTGGGACTTTTCATCTTGGAAAAGAGATGACTTAGGGGAATGAGATAGCGGTCTATAAAATCATGAATGGGGTGCAGAAAGTGCATAAGAAAGTGTTATTTACCCCTTCTTGAACTGGGGTCACCCAATGAAATTAATAGGCAGCAGGTTAAAACAAACAAAAGGAAGTACTTCTTCACACAACACACAATCAACCTGTGGAACAGCCAGGGGATGTTGTGAAAGCCCAAAACTATATCTGGGTTCAAAACAGAATTAGGTAAGTTCATGGAGGATAGGTCCATCCAGGGCTAGTAGCCAAAATGACCAGGAATGCAACCCCATGCTCTGTGTGTCCCTAGCTTCTGACTGCTCGATAATTGCCCTGTTCTATTCATTCCCTCTGACACACTTAGCGTTGGGTACTGTCTGGGTTAGAAGATAAGAACGGCCATATGGTCCATCTAACTTCCCGTCTAAATTTATCCATGGCCATTTTATACCTCTTTCATTGAATGTCCCTAAATTGTGAGCTGCAGACTGGAGCGCTACAACTTTCTGCAAATGCGAGTGACATTGAAAGCAATGCAGAGGCTACACATCGTACAAAACGTGGCTGCCAGACTCATCAGTTGGACAGGCCACCAAGAACTCCACAACCAACTGGTCTGCTTCCACTGCAGTTCAAGGTCTCAGTCCATATTTCCAAAGCCGTTAACAAGTCAGAACTCAGCTCTATCAGCAGCTGCCTCTATGGCCCAGCAAAACAGCTGCTCCCTGCTCTTGGATAATGCAGCTTACAAAGCTCAGGTTGATATGCCTGGGAACTACAGATAAAGCATCCTTGGCTGAGGGGCTCTGACTGTGGAACAAGCTCACAGAACGGTTTAGGCTGATCCAGAGTTAATCAGCTTTAGGGCATGCTACAAGACCCTCCTTTTTGACAAAGCATTCCCTTCATGATCTGAATGACAGAAACATTCCCAGTAAATAGAAATCCAAGCAGAACCAGGGCCAGGAGCTGAGCAGGAAACACCATGAAGTCTACTAGGGGCCTCACTCTGGATGTCTAATTAACCAGGTAAGTGTTTGATAGTACGACAACTAACACCCTGGAAAACCCAGAGAAGTAAGCCCCAACAAGTAAGGACTGAGTTGGAGTCTTAATGTTATCACTCAGTGGTTCTCAAACTTCTGTAATGGTAACCCCTTTCACATAGCAAGCCTTTGGAGTGCGACCCCCCCCTTATAAATTAAAAACACCTTTTCAAATGTTTAACACCATTATAAATGCTGGAGGCAAAGCAGGTTTTGGGGGTGGAGCTCCCAGGTAATATCCTTACGACCCCTTGAGGGGTTCTGACCCCCAATTTGAGAATCCCTGTTATAACCCAAAATAGAGAGGGGATGAAGGTGCCTGTCATCATCCAGACATCCTTTCATTCAGCACATTTACCAAGGCAGTCTCTACCTATGGGGTTTCCAGAGGAGACAAGCTGCATGTTCAAGTTTGCTTCCCTTGCTGAAGCAAAAACTGGCAGGCTTTCCTGAGGGGCAGCTCTGGAAATTGCACTTGCAGGTCCCACAATGTGCAACTTGTACCTCCTTTGAACCCACCATTCACTAAATGAACATGCTAGAAACCTCTGCTTTCACGCCTGGCAAGGAAATCAGGAAGTAAGACAAATGTTCAACAGCTGGAACCACCCAGTAGTTTTCTGAAGAGATGGAAATGCTACATAAAACAACTCAAAGTGGTTTCCTTAAGAGCGCTTGGTCTATCACTCTGCCGGATGTCTGAATTCCACAGCATGCCTATATAAAGTAACACAACAGAGATGCGGTGCTTAACTTTTTAAAAGGGACACTGCTGCTCAATGTGGCAGGTGCAAACTCTGATCGATCTTGATTTTTATGTCAGTTTACTAAATCCCTGTATTTCTTTAGTGGAAAAAATTTCAGGTTGTACTAGCTAGGTGTATGCACACCCGGCATTTGAAATGTACCCCAGCATTCATGAGCACAAGATCAGTTACTGCATATCCAGGTACCTGAGGGTGACTGCACAGCACACCAGGTGAAGAGGATTTGGGGCGTAGTTTGGTTACCCACATAGTATACTGAATGCTAAATTTTCCTTTCCCCCCTAACAAATGCTTCAATAATTTCTTTAGAAATCAGTGTCAGCACTCTAGCACTCTCATTCAAATCTACAACAACAATTTGCCGGCTCCACGGGACAGAAAGGAAAGAACATAAGCCCAGATCCTACACGTTATTCAATGCAGGTGGACATCTGACACCAATGTCACTCTGTGCTGAACCACAGACTCACCCAGGGGTGGTAGTTTGCAGGGTTAGATAAAGGCTTCATTTCCATGCTTCCAACTAGCTATTAAAAGTTAAAGTGAATAAACGTCATTTTTAAAATTAAGAACAATGTCCTTTTAAATAGAAAGAAACATCAGAAATTGCTTGAGCCATTAGTCTCTGCTGTGGCAGAGATCTTCAAGGGGAGGCAGCTACTGACAGGTTCCCTCTTGGCCCTAGAGATAATGAGATCCATCCAGCTAAACCAACCTCTCATCACTCTTCAGATTAGCTTTGCTTTCATCTGCTATATAACATGCTTTTTCACCTTAAACAGCTTTTGGACTGAATTAAATTAAATTCATTATAAACATTTCTGAGAAATCCACAACACATTTATTCTATTTCTGTTTCAATATTCAGGATTTGAAGACAATGTTAGAAAGGGTAATGATACATTTATTTGCAGCATGTTATTCAGACACTAGATGTCTCTGTGTTCTGCATAGAACTCCAAGAAGCCCTTGGAAGGTAAACAAAGGAGACAAACTAGGAACTCAAGTTGTGTGGAAGCCTGTTTATTTGTGTCTGTAATTGTTTTCTCTAATAACTGTCCCGTTTAAGATAGATTGTGATTCCATATATGACAACAGAGAATATATCTGCTTTATTTTATTTTCAGTGGGACTTTTTGTTCACATACTGAGGGTGGAAAACCACAAGAAGCAGTCTTCATGCCTAGTCACAATGTAAAAAAAGCTCTGCTGAGAACATCAGATCTCACTTACACTATCAAAGCCAACAATTGGAGGGTACATTTCCATGATATTTTTGGTATAGCACTTTGGAATTAGATTTAAAAACATTGTTTGTGTCATACTGAGTACATAGCACGATATGCAATACTTGGGTATCTAGTGTCTTTCATACCTTATGTACATATTATGTGGATTGTATTTTTTCAAGTACAGCATGTCTAAAATATAATTTAACTGATCCCAGCTAGGGTTGAATTGTATATAGTTACAAGAATTTGGGGATAAACAATCTGCAGATGTAATAAAACAACATTTATGACAACTCTCAAAGTCCTGGTGCCTTTATTATCTTTATGTTAACGTCCGCTAGACTGCAGGGTCATGATAGCATCCGTTTCATTCTAATGTCACAGGGAGATTATTTTTAGGTTGCTAAAGGCAATTCATTTCCACCAAACCTGGGCAGCTATCCAAGTGGCCAAGAGAGAAATAGCTGGCTACTATATCTGCTGCTTTGTGGAAAGAAATCTCATTCACAAAAGAAAAGGGGCCTGGAGACCCTGCATTGCAGATAAAGTATGTTTCCATTACTGTGCTGACTTTCAAACATTTTACATGGCAGAATAAGAATTACAAACCTAGCAAGCATGAAGGGCACCTTAATGTTTTCCATGGGTTTCTCAAACTTATCCATGTGTGGACCACATCCTATCAGACAACCTGTCCCCTAACCACCACCTGCTGCCATTCATGATCGCAGATGCCATCTCCCTTTTGTGATTATACAACATCCCTGTATACTGCAACTCAAGTAATTGCTTACATGGAAGAGTCATAGCAGGAAAGAGTCCTTTTAGCTTCTTGTAATGTGATACAGCAGTTGGGATTACTTGGATGCACCAGGAATACTCAAATGAACAAGACAAACTGGATTTGGCCCCTAGACTTTTTTGCTGCCATCTCTTGCCCAGACTTTTCACTATGTTTATCCTAAAAACGTATATTTTCCCACTTTGCTATATACACTATGAGATCTATTGTTAGTCACAGCCCTAGGTAAACAGAACTTGGGGGTTGATCTGGCACATTAGGAGGTACTGCACCTCAGGAAAGCACATTGTCTCCTGGAGTAACTTGGCACACAGAGTCGGAGTGCTTCAAAGGGAGTGTAGCATTCACAGCTGGCAACTCTCTAGGTGATGCTAAGAAGGGGCAGGGCCAGGGTTCTCTGGGGTGACTGGTGCCTGAGGAGGCACTATCAGGGAGAAGCCCCCATACCAGAAGAGTGCAGGAGTTGCAGCTGTGTCTGGCACAGGGCTGCAGCGAGGGAAGGCTCCTTGTACCCCTTCCCCAGTACACCTCTGCAGGGGCTCCCCATAATCTGACCCCCAAATCTCTCTCTTCTCTATTTCTCCTAACAAAATCCCTTTCAGCCTAAAGTATATTATTTACAAAAAGGGGTTTTGGACATAGCAATTCCATTTACAGTTGTATTTCAGAGTTGATTTCTGGAATTGCAATGCCCTAGTGGGACTCAACACTGGAGTCCTCTGAGTAATTAAGGTCCTTCTCCCCCACACAATTAATATTGTTGAGTTATGCTTCCTGTTTCCTTGCAGTGCTAATGCTTTCTCCGAAATATCTGTTTCAGTGTTTCCAAAAGAACTTTTGACCCCAGTGTGTTTTTTTAAACTTATGGCATTGTTATCCTCTTCCTTACTGCACTTGCATGGCGAGAGGTAACCACATACGGATTCTCCAGTAAGACACAGAGACTTACAATGGGAAATAACTGAACATTTCTAAGGCTCAGATAAAGAACTAGGATGAACTCATCTCTGCACATTTACAAAACAGGTTGATTTATTCTCTTTCGGACGCGTACCTTGCCAAAAACATAAGGTGGGTTTTGGCATGAAGAAAGAAACACAATTCACACATCAGAGGTATTTAACCTTTAACCTATGACATCCTGTTTCTGTTACAGCAGGATTGTTCAATCTCAGTGGGTCGCAGCAATCTCTGTATCCAGTATGTTAGCAACCTTGAGTCACGGCAAGCATTTAAGGCCAAAGCAAACCTTACCAAAACTCATGCAACAAGAACCGAACAGTCACACAGCTGGGAGCATTTCCCTGGTCCAGTAATGAGGCTGCATCCTTGGCAGTTGTACAGCCAGGAGACTTTGGTAGGAAACCTACACTGGCTCAGATGTTGAGTCAAGCAGCAGAGGTTCACACAACCAGAATGACTGAAGTGATCTTTGTAGGCCTTTACGTGAATCCCCCACAACCATTTTCTGTCCTGGCCTAGCTCCCAGGTGGAATCCTGTTACGCACGGGTTCCCCTGACAATGGAGACTGCAGTGCCGGAAGCCTGCATTTAACCCCCATTGTGCCTGCACAAGTGAACACTATTTTCCCAGGGCTCTGCCACCGGCCTGTTCTGTGACCTTGGTCAAGTCACTTCCCTGAGCCGTGTCTCCGATTCCCCATCTGTAAAATGGGGATGGCTTTGAGATCTACTGATGAAAAGTGCTATATAAGATTAGGTAACAATAACAAACAATTATTATTATTAATAATAATCTGATTAGCTTTATCATTTTGTATTTAACAAGATAACAGCACCAGACATAAAAACAAAGGCCAAGAATTTCAACAGTGACTATGACTGTGGGTGCTCAGATTTTTAGAAAGTTCTAAGCAACCAACTTCTGAAAAAATTAAACCCTGTTAAGGAGTCTCAAAGTGGGCACCTAAACACTGAGGAAGCCAAAATCTTCACCAAAATCTGAAATTCTTGCCAAAGTTATTTTCCTCTTAGTGCTATTTCATGTGTCTGTTTTGTTTCCACCAACACAATGACCCAGCAGAAGGTTAAAGTTCAAGGAATATGGTAGACTTTCCAGAACAAAAATGCACACACACACACACAGCCACCCACCCCAAATGGAAATAATATTTTACCCGCCCCTCCCTGCTTACAGACATACAAATAGGCAAAATTAACATAAACAGCACCACAAGCACTAGGCTCATATCTTTTTAATATTAAAATCCCAAGAGTGATTTGAGACAATTTAACACAACAACATGGTCTCACCTCAGAATTGCATGTGTGAAGTTAAGGATGTTTTGGCTAGACCATCATGGAAATAAATACACTCTCAGGATTTTAATATAATCCCTCTTCTGCCTGGTGGCACAAGTTTTATTAATGTTAGAACTTGAAGGGATGTTTCATGTTAAATGGGCCTTTGCACAGCCAGAATGGGTACAAAAGAGTTCTAATTAAACTGTATTTATAAAAGTTTTGCTTTAGTGCAATATAATGCTTGGATTTTAAATAAGCCATAAGGGTGATATTTTTAAACTGCAGCCTCCAAGTGCTACTGAGCTGTTCATTTGTGTGCTACTCAGCTCCTTCCAGATTGACTACTGCTTGGCCAAAAAGATTGGCAGCAAAGCTAAGAGAGCAAGTTCCTTCAAATCTTAAGGAAAAACCTGACAATCCAGCACCTGAATAGAATTGAATTAAAAAAAGCAATATGTGGCAACCATATTCAGTTCAATTCCAATGGCTACATTTTGACACTTGGCAATGCCCTTTTGAATTCAAACATATCATCATCATAAAAATCATTGTATACAGGCAAGCTGCATCAGGTTTTCCAGTTCTCAAAAATATCCTATAAAACTGCAATACTTGCTCTGAAAGAGATATCATAGAATAACAGGGTTGGAAGGGACCTCAGGAGGTATCTAGTCCAACCCCCTGCTCAAAGCAGGACTAATCCCCAACTAAATCATCCCAGCCAGGGCTTTGTCAAGCCTGACCTTAAAAACCTCCAAGGAAGGAGATCTGTCCTTTACTATGTCTCGTTCAGTGTATCTGCATCTCGTCTGCTACACACTGATAGTTATACATCAGGATTATAATTAAGGGTGTGATTTTCAGAAGTGGTCAGTGCTGAACCAACTTCTCTCATTGAAGTCAATGGGAGCAGACAGAGGACAATGCTGCATGCTTACAAAAAATCTTGTCCTATAATTTTGTAGCATCTTTCAAATCTAAACTCAAACTTGTTAACTTAAAATCATGTTAATCTAGACAGTTAGTACCCATGTTTGTTACAATAACTCCTAAGGTAACTAGAGCTGAAAGAGACAAGAGGAAACAGTTTATTAGTTAATAGGTGCTTTACACATTGTTAGTGTTCATGGTCAGTTTCCCCTTTTCCTGTGTAGGTCTTTCACATATAGCAACAGGGGAGAGAAAAATATTTTTAATATAGGAATCTGTAGTTGTAAAGGTACAAAAAATTGGCAGGGAGACCTCAGGGCAGGTGTTATCCCTAAAAATGCTTCTTAGTCAATTTTTAAAAAATAGATAATGTCACATTGGTAGTATTCCACCTCAAGCCCCCGCAAGTAGGCAAGTGTTATCATCCCTTTTTTTACAGGTGGGGAAACTCAGAGAGATGAGATTTGACTCAAGTCAGTGACAGAATTGGGATTCAAACCCAGGAATCAGGTCACGATTTCATGATCTCCAAATCTGGAGTAGCATTTCCCCATAGAAGTCAAAGGAGTCACACTGATTTTACCTTAGTTTGACACAAGACGATCTAGTTTCTGCCGTAATTATTAGGCCAACCCTCCTCCCTTATATGCAAATAATATTCATTAAGTTTGTTTGAGAAATACCAGACAAAAGAAGCAACAACCTATTAAAAAGTGAAGAACACAAGAATTATCAAGTAAATATATTTTAAAAGTCCTTGCACAGGGTAAACCAAAAAAAGCCACTGTCATGCTGATGAGGAGAGCTGCGCTTTAGACTCCTTCTAATCCCTCTCGATGAGTGCACCCATCTGGGGCAGGTTTTGCCATCTTCACCCTCCTCTGGATGGAACCACACAGTCCAATCTCTCTTTGAATGGGTCTCTGGGCAGCAGCGCCTCTGTTTACCAAACCAAGTTAACCCAACAGACCCAACTCTGTTTGACACCTATAAGTCCTTTTCCTTATCTAAACCGCACTCTTTCCTTGCGAACTTAAGTGAGTTCCATTCAGCCCAGTCACTTCCATCTCTGGGATGGCAGAAACAGACTGTCCTGCTGCATTCCTTCTCTCCTTCCTTTCATGTGTCTCCCCCAGGCAGCTGCTGACAACCCATTCAACCCCCCATTCTTCCCAAGGGCACAAGTATCTTGAAAGTTTTAATATCCCCTGTGATCCAAGGCTCAAGCCTGAGAATAGTAAACCTTGCCAGCCTGGCTGGAACTAGGCAGAGGCATTCTCCAGTTAACAGCTCCGCAACTGTTTCCACAAGGACTCTTGATATTCTCTGGATTGTCCCTTATTGTTGCCATTGTTTTATTTCCTGTTTGTTTCCCTCCAACAGTCTCTTTTGATTTAACTCCAAACAGGTTAATTGAGGTCCATCTGATATTCATAAAAATAATGTCCATAACTCCCACGGTCATTCTACTTCCAATCCTGTAAATTTGAAGAAACTTTTTTATTTCACAAAAGATGGCTGTTATTCAACAGGTTGTTTGATTCCATTCACATATTTTTTATTTCAACATCTGTAAATCATGGCTCTTTTACAGCACGTAAGTACAGAAAAATATACCTAAAACCCTGAACCTAAAACCAGGCTTGCTACATATTTTTCATATGTTTCTGATATCAGACTACTTTTATTGGGCCTATACTACAGTAGGGACCAAATCACATGGTTATTACCAAACGTGGAAAAAAAATCATTGCTGTATCTGTAGAAATTCTACAACAAGGTATATAGTTATACCATGCCACATGCTTGGGAATCAAATTATACTGACATCCTGATCAGACTCCGTGCCTTGTAAATTAAAAGAGCAAACCTTTGAAAGGATATAGGAGGCCCTGCATGCTGTATAACAACTGTGGTTTTACTGTGCAGAGAGAGAGGCGGAGCAGAGCAAGACTACAGCTAGAGTTTGCGCAGCACTCCTGGGTAGGCTGCAGAAAACCCACCGAGGAGGGAATGCAGGCCCTGGATGCAATTTGTTGGTCTACGACTACACTGTCCATACGCAAGGGCCAGCTACTGCAATCCTGCGGCTGGAGTAGGAGTCACAGATTAGATGCAAAAATATTCTGCACCCTTTCCCGGATAAGAGGAGGGAGGATTCTTACTTGGCCTGAGGAAAGTAACAGGATTTGGCCCTAAAAGACACCATCAACTTAACAATCATACTTCCCTTGGACCAATTTTACACATAAGGCCACTAGACCTGACGAAGATTAGAGAAAAAAATTTTTTATTTATTTCACTACTATTCCCATTTGTTTCCTTTCCCCATTTGCAAGATCTTTATGTGTCACTGTTTCCCTACAGTTCGTTTCCACTAGTATTTTTGTGAATCTCTCACACTAACAAGGGAAGGGGAACGGAACTTTCAACAGCACTAAAAAATGTAATTGCAAAATACAAACCTGGCCATCAGGGACTCAGGAGCAGGTAAAGTGACTGAAATTACTTTTAGCTCATGTTTGGAAATTGACTAGAATTCTAGGAGACTGTGTCCTTAACCCATACGTAATAAAGATTTGAAACAATTAATTTTAATGTTCAGTGCTTTACTGAACCACAACTTTATAAAGCCATTACTGTAGTTTGAATGTGTAATATCTTGTAAGAATTGCAAAATGAATTTTTAATCATTCTTTTGTCCTAGACGCCCACCCAAATTAGCACACAAGCCCTACAAAGTCCTGGGTAAAAAAAATGGTGGGTGCTGAGCACCCACTGGCAATCCCCTATCAGCCCCCCATCATCCCCTCCCAGCACCTCCCGCCCGCCAGGGCCCCGTGGATGAGTGCCTCCTCCCTCTCCCCCTGCACCTCCAGTCTGCCACGAACGGTTGTTTCACAGTGTTCAGGGAGGCTGGGGGGGAGGGAGGAGGAGTGGGGACATGGTACACTTGGGGGAGGGGCGGAACTGGGTGGGAAGAGGCAGGGCTGGGGTGGGGCCATAGGGAAAGGGGTGGAGTAGGGACAGGGCCTGGGGCAGCGCTGGAGGTCGAGCACCCCTGGCAGTTTGAAAAGTCGGTCTCTCACATGCTTGGTGAGTACCCTAACTAGTAGGCTAAAGGTTAATGAGGAAGGTCCTCCCCCTGGTGGTTTTGAGGTGTTAGGTGGCCTCTGAGTATAGATCAGGCCCCATATGTGAGTTAGGCAGAGGAGTGCCTATCTTCCCCCCACTTGTGGATCTGTAGCTGAGACAGGCACCTCCGAGCAGCTTGGATTTAGGCACCTCTCTCTGAAAGAGGGGCAGGGCTTAGGACACATCCTTGTCTCGTCAGTATATCCCACTGACTAACTTAGGTAGCTTCCTGCCTAGCATGCTGGCTTTTTAGGCTCACATTCTAAGGTGCCTCTCTCTCCTCATCCTTTCTATAGAGAGCCTAGGCATGCCTAACTCAGGCTTCATGGATCAGTGCTGTTCCTGTGATTTTCTAGGCACCTAAAAGTTAGTGACACTCAGTGTCACAATGCCTGAGGCCCCTTTGTGGATCAAGATCTTCAAGAGTTTGGTTACACAAAAAGAGAGGAAACAAATATACCACAGCCACGGCACTTCAGTTGACCTCTCTTAACTTCCATTTAAAAGTGAATGGAATGTAATTTAACTAGAGAAAAACACATTCGGGCTCGTGTGCAACTAATAGACATAAAAGTTTGCAGTGCTACTTTACACAACCCTGCAAGATGGTAATACAAAGATATCATGATCTCAAGTTGAGCACACCGTTTAGTTTTCTGTAGACCATCTTTAACATAGAGGAAGCGCTAGTTTAATTAAGATTTTTTTACACAGATGAACGGTTACATTTTAGGCTGTAGGAGCACATGGCATGACTACAGATCGAAATCAAGTAACAACGTAAAAAGATTACCAAAGCCACACTTACAGCAACCTGTGCTTCAGGAGACGCGCTCATTCCTTTGGCATCTTCATCCTCTGGCTCTTCATTCTCTTTGTTATCAGTGCAAGAGGTGGTATCTTGGACTGAACAGGTACTAAGTAAGTCAGGCAAACTTGTAAAGGGATACTTGAGAGACTCCTCTTCAGTCACTTTCTACCAGGAAGGCAACAAAATACACATTATGTCTCTCACAGTGTACCATTCAAATGCATAATGAAGCTTTGCTATTTGATAGGAGGCATTTGCTCTCCAGATTAAAACCCAAGCAAATTACTCATTTTTTTGTGCTAAAACTTCAAGTTTCAATTGTAAAAATTAAAGTTCCCTGTTCCTGGCCAGATTCATTCAGAAAGTTCATGAAGATCAGTGAACCTTCCAGTGAACAAGGAGGGAGTTTGTACGAAACAAAAAGCCAGAAGAGTTCCACATAATTTTCAGTTTACATAGACCTAGTCATTACATAATGGACTAGTCCACTTCATTCAACAATTGTGTAACAAGGACCAGGGAGTATTCTAGGAAAATAAGCATGACATACTCTATGCATGACCTTGTCTACACACAATTTCTGTGCTCATGTAACTGCTTTGCATAACAGTATTTTGGACTTTTTCTTTTTTTTAACCAAATAGGTATACTGCTACACCTCTGATGTAAACACAGTTATACCAATACATGTGTGTCTTATACCAGTCTAATTCATTCTCCTTCCCATAGAGGAATAAGCTCTGCTGGTATCAATGCAGCCACACTGCGAGAGGTGGGGGGGGGGAGTTGTACCATTTTAATTATATTAGCCTTGTTAAAATGAAATAACTTTTGCATGTAGACAAAGTCCATGCGTTTTGTAGAATTCAGTGACAACAGGAAGCAGATTATAACATGTTCACAGTAAAAAATATACATACATACACTTCACACACATACATATAGGGGTGATATGAAAATTCCTTTCACAATGCAGTCAGTTCAACTCAGTCCAGAATCTAAAACATTCAGGCCCTGATTCTCCATTATCTTGCTTACTTCCCATTGTAAATAGTAACACAAAGTACAGGGCAAGAGCGTTCTCTCTCTGCCAAGACAAACCCAGGGCTTATGTGGCAGTTTCCTCATACAAACTATCGTCCAAAGGGATCTCATGGAACTCACTACACCTGTTTTATTTCTTATCTTGAGCTGATTAGAAATCTGATCCTCAAATACGGATGACTACTATATGGAAGAAAGCAAAGATTTATATACTTCATTTGTCAGGCTAGCAAATACACTTCCCAGGAATGTGAAAACTGAATCTACAGAGATTGTGCTGACACAAAGTCTGGTCAGAACCCAAAGAGTTTTATGTTGCAAACATTCTTGTAGACTGTATAGATGTAATTGCAGCACAAGTGGAGAAGGAATTCGAAGAAGGAATTCATATAGGTTGATATGTCCCCTTTGGAAGATAGCCCAAGTGTCTGACTGAACATGCGTGCATCTATTCAAAGTACGTTGTCATCAAGGTGAAAACTGGCGGAGTTAATACTAAACTGTAATCCCGACAAAGGACTTTGATGCACTTCAGTGACTAATTAAAATACTATATAAATTTTAAGTTCATGCATCTTGGTTTTTGTCCTTGAACAACCTGGGACATTTTCTCTTTTGGATAAATGAGAACATTGGGCACTAGAAGGAGTTCTCAAAGAACACCCAGAAAAGATTAAGCCTCTCTACTGTATGTACAATTAAAATCTATATCCCACCAAATTAAAGGATCAACTAGGCGAGAAGAACAGTGATCTCCCGTTTTTGATGTGTATTTCATGCTCAGCCTACATGATGGTCCACATCTCTAATCACTCCTAGGATGAAGAAAGACTAAGCCCTGTTAATAAATTGGTTTCATCTTATTTCCATGCATGAAATGTCACATCACTTCAACTGCAAAAAATTACTTCAAGCTACTAACATAAAAAAATAAAGAAGGCAAATACATAGAACAACATCTAGAGACATCAGGCACTCAGGTATTCCAGAAGAGAGTGAGATGTAAAGTTACCTACCCTGCTAGCTACCACCAGCTCCACCAGACCTGTAGCAGATCGCAGAATAGCCACAGCTTCCTGATGGGACAGTCCAACCAAAGACTGACTGTTGATCATTAGGAGCTCGTCACCAGCTGTCAATCTACCATCCCTATGGAAAAAAAGGGGGAAGCATTCTGAGCCTAAGTAAAGGTTCTTACAGCTAAGCTGTGCAGAAAATCTATATTTAAATGCAAGCATGCAGAAAAATGAATAAAGCACGACTAGGTTGGGTCCAAAATACTTTCTAATATTTGTCATTTTATTAGCCCACTCTCTGTCCCAATGTAAATAAATGTTTTTACGGAAGTGTGAGCAAACTCCCCTTATCCCTTTTTTGAGTTCTGCTGAAAGTAGCATAAACAGATTAATAAAACCTACGGAGCCTTGCGAAGGAACAAACATTACTTTACCTGTGAGCAGAGCCTCCTTCCTCAACATGCGCAACAATGATGCCATGAGGGGATCGCTTTGATCCTCTTCCTCCTGTAATCTGGATCCCCAGCCCGTCTGTCCCCTTCACCATGTGCATCTTCCAGATGTGGCATCCTTCTTGCTGAGAGAAAAGGTTTAAAGAGTCCTTGAATTTTGTATTTAGATAATACAATAGTGTCCTGAAAATACCTAGATAACCAGGATTCAGTTAATCAGGGTGGGGAGAAAGCGAAGAACACAGGTAGGGCTATCTATGGGCCTGACTGAAAGCCCATTGCAAGCAATGAAAAGACTCCCACTGACTTCAGCCTGGAATCAGTCCCTAAGTCTCCTGTCTGTTTACGGTGCATGAGTATCTAGAGCTGCTGAGCGTAGTCCTTTGTTATCTACTATCCAAGGTGAAGGAAGCTGAGAGGGGAGAAGGTACCACAGACCAGAGGTTCGGCGCAGAAGTCTGTTCTCATTGGTGAGCACTGAGTTTATTTCTCTGCACGGCACTGAAGTGTTTCTGCCCAGGCACAGGGCTGATGCCAGGTGCTAGCATTTTACCGCTGCACTGTTTTCCATTCAGCAATAGTCAGCAGCCTGCAGGACCGAGGCCCTAGTCCAAAACCGTTTTAACTGAAAGTCAGAAACATTTGCAATAACTGAACAGAGCAGTGAGATGTTATTCCCAGGCTGTGAGGTATCTTATATTTGGAAGGGTACAAGGATAGCATGGATGTCATTACAACACAGATGTCCTCCGTACTGCTGTATTTACTCTTCTAGAGCACTTGCAGTATTCCCTATACTTAGAAATATCACCTTCAGTTTAACAACTGCAGTTCGTAAGTGCCCATGATTAGTGCTGCCAATGGTATATACACTCTTGATTGTAAATAATAACTGACAATGAAACACATTTATTTTTGTTTCTTTCAATTGATAACAAACAAGACATCTATCCAAATGGCTTAACATGCTCAGAGCGAAACAGAACACAAATGAATGACCTGGCCCTGACGAGTCACGATGTCCATTGAACTGACTGGGATAGTTCTACCAGGCTCTACCAAGACCAAAGAAAGAATTATGAGATTACTACTAAGCCAAATGAGAAAAAAAAAAATGTATAAAAAACAACTTGAAATCTCTTAAACAGAAGTTGATGAAATTATAATTATGATCGAATCTGTGAGTTTTACAAACTTGGGAGCTATGCAGAAACACATATAACTGTGAGACAACTTTTCTCAGCTTGTTGAAGTCACTCAGCTTTGGTTTATTTCTTAAATATCATCTCTCTCACTTATCTATTTCTGACTTACCCTACTCTATACACAACCAATGTTTTTACAGTACACAAAAGTGCAGTACCAAAAAAGCGTCTATGATCGAATTGCCATTTCACGTTGGATAAAGTTAAACACTATGGGGAGCATTTAAAAATTGCTACTTGTTTCTGAGACGCAGCACTGTCAAGCGACCTGGTGAACCTAAAATTCTTGACAGCAGCACGCATGTTATTAGGAAGCAGTGTATATTAGAGTCCTTGTTCAGGGTGGGAAAGTTTTGCAGTGAGGCTTTGTAGCATAAGTATTTCGGGCCCAATTTTTCTGAAGCTCTTAAGCGCAATGTAACCCCAACAGGAGTTTTACATAAACAGCAAGGTCAGGCCCAGCATGTGTGTAAATGGCTGGGAACAAAAAGGAAAATGATAGCTAAATGGTATAGAATCTGTAGAATATAGCCATCAGTGGTAAGGAAACTGGGTCTGGAGAGTTAAAAACGGTGCTTAAAATATAATTTAAGAGCTTGACCCTGAAAACATTTGAGTCTGTGTGAAACTTCACTTTAAGGAGACTGCTCACCTGAGTAAAGTTTTTTTATATTTATATATATAATATAATATATATTACTATATTATATTATATCATACTATATATATATATATATATATATAGCACACACACACCCACACACACATATATTATATCATATAAAAAAAAGAAAACTCTCCGCCTCTCACCCCTCTCTGTCTTCTCAACCCGGTCCTCTACCAGAGGAACTGGAGTTTGAGGGTTTCTGCGCAGTACTCTGTCCTAGCAACTGCACTCTTCTGGACAGAGAGCTCTGATGTTGTTCTGGGATCTGGAGCCACTCACCCAAGCTTAGGAATCACAGCCCAACTGCTCCTACCCACCACTGGACCACTTGGCTTCACTTTCACATCATCTCTCAGTTCTCTTCAGGCCCTGGTAACTTCTTCCAGCTTCTCAATCTTCTTCTGATGTTGCTTGTCACTTGCAGCTGCTATATCCTTACTCACCACCGCTGTCTTCTGCTCTTGGTCTTATTCACCCGCCACGATGTCTGGTGATTGGCCAGTACCTGCCTGTCCGTCCTGGAATCTGAAGTCCCACAGAATCTAGCCCTCTATTCTCCACAACCTTTACTGTGAATCTCCCATCTGGTCTGGGAAGGTCTAGCCATACGCGTCAGATGCTCTCTGTACACATGCCAGCCACTTGGTTGCTGCGTTCAGCCTGTAGCTGTTCCTGCTGCATCTACATCTGCCACTCATGTTTGGACTGTCTCTGAAGGCCTCTCTGCAACAGCTGCATCTTGGGTCCTCTCTACCGGGTAGACCCTGCTTCAATGGATCTGTGCTACAGTGCCTGTTCCTGTTGCTGCTATGATCACGTGCCTCAGTGCTGTCTTTAGTCAGCCCTTTCCAGCCACTGGTAGGATTTCCGCAATCGTCAGCCAACCTCAGCTACTGTCGATGGTAATGCCCATGCAGGGTCTTGTCTGCATGGTCTTCTTTGCTTTCTCCTCCCAGTCTGCTGCTGCCTAGGCATTCTCTCAGCAGCTCATCTTTGGGGCACTCTACTGCATGTAACTCCTGGATCGTTCCGGGTTTCATCCACCGAAGCTGCTTGATGCTCACCAAGCCCGCCGCCTTCTTTCGCTGGGTATACACGTCCTGGGTTGTTGGACTGGTGGAAACCTCCGTGCATTGTGAGGAGCTTCGGGTTGCACATCGGCAGCCTCCATGTCTCCTTTGGCCAGCTCACTATACCGCAGGGTATCGATGACCTGGCAGGGCGTATCGTGGAAGCTGGATTTGTTCTTCCCACTAGCATGGCCTCAGGACGCTTGCTTATCCTTGGTGAACTGGCATGTTGCTGTCTTCTTGCCTCCTCATCATGGTTTTCCATGTGACTGTAGACGCCAAGCGTAACTTGTAGCTGGTATGTATGTCTGCTATGTGGCCGCTGGTAGTCTCCACCCATCAGTCTGACTACCTTCCTCTCTTCAACTACCACCGGCCGCACTCTCCATCCGAATGCATCCCGATATCCACTGTAGACCCGCGTTAAACCAAAAAAAAAAAGAAAACAAGGGTGGATTAGCGAGTCGATGTCTCGTTCATCCATCTTAGCATACAGCTGATGTCCATCCATGGTAGAGGAGGTGCTGCCATGGTAGTTCACTCGAACCTGTACCCTCGTATCCACCTTGTGATATCTGCTGAGGGCTTAAAGCCTCAATGTAGAGACACAGCGGGGACAGTGCATCACCTTGGTATATGCACACTTGATGGCCACTTGTGCAAGCTGCCTTCGAGTTGATTCTAAGGTTGTCTTCCAATAGTCCATTGAGTTCTGAGGAAAGGTCCTTAGTGGCCTGTTGAACTTTGTATAATGCTCCAGACATTCACAGATCCACGGGTGCGGCAAGTTGAGTCGTAGCTTTCCTGTAGTCATCCAGTGCTGTGCTCAGATTGGTCTTTCTAGACCTTGAGTCTTGGAGACTGCTCTATCTATGACCAACTGGTGTTTGAGCCTCTGGGTTGTTCTCCAATGCCCTTCTGACGTGTGCTCATGTACTGGCCCATGTTGGTCTTGTAGTCTTGGCGCTATGATGCCCTATAGGACTTTCCATGTTTGGGGAGGCAGATTATCTGCCGGTAGTTGGACGGTTGTGTTTTCAGATCAGCACCGCCTTAGCCTTGTGTTAAGCGTTTGTGGGAGCCCTGCTGTAGCAAGCTGGTTCATCTGTCCTGCTAGCGTTCATAGCACTGCTGTTAGTTTCCTTTAGCCAGTAGTGTGGATCATTCTGGTACACCGGTGCGTCCAGCTCTTCAATTTTTTTGACCCCTGCCTGATCGTCTTCTACTATGATGGTGACTGTTTTCTGTTCTGGAAGATGCTGTGCTCTGTCTCAGCGGCCTGCAGCCACTGCACTGGTGTCTATGAGCTTCTCTTCTCACATATGTTCTTCAAGTACTCGTTCAGTTCTCTGCTGCTGGTGGCTCTGCGTTATCTGGGTTAATGTGCACTGCAGTGGGAGTACACCTGGATGGTTCTTGGGAACGGGCATTACTTTTTGTCCTCGCTGCTCTCAGTGTATCTCCTTAGCCTGTAGCAGTGCTGTGAGCCTTGTTTAGCATCTCTAGGCGTCAGATGGAGTCAGGCCTTGTATTTTTTCAGGTTAGCCGAGTTTATCCCTAAATCTCTACACACTCTTGGTAGTTCCAACCAGCCTGACTAACTTCGTCTCGCGAGTGCTTAATTTAGGTCCCGCCAAACCTCATTTCCAGGGTGGGTAATACTGTGTTCCTTCTTGATCGGTGTAGTCCAGCATTCTCCAAGGAACAGAGGCTGTACGTATACCAGTTCATTGTTTGAGTCATGGTGTAGTGGTCTGTCCATTGAGGTCCCTATATGGCATCTTCTAACATACTATCTGATGGTACTTCTCCACTGAGCCTTGTAAGCGCTCTCGAGGATTAGACTGTCTAGTTTCTCCAATGATCTAGCCTCAGATCATCAGCTGCTCGTGCTCTGCAATGGAGGGGGGGCACGGTGAAGTGTTCAGCTTCAGGTGGGATGCACATCCACTTGTTCTTCCAGGTCTTATGCGTCGATGTAATGTGGATTGGTCTATCCAATGCTTTGAGAGCAGCTCCTCTTTACAGTTTGAAGCGTTGGGCTACTGCGTTTCTCAGTAAGTGTGATGTAGGCTGTCCATCCACAGTCCCCTACGTTCACTAATATCCCCTCTAGTCTACTGTTGTAGTAGCATTCCATCAAATCCAGTTCTCTTGTCTCGTCCAGAATGTTTGTCCATAGCCAGATTGTCCTGGTTCCTCAACATCTGGCGCGGACCGTTAATCCGGCGAACGGTCGAGCGCATGACTCCCAGGTTTCGTGTCACTCTCATATTGAAGTAGGCAGTAAGCATTAGGGGGTCTTTGCCCAAGAACCCCTACTCGGAAAGTTGGGTACCAACCGGATTTGAACCCAGTCCTCTCTATCAAAGGGCGGCGCTCTTAACCACTACGCTATCCAGTCGCTTATATACACACACACACGCACGCGCACACGCTTAAGTGTTTTTAGATTGGATCAAAAGCATCAACAAAGCATGATCTCCTGATTATAGACTGGGCCATGACAAAATGAGGAATACTTTGAAGAAAATTAGAGTGAAGTATGGAATAACTTGTTAAAGACAAGAACTAACGTCAAGTATATTTATCCACCCTAAAAGTGGAGCTATACAGTTCCAGCACACTCTGGAGGATTGTTATTGCTATAATAAATTGGCTTCTCTCATAATAAAAATAGTTTAGCAGAGAAACAAATTCTCCCCTCAACAAAGATTAAGCTACAGAGATGACAATTAACTTCAACACAGGCTGGACTTTTAAGTGACCAATCATGGAATTACATTTTAGAATCGAGGGTCTGTCTATACAGCAACACTCAGGAAAATTAAATCCAAATTAACTGAGTGAATTAAAAATGGATTAGCTAAACTGCATTAAATCCCCGTGTGGGTAGTTAATTAAGATAAACTTATTTGAGGTCACTTTAATTCTGAATGAGAGTGTCCACACAGGGTTTAATGCAGTTTAACTAAGACTATGTCTCCACTAAAGACCTTACAGCAGCACAGCTGTCCCGCTGCAGCTGCGCCTCTGTAAAGTCTCCCAGGTAGCTGCTCTATGCTGGCGAGGTACAGCTCTCCTGTTGGCATAATTAAACCACCTCCAACGAGCAGCAGTAACTATGTGAGCGGGAGAGCATCTCCCACCAACATAGCACTATCCATACCGGCGCTTCTGTTGGTGAAACTTATGTTGGTCACTGGTGTGGTTTTACCGACAAAAGTGCTAGTGTAGACATATCCTAAGCCTCTTCAAATTCACACCTTTAGTTAATTTGGATTAATTTTCCTTGAGTGTCCCCATGCAGACAAACCCCTAGTTGCTAATAAAGTTTAACAGTGCGATCATAAAATTTTGTTTAACGATTTGCTTAAGCTTTTTGGAACGCCAGTTATACAAAGAGCTACAATATGTAGTGTCATAGCTTGCATTCCTAAGCATCTTGCAAATTTAAGCACAAAAAAGGTCAGAAATTAAGATTAGCTGACCTGTTCTCAGGCACCTAAGTTTATACAGCAACACGCTTCATGAGGGCAAATGGCAAGATTCTGCTACGCTCAGTCAGGCCGAGTGCTACTTTACTACATAACCAGTTCCATTCAAATCGATAGGACTGCTTGTGAAGTGAGGTTAGGTCTACACTGGGCAGGGGGGGTCGACCTAAGATATGCAACTTCAGCTATGCAAATAGCGAAGCTGAAGTCAGCGTATCTTAGGTCGATTTACCTGGCTGTGAGGATGGCAATGAGTCAACCACTGCCACTCCCCTGTTGGCTTCACGGTGGAGTTCCAAAGTCAATGGCACAGCGATCGGGGATCGATTTTATTGCGTCTACACTAGACTCAATAAATCAATCCCCGACAGATCGATCACTACCCACCATAGACGTACCCTAAGAGGCTACTCAGCCTGAGAAAGAGTGGCCAAATCTGACCCCAGCTAAAACAACAAAACAGACCGAAGTGTGCAAAAAATATTTCCTTTTTTAAAAAAACAGTTTAAAATGTGTTAAGTTTCAATTCTATTGACTGTCCCCTCTGGTCTCATATTATGACATGATCTTGTACTTGTCTTCTCTAAACTAAATGTTCTCAAGCCAACACTTGCAAAAAATGGCTGAAGTTAGGCAACTTATTCTCCAGTTTTTAAAAACCAAAACTTTTGTGTGTCATCTGGAAATCTGGCCACTTCATTGTCAACCTCCTTTCCAAATCATTAATAAATATATTAACCACCACCAGTCACAGTTAAAACACTTCCCACAAATACATCCCTGGGGGCAACTTGCGGTTACATTTTTGCATGACGAACATTAAACATTTGTTCCTACCCTTTGGTAACTGTGTTTCGGAGGTTGTCTTCACTAGCTGTTTACCTGGAGCTAACAAGCTGGCAATGAACCTGACGCAGCTAACATCTTTGTAAAAGATGTCTGGGGAATGACCACGCTATTTGTTTACTGTAGACTACTCCCTTTTTGTGTAGAGGTGGGTATCTACACCTTCTGTGACTCCATAATGACAAACTGAAGTACCTCCATACTGCCTGTAAGGATTTTAATGCCCCTGATTTTGACTTCAAGGTCTTTATGACTAGCTTCCTCATTTAATTTAAATTCTCTGTCTACAGTTTCAGTATTACTAATACTAAGTGCTCAAGAACCATGAGTGAGCCTCAAAATATCATGATTTGCGCTAGAAAAAAAATCATAAGTTTTTTAAAATTCTACATTTGGAGTTCTTTTTATTTGCATTCTGGCTTTTGAACTTGTAGGGTTCATATTTGCAAGCTTTTCTCTGCAAACATGGGGACAGGAAACTTGCTCTGTTTTTAAATGAAAGCAGAGTTTCTGGTATAATCATACGACTCCTGGGTCCAAGGCTTTAGGGAAAACTCCAAGGATCACAAGAGTAGGCAATACTGCAGTCTAATGGCATCGTGCTGGTGTTTAGTATAATCCAGGCTTTCCCAAACTGGGGTCATCCCTTGTGTTGGAAAAGCCCCTGGTGGGCCAGGCCAGTTTGTTTACCTGCCCCGTCTGCAGGTCTGGCCAATCGCAGCTCCCACTGGCTGTGGATCGCTGCTCCGGGCCAATGGCAGTTGCTGGAAGTGGCGGCCAGTATGTCCCTCAGCCTGTGTTGCTTCCAGCTGCTCCCATTGGCCCAGAGCAGCGAACCATGGCCAGTCGGAGCCGTGATCGGCTGGACCTGAGGAAGGGGTAGGTAAACAAACTGACCCGGCCCTGAATTTAATCATAGCAGTCACTATTACTTAATGGTTCAACTACATTTACTTCTTGATGCTGGTCAGTTTAATGTTTTCATCGAAATTTCTAGTCACTTTCTCCCTCAAATTCAGAGTAGTTAGTTGTCATCACACTTGTAAACGTAAGAAATTCCTGCAACAGTCCCGACCCAACCAAAATGCTAACGGAGCCAAAGCATTTCAAGCATATCAAAGAGCCAAGCTAGAAAAACAAGTTTATCCAGCCTGATCCCATGAGGTGAAGTCCAGTCACTGACATTGGGGGTGTTCAGTATTTCACAGATTCACTGAATTTAAGGTGAGAAGGGACCAGTTACCCTTGTACTGAGACCGGGAACTTGGATGTTGGCTAAAGTACAGTTTCTAGAAAGGTTTCAGAGTGGTAGCCGTGTTAGTCTGTATCAGCAAAAAGAATCAGGAGTACTTGTGGCACACATCCGATGAAATGGGTTTGAGCTTATGCTCAAATAAATTTGTTAGTCTCTAAGGTGCCACAAGTACTCCTCCAGCTTCTAGAAAGTGATCCAATCTGATTTTCTGCATCAAGAGAGAGAAAAATCCAACATTTCCCTTGGTAATTGGTTTCAATGGTTAATCACCAGGATGCACTCTGTATCTTGCTCACCTCCTTCAGTTCAGACTTCATGTGAGTGTGCTATTATATTCTAGGAAAAATAGAAAGTAGCCCAAATTACTTCCCGACCATTTAAATGGCTAATACTTTTCTGTGGCTGTTTTTATAGCTGTGTCATTCTTATGCGGCTGTACTGTTTTTCTAACTTGGCTTTTCTCAACATGCAAAGTGTTTTTGGATCAGATTTTCACTCAAAGATCATAAACTTCAAAGTGCATACTTTAAAATAATCAAACTATTTTAAAACAATATTAATATCATTCTACAATTAATTACAAATGAAATGGGTCATCTTATGTAACAGAACAAGACAGAATAGAGTTTGCTGGTTTCAACGCAGTCTCTGGAGGCCATTTTTCTATATCGCGAAACCACTGCACATTAGGCAGTCTTTATTCAGAACAAGTCTTCATCTGGAATTGCTAGTGTGTTATAGAACAGGAAGGAAGTGCATCACCAGCACTATCTGTGGAAGCTTGCATTATGCCTGCTCCAAGCACATGACATCAAACATTTGATTTTGTAAGTGCTGGATTCCATCATTAATAAAAGAAAAGGGAACATTTTCCTCCAACTAAAAAAAATAAAATATGATAGACTCTTTTCCACATTGCAGCTAATTGTAAGAGTTTAAAGGGGCTTGATTGAATTTGAGTACGTGGTATTCAAGAAGCTACAAATCTATACACAAAGAAACCCTGCTTTGAAATCTGAAAGAAAAAATTGGCACTCAAAAGGTGTAAATAAATGGAAACAGAAATGCAATATGTAGTCCAAAAGCCAGACAGCAAAATGGAAAATATAAAGGAAAGAAGTCTAAAAACAGCAGCTCAGGCCATAGTAATTGTTTCAGCAGACCCTTTCATAAATAAGCAGAAAACTTTAAATAAAAACTGAGACATTTATGAAAGTTGCAGTAATCACATATCTTAAATCATATTGGCTTTTCAAGATTTACAGTACTGACGGCTGCTAAAGAATCTCACATTTGACGCATGATGCAAAAAATAGGAAACAAACAGTGCTCCCTCCTCTGCCACAAAGCTGCCTTTTGATGCCACAGTTTTTCTTAAACAACAAGTCAGCATTTGCAGTGGACCTCAAAGGACTTACATAGGAACATAAGAATGGCGATGCTGGGTCAGACCAATGGTCCATCTAACCTAGTATCCTGTCTTCTGAAACTGGCCAATGCCAAGTGCTTCAGAGGGAATGAGGAATCACTTCAGAGGCAATCATTGAGTGATTCACTCCCTGTAGCCTACTCCCAGCTTCTAGTAGGGAAGCTAGGGACACTCGGAGCATGATGTTGCATCCCTTATCATCTTGGCTAATAGCCATCAATGGACTTATCCATGAACTTACCTAGTTCTCTTTTGAATCCTGTTATAGTTTTGGCTTCACAACATCCCCTGTCAATGAGTTCCACAGGTTGACTGCATATTGTGTGAAGAAATACTTCCTTATGTTTGTTTGGAACCTGCTGCCTATTAATTTCATTGGGTGACCCTTAGTTCTTGTGTTATGTGAAGGAGTAAATAACATCGCCTTATTCACTTTCTCCACACCAGTCACAATTTTATTGACCTCTATTATATCCCCTCTTAGTCATCTCTTTTCCAAGCTGGAATGTCCCAGTCTTTTTAATCTCTCTTCATATAAAAGCTGTTCTATACACTTAATCATTTTTGTCATCTATCTGTATCTTTTCCAATTCTAATATATCTTTTTGGGATGCCAGAACCGTATGCAATATTCAAGGTGTGGGTGTACTATGGATTTATATAGTGGCATTAGGATATTTACTGTCTTATTATCCATCCCTTCCTAACATTGTTAGATTTGTTTGGGTTATTTTGGTTTTGGTTTTTTTATTGCTGCTGCACACCGAGTGGACATTTTCAGGAAATGACGACTCCAAATTCTCTTTTTTGAGTGAAAACAGATAATGTAGACCTCCTCATTTTGTATGTTTGGTTGGGATGTTTTCCAATGTATATTACTTTGTATTTATCAACACTGAATTTCATCTGCCATTTTGCTTGCTTGTGAAGCCACAGAGACTTTTTTAAATACCAGAGCAGCATTGGCAGCGGACCTCAAATGACTTACATAAGAACATCACACTGGGTCAGATCAATGGTCTATCTAGCCCAGCATCCAGTCTTCCAACAGCTGCCAATGCCACGTGATTGAGAGGGAATGAACAGAACAGGTAATCAGGCAATCATCAAGTGATCCATCTTGTGTCCCACAACACTGACTTGGTTATCACACTGTCAGCTTTTCACTCAGGGCAGAAGAACCACAAGACAATAAATCTTGTACTGGGCAAAACAGAATGGGGACCAGATTCAACCCAGGATGTAATCCCTGGCATAAGGCCTTCAAGGCAAAAGGTCGATCATTGTTGATGGTACAATGCAATCACAGCCCCTTACACTGGAGGGCCAATAAAGCCCCCAAACAAGACAGGAGGCATTCCCCACAGCATCCTCCACCGGTAGGGCATTTGGGAGAAATTAAAGTAGCTTCCCACAACAGCACTGAGGGAAAGCAAAGAAACCACTGCTTGCCCTCTCTTGGGTTGAATTCCCCCTTCTGGTGCATGAAACAAGGCAGTAGATGGTAGATTAATTTACTCCTCCATGCACTAGGTTTAGTGAATCCAGCCAAGTGTGTTGACATGAAGAATTAGTGAATAGCCATCATTCTATACATCCTAAATGTTATCATTATTGAATCATGCTCTCAGCAATGGAAACTTGATATGATTTTTTTCAGGTTTTTAATGGAGCAATTATTTCAATAATGTATAGCAGGTAGATTTCATTCTCTGATTTTCTTTGGAATACTTTAAAGAATAGTCCGTTTGGAAGGGACTCTGTCTTGTTCCTTTATTTCATATTTTTAGAGGCAGGTGTGTATACACGGGACCTTGCTTTTATTACTAATGAAGTTAAATTATTTTGAATAATGGACAAATTAATTTTTTTAAAAGTCTGTTTGTAGGCAATCTGCAAGCAGGCTAAATTAATTAATAACTTGCTCAATGTGAATAGTCTGCCCACCTCTAATGCGTAGTAAGTTTCCCAAGTTCGACTGCTTCTGAAATTAATCTACCACCACCCAGCTCTTTGCTTCAGCACTGGAAGTTAAAGACCTTTTTAAGAAGTACAAGATGGAAAGCACCAATACAATCTTACCAACTACCAACAGGAGCTAGATGCGAGCTAATGGCCTACCTGTGAACCATTCTCTAGCCCATTTTCAATCTCATGAACCATCATCCACACCCACGGCTCTTATCTAACACAAGACCTCTTGCCTCTGGTCTCTCTGGAGCCATTTTGAAGATCCAGCCATTAACGTCAACTACGTAGGTTTGACAATATGAACTTTCAGTGTCTCAGGAATATGTAGTAACCAACAGACATCCCCAACTGTGATTCACGCCAATGGTTTACTCTACTGTTCTACAGTGATGTTGGTTTAAGAGAATTTATCTGTATAATTTAAAGAGCTGAGTTGTTAAAATGGCTGCTTTGATGCTTGTTATCTCAGCAAGTTTGGTTCATTAGGGGGAGCACTGGTCTGCTAAACCCAGGGTTGTGAGTTCAGTCCTTGAGGGGACCATTTAGGCAACTGGGGTAAAAATCTATCTGGGGATTGGTCCTGCTTTGAGCAGGGGGTTGGACTAGATGACCTCCTGAGGTCCCTTCCAAGCCTGAGATTCTATGATCACTCACTTGGACAGGCCCAAGTTTTTTACTGAAAGATGAGAAGGATGTATTTGCTTTCCATCCAAAGGAAGAAAGCAGCAAGAGGAGTATCCTGGGACACAAGGCCTGGGGAATATTTACAATAAATAATTTAGAACATAGATCTACAAAATAGGTATTGCAGATGACAGGATGAAAACTCTGATACTCAAAGCAGAATGACCTCCAGGGAATCACCTCTATTGGCAGACTGGCTGCTGACATCATTTTCTTGGCTGGGGCTTTAAATGTTTTATTGGCCATTGCAAGCACCTGACTACATAATCACCCTTTAAAAAAATCTGTGGGAGTCATTTGCTGTCTTGAACTGTCACCACATGGCCTGCGCCTCTTAAAGCTATTCCCCTTTTTTCATTTTCCTTTTGCCCTCTACTGAAATTTTATTCCAAGAGAGGCAAATGGAATTCTCAGCTCTCACTGATCAGACGGTTTTATGCAATGCTACTCTCTGAAAAAATTCAGACATTTAAAGATCAGGATTCGTTTGTGTTTTCACAAATATTTGCATGTGCTCATTATGTTGCTAGGTTGGCATGACCAACTGGCTCTTTTAAAACTTCTTGAAGAAAAATATCAAGGGCTTTGGTGCACGCTAAGTCTAGAACAAAAGGCATTTATCATTTAGATTAACGTGTGATGGATCTGCAAAGCAAGGGACTACACCTCTCGCCAGCCCCCTCTTTGCTGTACATCTCCTACTCCCTGACTAAGATGGGACTATGCTTTCCATCAGCACCCTGCCCACTGCACTCTCCTCCTCCTGGCCTAGAAAGTAGAAAGGTCCAGAACAATGACGTGGCTGCACTCTGCTTGGGAGTGGGAGCCACAGGCATCAGGGAGCAGAAAGAAGCTCCAGGAACTGTGGGCTGAGATGCATGTGGGACAGGCTCTGACTGCTGGATGTCACAGCTGGGTGCAGGTCTGTGAGGGACTTATGGGAGAGCACCAATGGCTGGGAAAGGGACCCTAATGAGAGGCACTACCTGAGCCTGGCCTGGAAACCCACAAATGCTTATTTGCTTGAAAGGAGACTGGACTGGAGAAGCTTCCCCAGGCACTAGGCCTGAAATGCCATAACTCTCGACATGGCTTCCCCAGGGACCCAAACAAGAACTGATAGTGCTCACTTTGAACTGGAACTGTTTAAGTCTCTATACCTGGGGTATCTGCAAACTTTCCCTTCCCTGAGAGCCCTAATAAAATATCCTTTCCTTTAGCCATGTGTCTGAGTGGTTATTGGGACCCACCCAGAACTAGTGCCTGCAAAGCCTAACTACTGAAGCACCTACAGTACTTGCCTTGAAGTGAGAGTACACTTGGCATGCTACTGGCACCCTAGGTATTTGGGGCATAGAGTAACCTCAATAACTGCAATTCTTTAGAATGCAAAGCTGCAGCTACCAAAGCTATAGCTTTTACCTAAATCTATGCACAGAAGGAAAAGTTTGGAATAGATTAATAGAAATTTAGTAGCATGGGAGACTTCTCCAGTAAATCTGTAATTACTGTTGTTTCAAGGGAAGATGGAAACTGACTGGCTACAAATGAATCATTTGCTGTATCAGGAGTAGTATTACAAAAGTGCCTAGGGGCCCCATCCAAGATCAAGACCCCATCGTGCTAGGTGCTGTACAGGCACATAGCAAAAGACAGCCCCTGCCGTGAAGAGCTTACAGTCTAGACAGACAAAGGAAGGACATTTTTATCATAGTCCAAGTTAAAGCTTCGAGACATCACAACAGCAGCTAAAGAAGCCCGAAGATTCACACTGAAAACAGCTGGAGGTTAATGCAAAATAAATCACATTATGATAAAAAGAATAAAAGGCCCCCGAACAGAAACAGCCTGAGAGGAGATCTTTAAACAGCTAAAGATGCCTGTGATGCAAACTAAAGGCCAAGTTACTTGTGCCTAAAATATGCATCGTATAAATACATAATAATCTTGATGAAATAATAATCTCCAATTAGGTTGCCAAAAAGCTATTGTAAATCAACTTAGCTCCATCTGCTTCAATAGATCTATGCACGTTCATACTAGCTAAGGATCTGGCACAGAGTAGTTTCTCAGTTCAGTAAAATAGGTTGATTAGAAATTTTTCTTTTTTACTATTATTCATCATTTCATGCCTCTCTTTCTTGCTGCTAGACTGTGTGTTCAGCCTATTCTTGTGTTTGGTCAAGTGACGATGCCTTTCCATTACCCAAAATGTGCAAGGCAAATTGCAGTACTGTATTTACAGATGCTAAATGGCAGAAAGCATCATAGCAGCTGTCAAACTACAAAGTGAGGCATAATTCAAAGTCCTTCAGCTTTTACTGAGACAAATAATTTAAACAAGGAAGCAAATAATATCACAGAATGTAGCAAACAGTTTGTCATAAAATAAGCCAGCTAAGCTATAGGTACCATGATAAAAATTAAAGATGTATTTCAACCAGTCTGATTTACTCATGCATATTAAGATAATACCTTTCCACAGCAAAAGTATGATCATGTAGTCTCTACTTCATCAAAATCTGGTGAATCAGCTGCTCATGTAACTATGGCTCACTATATAATACTTTGCATTGTCAATACATAGCACCTTCCGTCCAAGGAGAGGGTTGCCAGGTGTCCGGTTTTCGACGAGAACAGTTGGTCAAAAAGCAACCCTGGTGGCTCCAATCAGCACCACTGACCAGGTCGTTAAACGTCCAGTTGGCGCTAGGCTGGCAGGCTCCCCATTCAGCTTCGCGCGGCTCCCGAAAGCAGCCAGCATGTCCCTCCAGCTTCGAGGCATAGGGATGGCCATGGGGGCTCCATGTGCTGCCTTCACCCAGAGCACTGGCTCCACAGCTCCCATTGGCCATTGCTTCCTGGGAGCCACCTGAGGTAAGTGCCACCCAGAGCCTGCACCCCTCATCCCCTCCCATACTCCAACCCCTGCCCCAACCCTGAGCCCCTTCCTGCACTCTGAACCCCTTATCCCTGGCCCCAGCCCGGAGCTCCCTCCTGTACTCCAAACATCTCATCCCCGACCCCACCCCATAGCCCATACCCCCAGCCTGAGTCCTCACCCCCTCTGCACCCTAACCCCCTGCCCAAGTCCAGAGCCCCCTCCTGCACCCCAAACCCCTCATCCCCAGTCTCATCCCTCCCACACCCCAACCCTGTGCCCCAGCCTGAAGCCCTGTCTCACACGCGGAACCCCTCATTTCTGGACCCACCCCGGAGCCCGCACCTGCTCCCACACTCCAACCCCTGCCTGAGTGAAAATGAGCAAGTGAGTGAGGGTGAGGAAGAGCGGGTGACAGAGGAAGGGGGGGATGGAGTGAGCAGAGGTGGGGACTGAGCGGGGGCGGGGCCTTGGGAAAGGGGCAGGGCAGGGGTGTCTGGTTTTCTGTGATTAGAAAGTTGGCAACCCAATCCAAGGATCACAAAGCATATTACAAACATTTATGAATTAAGCTTTTCCAAACCTCTGGAGATAGGAAAGCATTACTGTCCCCTTTTAACATCTGGTAAACTGACCTGCAGATAGGTTAAGTGACTTTGATACCTGAGCCCTGAATAGAATCCAGGTTCCCAGGGTCCCAGTCCTGTTCTTTAATCACCTTCCTCTTAGTAGAGCACCTAATCAAGCACATCTTTTTTATATCCTCCAACTATAAACACTAGTTGTGCGTGAAGATTTCAATCTCACCTTAACCCACAATACAGAATAGAGACATTTCAGTATTTTTAAAAGCAATGAAGAATTTTTTAAAAAATTTGAATTTTCAAAAGGACTTTAATCTCTTAAATGCCTTGAGAGAATGTAACCAAGGAGTTAGTTATTGCCCATTCTATTCTTCAGTACACTTCATAGTCAGTCAGATTTCTTTATGGTCTCTAAAGGCCTGATCCAGCTCCCACTGAAGTTCTTCCATGAACTTCAGTGAGAACTGGACTGGATCTGAAGTGACCTTCACTAAATATACTCAAGATGTAGAGTCAGAATTCTGATCTCCTCTCTTGCACCATTTATATTTACTAGTGTCCCCATGTTTTTCAGGCACTAGAAAGCTAAACATTAGTGTAGTTCTTCTTAAAACACTGCACTGAAGAAGTCAAGTGACAAATTGATGAGTACTACCTGTCTTAAATACAGCTACAGGGCTACCAAGTAGCCAAAACACAACCAGCCACTCTGGCCTTTATTTGACCTAGGAAGCACTTTTTCAACTTATCCCATCAGACCTTTTCTGCATTTATCTTACCTCCTTGCCTTTTGATTACTAACCCCCCAAAACCAATCTTTCTAAAGTAATCCCTACAAGATGTAGGCTCAGAAATGTCAATATTTAATTTCACAATTTTCACAGGATGTGATCGATTGTTACTTAGGCTCATGTATTGATTATTCTTAATCAATACACACAACTCTCATTGAAATCAGATTGAGTCTTTTCATGGATCAAGGGCCTTCCAGGGGACCTGAGGGTGCTAAAAAGCTCCTGCCAGATAGATTCAGTGTATTTGTTTTTAATTTAAATTTTAGAAATATTCTTAGAAATTATAATTGTTATATAAGTGAAAGCAAGGGGATATTTACCAATAATGTTAAAATACAGTACTTTACTAGCTTATTAAATATTAATAAACTACTGATTCAGTGGTACAGTATTTCTTTAGTTATGCCTTATAATTAGATTGCTTAAGAGATTAGTTTGTTTATCTAGAAAAGATGCTACATGTAAGAGCTGAACCCATACATCTAAATCTGCCAAACTCTAAATGTGAGACCAGAAGCTAAAATGAAGGACGCACAAACATAAGAACACAAGAATGTCCATGCTGGGTCAGACTAAAGGCCCATCCAGCCCAGTATCCTGTCTACTGACAGTGGCCAATGCCAGGTGCCCCAGAGGGAGTGAACCTAACAGATAATGATCAAGTGATTGCTCTCCTGCCATCCATCTCCACCCTCTGACAAACAGAGGCTAGGGACACCATTCCTTAGCCATTGTGGCTAATAGCCATTAATGAACTTAACATCCATGAATGTATCTAGTTCTCCTTTAAACCCTATTATAATCCTAGCCTTCACAACCTCCTCAGGCAAGGAGATCCACAGGTTGACTGTGCGCTGTGTGAAGAAGAACTTCCTTTTATTTGTTTTAAACCTGTTGCCTATTAATTTCTTTTGATGGCTCCTAGTTCTTATATTATGGGAACAAGTAAATAACTTTTCCTTATTCACTTTCTCCACATCACTCATGATTTTATAAACCCCTATCATATCCCCCCTTAGTCTTCTCTTTTCCAAGCCGAAAAGTCTGAGGCTCTTTAATCTCGCCTCATAAGACACCCATTCCAAACCCCCAATCATGTTAGTTGCCCTTTTCTGAACTTTTTATAATGCCAGTATTATCTTTTTTGAAATGAGGAGACCACATCTGTATGCAGTATTCAAGATGTGGCCGTACCATCGATTTATATAAGGGCAATAAGATATTCTCCGTCTTATTCTCTATCCCTTTTTGAATGATTCCTAACATCCTGTTTGACTTTTTGACTGCCGCTGCCCACTGCGTGGACATCTTCAGAGAACTATCTACGATGACTCCAAGATCTCTTTCCTGGTTAGTAGCTAAATTAGCCCCCATTATATTGTATGTATAGTTGGGGTTATTTTTTCCAATGTGCATTACATTACATTAATCCACATTAAATTTCATGTGCCATTTTGTTGCCCAATCACTTTGTTTTGTGAGATCTTTTTGAAGTTCTTCACAGTCTGCTTTGGTCTTAACTATCTTGAGCAGTTTAGTATCATCTGCAAACTTTGCCATCTCACTTTCTACCCTTTCTCCAGATCATTTATGAATAAGTTGAATAGGATTGGTCCTAGGACGGACCCTTGGGGAACACCACTAGTTACCACTCTCCATTCTGAGAATTTACCATTAATTCCTACCCTTTGTTCCCTGTCTTTTAACCAGTTCTCAATCCATGAAAGGACCTTCCCTTTTATCCCATGACAGCTTAATTTACGTAAGAGCCTTTGGTGAGCGACCTTGTCAAAGGCTTTCTGGAAATCTAAGTACACTATGTCCACTGGATCCCCCTTGTCCACGTTTGTTGACCCCTTCAAAGAACTCTAATAGATTAGTAAAATATGATTTCCCTTTACAGAAACCACGGTGACTTTTGCCTAACAAGTTATGTTCTTCTATGTGTCTAACAATTTTATTCTTTACTAAAAGTAAGTATACAGCAATCTTGTGCTAGATAGTTTTGACAAACAGCATTTTCTTCAGCTTCAGTTCACAACTCAGTATTCCTGTTATGTGAACGGGCTAGACTTATACAAGAGGCATTTGAATGTGTGTGTTTTGCATTAAATATTCATTTATTTCTCATATTCTATATCTGTGCTGAACTTCAAAATTTACTTTTTCAGACCAAGATGTCTTAAAACTTCAAAATAATTTAGAATTAATAAGTGGCTCAAGACCACCAATCTTATTTGTAACACAGTAGCTTTCCACCTCTCTGAGCTAATCTCTAACACTCTTTATTACTCAGAAAATCAGACACAACCCATATTCATTTAGAAGGCATTTTTTAAATTAGCCATATTAAAAATCATGCTTAAATGATGTTCTAAATTGACAGGGAGTCATAAAACTGTGCAGGTCTGGATCTTTCTGATCCATATCTTTTCCTTTTAAAAAGAACAAAATTATACATAGTTTCAAATTATGAGGTTTTTCAAACTTTGCAAATAACATTTTCCTTGTTAAACCATAGTGAATTTAATGTATAGAATCATAGAAATATAGGGAAGGGTTGAAAGGGACCTCAAGAGGTCATCTAGTCCAGCCCTTGCACTGAGACAGGATCATTTGATTAGTTGACAGGACTAGAGGATATTCTGACTTGGTTGGCTTTAGGACTATTATTATTTTATTGGATTCAGCTTTCCTGGTGGTTCCATGTTTGAACCAAGAGCCCCCTAGTAAATATGTAATATCAGCAATCATTAGTTTGAGCAGCATGTTTGTGCCACACTTCCCTTCACTGGAATTTAGCAATATGAAATATGACTGCATTAATATATTATCAGCTTTGAACTCTTTAAACAAAAACAGCTGCCACAATAAGTCCCAGTCTTAGCACAGTAGTATTCACGTGTTTAGTCTATCAGTTTCTTTAGGAAGACTGCCAAAGACTCAGAGCCTTGCAGTGACATCTCTTCTGGTGAAAGCTGTATGTGAAATCTGATCAAGACTTGAGTGATTTTTCTGGGTCCAGAAATGCTAAACCTCTAAGGTCTCTCTCATGTTTTGTTGCCATATACTTCTACTCAAAAATCACAGGAGAAGCACTAAGAAGTCCCTTACCCTAGTCTGATAAAACGACACAGAGCATACATCTCCTACACATAGTGCAAAATATACAATAAAACTTTCCCACAGCCACTGATCAATGTTTAAACGATTTTTAGACACAAACTAATACATGGGCTCTCTTTAAATGTTCACTCATTCAGTGTGACGATGAATGAAGATCTTTAGTTCTAATTTAACCATTAAAACTAGTTTCTCCTACACTTTGGCTAATGCCACAGCAGCCTCAGAGGCTCAACACAAGGTTGAAATGCTCATGTGCTGTTTATTACTTGTGCTGCACTGTCATGGGGCATCGCAAGCACAAGCTGCTAACTGCCGAATAAGAGCTCTGGGGTGATAATAACTTGATCTGCCCTGTTGAATCAAGGGGTCATCCCCTTTCTCACAGTCCTGTTTGGGACTATCTGAGGAAACCTTTATTCACTCTCCTCCCCACACTCAGGTCACAAATATATGCAGCAGTTCTGAACACAATACTTAAACCTCTGCTTCCTGCCCTGAAAGATGAAATCCTACCAGTTAGTTCTGAGCAAGAATCTGGGGTTGTGAAAAGAAGGCTGCACACTGAGTCTTGGGCTGTGCGGCCATTTTATTGAAACTAATACGTGTATTGGAACCTTAAATTTGCTCGAACAGGCTTGCCTCTTTCTTTTAAAAACCTAAACCAAAACACTTACCTGTGTAGGCAGGTCATTTGGGTTAAGGTCTGGCACCCCACCATCTGAACGGCGAGACCTGTACTGTCCCTCAGAGTCTGCATTTCGAAACCGATCCTCTCTACTGCTTGCCGCTTCAGATGCCTCTGGCTGTGAGCCATCAACCTCCATAGGCATGTGGTGTCCATTCTCCTGCTCTGAATTCTGGCTGTCTTTGCTTTCCTTGCTGTCCTTACTAGCTGGGGTTCTGGCAATGACCCCAAACTTTCTAGTTCTTTTCCCATTTTGAGCGGCTCTGTCACTTCGCTCCGAGGTAGGCTTTGCTTTGGGTTCACAGCTATTGCTGTTGTTGCCATTTGATGGAGGAAGAGGGGCTTTGCGCTTAATGCGACGGAACATGATCAGGTAGATAAAGCCGCCATTCCAGCACTGATCAGCCAGGTAGCTGCGAGCAAGAGAAAAGTTTGGATTATAAACAGATTGTCCTATAAATTTGATATTGCAAATACAGTCAATAGGTATATATTTCGCTAGGTATTGATGCACTTTCTAACACAATTCTTTGCCTAGCTAAATTGTTACCAAATGCAATGATAGAGTAAACACCTAGAAGCATCAGCAAATGATCTTTGCAGTTGATATTAGAAATGGTGGGATGTTCAGGCTCACAAGGGAGTTCTGAGCTCTTCCTTCCAATAAGGCTATTTTGCAAACAGTTCTAAAAGGTATGCCATGCTGATGGAGAAAATATTCCTCATCACCAAAAAATGCTTCTTGCATATGAATTAGAGAAGGTGCATTTGAAAGAAGGAGTTTAAAAAAAGAAAAGCCTGGAAACAGGCTAAATCACATTTTGGTATTCATGACAACTGGTAAAAACCACTCAGCTGGTCATCTTCCACAATTCAAACTCTGAATGCGAGACAGGTGTTTAGGCAGCACAATGGGATGACAGAGCATAGGAAAAAACAAAGAAAACATTTTTCTCTCCCCAACTGTAACAAAAAATACCAGCCAGGCTTCACTTGCGCAGCAGCTTACACAGTATTTGTATCTGAAACGCAGCCTTTTCCCTGAGATACATCTTCACTTTTGGCTTGGGTACATGTGCCTTACGTTGGGGCAAATCCACTGTTTCTGTAAGTAGGTTCCAATTGCCCCAGTACAGCAAAACACTACGCTATAAACTATGATGTACCTACTGGGTCCAATAACAGGACAAGGATGTAAGGTGAGTTTCCTTTTACGATGTCTATTCTGGTGGAGAGCTAGGTGATCTGAGCTGTGGAAGTAGCAGCCATAAGTAGCAATACACACATTTACAATCACTTCCACTCTCACCATCTGAGTGACGTGACGCTTTACATCACTGTATTTCTACTTCAGGTGAAACACAATCACCTCTATGGAGCTGCACCCATTTATTCCAAGGGTGAATTTGGGCTCTTGTGCATTTAGGGACAACATATACCTCATCCTAAATTCTTTAAATATTTGGCTTTCAATCCAAGAATGTAACCAACTGAGAGTACAAATAAGCTTGAATTTGTACTTAACATGTTTGTATGAATCCCTTCTAGTAGGTCCTATGCTAACTTAGGTTACGTTGCCTACTTTGCTGGTGAAAGCAGAAAATGTTTCCAAGAATATCAAACAAATCATTCACCAATAGCAATGAACATTCAGTAATGTGGAGCTGTTGGTAAACGTACAGTAATATCACCTTCTAGAGAGGTGAAAGTAGATGTCAGTAAAAGGAACTACACTGTAAAGATCTTTAGATGAAATAATATGACATTTGCAGATGTGAGTAGCAGTAGTAGTCAGGGACTGACCATCAGAGTCAGAGTCAAAGAGATTAAGGCCAGAAGGGACCCCAAGATCATCCAGTTTGACCTCCTATATGGCATAGGCCACCAACACCACCCAGCACCTGCACACTAAACTAAACAACCACAATAAGACTAAAGTATTACAGCCCATAGGAAACTATCATGTGCCACAGGCAGAAAGTGGGGGGGACCAAAGTGCACCGGTGCTTGAGGCCCCTACACTGGGAATTAAGTGAGAGATACCCAGACAATTCTGACATGTGGCCTGCAATCCAGAGGAAGGTGGAAAAACTCAAGGGCCCTGCCAAACTGATGCGGGGAAAATTCCTTCCAAACCCCACATAAGGAAATCAGTTAGATTCTCACCATGTGAACAACAGCCAGCCAGCCAGCCAGCCAGCCAAGCACATGAGAGAATGATTTCCCATCCCAACAGACTTGCACAATACATCTGTACTGTTAATGCTGACCAGCTGTGCTGCCCCCCTCAACCGCTATCCCAGCTGCCATCCAGCTGAGCTGGGTTCGTTGCACTGCCAGGGACACTCAGGCCTTGGCTACACTGGTGCTGTACAGAGCTGCAACTTTCTCACTCAGGGGTGTGAAAAAACACACCCCTGAGCGCAGCAAGTTACAGCACTGTAAAGCGCCCGTGTAAACAGTGCCCCAGCGCTGAGAGCGCGGCTCCCAGTGCAGTAAGCTAATCCCCTCGGGGAGGTGGAGTACCTGCAGTGCTGGGAGACCTCTCTCCCAGCACTGCGGCCGTGACCACACTCGCACTTCAAAGCGCTCCCGCGGCAGCGTTTTGGAGTTTCGAGCGTAGCCAAGCCCTCAGAGGGAGCATGCAGGGGAGGAACATGGGAAGCCTAAAGCCAGTTTATGAGCGAGGAGGGGTTTTTTTGAGTGGCAAGGGTGAGTGATCGAGCAAGTGGCAAACTTTGGTGGTTGGTTCTTTGATATTTCTCAATGAATGAAAGAAGGTACTGGGCATTGCTGGGTGAGCAGAGGAGGCACGTTAAGATGGAAGAGGCAACGGAAGCTGGAGATGGCACAGGTTAGTTGGTAGTTTCTGTCCAGTTCTTCCTTATGGTGAGGTCAGAAAATCCCACCTTCACTAATGGCCCTCGTTTTTTAAAGGTGTTTAGACATTGCTCCACTCAGCACTGCAAGGCTCTGATTTTTAAAGGTGTTTAGACATTGCTCCACTCAGCACTGCAAGGCCTACGTGACTTGGGAGACTAACTCTCAGTTTCAAAAGTAACTTGGGCATTTACCCATTAAAAGGTCATAGGACTTAGGAGCCCAAATAGTTGAAAATGAGACTAATTAGGCCCCTAAGGCACTTAGGCCCTGCAATGCTGAACAAAACAATGCTTAAATACTTTAAAAAAATTGTGCCTTTATTTCATCAGGGAGACCAATGATTGAAGGACAATGGTAACCACAGGCCCCATCTCCTCAGAGATGGCCCCTGCAGAACAAGATTGAAGCACAATGAGTAAGTGGGACAGGAAAGTCTGTACTGATAATGGCAATGACGTATCTTCTCAGTGAACATGCAGAAGACTTCAGTCACCACAATTATAAATACAGCACCTTTCACAAGCACTGTAGTCATTCTTTAAAATAAAAAATAAAAACCATCTTTCTTTCTCAATTGGCTGGAAGTAGGCAACACAGTACAAGAGCCTATAGCAGTGTGGAAAATCTTGGGAGGGTTGAGTCACTAATGCATCCAGAGGAGATTGGACCCAAAGGGTTATATTATAACATTCCAGAAATAAACAGATATTTTGATGATCAAGTTAAGAGTTTTCCCTCCCCCCTCAAATCAAGGGAAGAGGGGAAATTTTGTTCCAGAAACAGTATAGGCTGCCTGGTTTTCACATTTATCTTTCAAGCTCAAATTTCAAGACAGCCAGCAACGTTGATTAAAATTCATGACTTTTGCTTGCAGCAATACCATTGCACTCTGATCCATCATATATAAACTTGATAGCATTGCTTCTCCTGAAGGAGAGAAACAGAAAAGTGTCTCCTGCTCTAAGCAACCTATGGTCTGTTTTGGCTGCCACGTCATTCACATACATACATTTCTCTGCATTAATAATTGCATGCTTTTTTAAGCACTGATAATACAATACTTCCATCAGACAATACCTGTTAAGTCCAGAAAAAATAATGTTATAAGATGTATTGCAAATGAAGCAATTTTATACAGCAAAAACAACATATGATCTCTTTACCATTTTATATTCTTTTGTGACGTTAGTTTTATTCATAACATGTAAGATAAACACTTTGGGGAAAGGATATAATATTCTAAAGGCTCATTTTATAAATATTCAATCCACTGTGGGTTCAAGGATATGCTTAGAGACACAGGGCCAGATTCTCAGCTGGTGTAAATGGATGTAATTCCCTTGACTTCCATGAAACTACAATATTTTACTTTATGAAGATCTGGCCCACATACTCCAGTCATGCAACCTGTAGTAACTCATGTTTCTATGCTCCCTTGATTGCTACAGGACAGTTCCATGCATGCACTACACTTCTATGAAAGATGAAAACAAATTGACACAGATGAACGAATGAGTATCTCTGAAGAACAATAACCACGCCAGCAGCCGTATCTCTTCAGGCGTTGATCTTGTCAGATCTTCCAGGCTTTGGGAAAACTATGTGCTGGAAAAACAGGTGTCGATGATTCAGTAGGTGGTACTCTTCATTCTGAGTCACTGTTGAATCAATGCCCGATCAGACCTGTATTGGAAGAACTAAGCTGATGGTGCAACACTCAACTATCTTTTTGTGGAGATAGACAGCCAAGGTCCAGATCACTTGTGGCCATTTAATAGAGTGACTTTTAAAAAAAAAACGAACAAAAAAAACAAGGATAAGATCGTTAATCAAACTCCTAAGCCAAATTTCAATTTGGCTAACTATATTCTGCCTACTTAGCTGGCTTCTTTTTCCTTTCCAGCTTCTTTTCCTGCCTTTGTATCTTTAAGTCTGAGGAAGAGGGAAAAAATCCCTAAAATTGATCTTAAAGTTGACCTGTTTCAATCCAAGGCAGGAATGAAGGAAGCCTGCCTGCAGAGCTAAGAATGAGCAAAGCAGTAAGTGCACTTCCCTATGTCTTGACTGGTATAGATTTGATGATGTCCAATGACAATCATGCCACAGAAAACTCTCTGACATGTTTTTCGGGGGAGAAATAGGAAAGTTTTTTTTTTTATTTTTAAAGCATTTTGTGTAACTTAAGACTAATTACATTAATATTAAGATGTAATAAGCCAGAAAAGATAACAGTAGACTAACAAAAGCATGGAAAAGAAATAAACCTGATCTTACCAAAATGTAACGATTGGTGAAGATCCACACTGTTTTTTAATTTCTGTCTCTCTATGAGCCTAGGAGCATCCTACACCAGAAGACAAATAAGGGCTGGATTCAGTAAAGTATATGTTCAGCTTCTGCACTGCAGAAGCCTCTGCAAAAGTGATGCTGGATCCAAAATTCCACTAGTCAGGGTTTCTAAATAGCAGAAACCAGACAAAATTTTTTACTTAATCTGGCACCAGCAGAGTATTCACTGGGTTTTTAAAAATTCAAATACCAGATGGATTTCAGAAAGTCCAAGATCAGAGCTGCAACGTTATGTTGGGGTGGGGGCGCCTCTTATCACAGATTTGGAAGCACTAGCCTTGACAACATACCACAAGGTCTGCATATTACTGATCTTGAAGAATGCAAGACATTTTATTAGCGCATAACACAACGCTGTTAATGTGTTACAGAAATAGAACGCTTTATTAGAGCCATATCTGCCCAATTTTCTGTAGCAATGTTGATATTCACCAAATCATTTCAGGATGATGCAAAGGGCCCCCTCACACAGAAGAAAACCACAGCTCCCCTGCACAAAGGACGAGGGCCACAGAGACAACATGCAGGAAGACTCTAATCCAAAGAAAGACTTTTCCTTGTACCGTACTTACAAAGGCAATTAATTACAGACCAGATTGCAGTATTTGTAATGGATTCAAAACACTTTTCAATACGGCTTTTTTCTAGAATAGCACTTAATTGTCTTAAATAAATACAGATAGCACAAATATATTTTCCATTTCTATAGCACCTTCCGAGGATCACAAATGCTAAGCAACGATGAGTGACTATGCACGAACTCCACAATACCCTATGAAACATTACTAAGGATACATACAGCACAAGGTGTGCACGGGCTAGCTTACCTGAGCTAACTTGAATCCAGTTAGCATGGGTAACTATGGTAGTGAAGACAGTGCCTGCACTGTGCTGTCTTTTCACTACTATAGTTGCCCATGCTAGTAGGATTCAAGCTAGCTGGGGTAGGCTGATTCCATACGTAGCTTTTGCTGTGTAGACATACCCTAAATGAAGCTACCAGTGCTGGAGTGCCATTGCACTGTAAATTTCCAGTCTTCTACACTGCTGTGTGATACAGCAACATATTTTAAAACTGCCTAAGTGGTAGGTTAGTACTGCTTTATTTCTGTTTTTTTAAACAGATGAGTAAACTGAGGCAGAGAGGTTAAGTCCAAATTATTGTAGGATAGTTGCACAAAAATCAGAACCCAGCACTGAGAAACTCTGGTGATGAACACTATAGAAAACCCTAATAGGGATTAACTACATAGAATACATGGACCCAGGTATCCTTGCTCCCAATTTAAGAGCTAGGACATTCTCCAAGACATCTACATTGAAACATCCTTGTCTTCATGTTTTGAATTAATGACAGTCTGAACTGTTTTCTGATTTGATCTCACTCTCCTAATTCATATTAGCTAGGGTACAATATCAGATAATCATGATTAGTACGGGATGATATGTTCCTTTCTTTGGGAGAGAAATCATCTATCTGTCAAACTAGAGAACCACAAAAACTACAAATAATTAAAACTAAAAGTTCAAAAAAAAAAAAAAAAGAAAAAGAAAAGGTAAAACAAATCACTGCTGATGCACTTTGTGTCTAAGGCAAAGTACAGAGCAGCGTGTGCAGTTACCTTCCTCGCCGCATGCCTGCCTGTAAGGAGCTGTGTCCCCGGTTACTACTACTAATAGGTGTGTAATAATACTCTCTTTCCTTCAGAATTATGAAGGGAATTGCACATCCATTACCCTCTGTGACTAATGTGTCTTAAACTCCCAACTCTCAATTCTCCCTTACACCACTGAGTTGACTTTTGATATTATATAAACTGAAACAAGCCGGGTTTATTCCAGGTTCAATGGCATACGTGTGAAGTGTTTGACTCGGAAAGGATATTTTAGGATAAGTAAACAGAAAGCATTCCCAGACTCGACAAGCACATGTTGCAATGAACTCTCTGTCTCATCACATTTGTTAAAGCTGTGCAATGACACTTTCATAAACATCAATGGTCACACTGAGCCATAGGAGAACCAAAGCTGACTCGGCAGCCATCAGAAAACATCTGGATTTCCTTTACAAACAAAATATTTAAAAGTATGTTTATTGTCTAATAATAGTGCTCTTTTACATTTATACAGGGCCTTTCATCCTGATGGGATGCCAAAATGCTTTATAGAACAACGCTTTACAAACTGTATACACACTGATATCTAGCCAGCTGGCACAGAATATGTTTCACAAGAGTGGCCAAAATTTCCCCTCAGTGCTCAAGGAGACTGGATTTCAAACCTTTACGCAAAGTGCCATGGGACCTATAATGTCCAGTGCAGCACAGATAGGGCACTGGCTTTTTGTTCTCTCCTGAAAGGCTGCGACATGGTAAACTGCTTGAAACTCAGTGTCCTCTACCTTGGAAGAATAAAGGGCTGAGTAAATCCTGACAAGATTCAAAGTTTGGGGGGTATTTGAAGCTATGTCTGAGATCAACAGATCCAAAGGGCAAATTATCTAAATTGGCTATCAGATAGAAGTAGGGGAATGACTGATGATAGTAAAATATTGCCTGATCTAGCTGTGAGCATCTAACACAGAAGACAAGAAGCCATGGAAATATATAGCTGCTTAGAACAAAGTCTTTGCATCTCAGGGCAGTGATTCATGTCATCATGAAGGTATGTTACAACATGAAACAGCCAGTCCAGAACAGCCCTGAGGTCCAAGAGCCTGGCTGGAAGAACAGATTGAAGTTGTGATTTTTAGCTTGACAGGAATCAGTGCTTCCCTGGTTGATTGGGTTACACCCCCTCGTAGGCCTGTACCACCACCTTTACACAGTTGTCACCTTTCATCTTTGCAACTTCCCGTGGGCAGAATTTCTGCCTTGCTACCTCCTCCACGATTTATACTGATAGAAACCAGTGTAAGATCCTTGGGTGAATTTGGCCCCTGTATTAACTTAATACGATGACCAAGAGGCTAGTACATAACAGTAACTAACAATAATGAGGCAAGCAGTTTCAACTCATATTGTCACACTCAACCTTTCCTGTCTTAGATGCTATGTGTGTGCTGACATATGGAATAAGAGATGTCATATTTTCTACCTGCATTAATAAGATGATTAAAAAATGTAGAAATAACATGAGAAGGTCAATCAACAAGCTGAGCTGTTCTAAAAATATCAACCAAGTTAATTGAAATGGCCGGGGGCAGATAACAGGGATCCCAGTTCCTTTTGATGTTAAGCAATTTTGAGACTACGACTTGTTGCCAAGAATAAGCAACATTTCCCCACAGTCTCACATCAGCGGTGGCTCTCTAAACAACATTGGTTTTCTGAAAAGCCGAGGCTTGTGTACCATGGAGAGAAAAAAAAAAAAACTTGAATTTGCAGTTTTATAAGTCTTTATGGCAAATTATTAAACAACAGCTTTACAAAAAGGGAATCAGTGAGTAATGAGAATAAAGCTACTGAATTTTAAGAAAATACTTGCAACTTAACTTTCAGAGGGGCAATGTTGTTCAGTAGGGAACTGACATGCCCTGAATCCCTGGGCAATGACTTAGCCTCTTTCCGGCTCAGTTTCCCCATCAATAAAATGAGAATGATAATAAGATAATAATGCAATAATAATGTCCTGGAGCTGAAACCTGTAGGAGTCAGGTTTTTCTCTTTGTATGGACCAGCTGTGGAATTAAATTCCCACCAGAAATACATCATGGCCACTTTTGGAATGAGACACCACACACATCTGTTTGCACAGGTATAATGAACTGAGAAAATGTCTTTACAATTTATGAGACTAGGATTCCCCCTCACAGCAGACCAGGAAAGGGAGCTCAGTAGGGTCTGTGACAAAAGGTTCACCATTGAAGCTCAAGTACCGAGGAGTTGGCTACTTGGCTACATTGTATGGGCTGCAGAAGAGAGCATGTTATACCTTTTACTGGGAAATCAAATTTAAGCCTTGCAAAATGTGACCAGATACCCAATTATGTGAAGCACTATGTAAGCTAAGTAAGGTGGTTTCTGGGTCACCTCCCCAGGGGCTGCATCAGCTGCCACCAAGCACATCCACAGGTTGCGGATAGCAGAACATCTGAAACAGCAAATGTCCCTCACTTTCTAGCTCAAGTGGGTCTGGGTCACATTGGGTGGGTGTAGCAGTGAATGCCTGCCCTGCTCCTGCTTCAGTTTGTGCATACTGCAGAGTGAGTGTGCCAAGGCGTTGCAGTGGTTCTCACTCTGCAGTGCACCAGGGAGCAGTGGATGGCAGGAGCAGGGCATGCAGCGGCTGGCACATGCTGCTGCTGCCGTCATGCCAGCACCATGGGCAGGAGAAGGAAAGCCGACCACAGGGGCAAAAGATGGCAGCAGGCGCGATAAGGACTTAGTTCAGGGAGAAGGATGAGGGTTGGGTCAAAAACCCTCTAAGGCTTGGGTCCAGGTTGGGCCTATAAATTAGGCCCAGGTAGACCTCTAGGATGGATGGTCTGGGTGCTAGCCTGTACCTTAGGAGAGCTAGGCTGAAGTCCCTGACCTGCCTCTGGTCTCCTGTCTGACTTTGGCAAGTCCAACAAGAGAGACGATAGTTCCCCATCCTGCAGGGGTGTTGTGCAGATAAAAACGGTGAGGTGCTCACATACTAGGTTACCGAGGGCCATCTCAAGGCCTTAGAGAGAAGTACTGTTTAAGCCAAAATTAAACTGAAAATTGAAAACTTAATGGGCATTCTCCCAAAGGTGATGGCCAACGGCTAAATCATGTATAGATCGCAGGTATGAGGAGAACACGGACCGGAATAATTAATATTAGGAAAAACAAAATGAGAACATATAGGTCCTTTCTTTCCCATCCACATCGTAAAAAAATTATTTTAGAAGTGTTCTTAGTGCTCATGAAATGTGCCAAGATAAGTTCTGGAGCCCTCTGCTTAGCCACTGAACATAACGCTTGGGTGGAAGCAACACAAGCCTCTTCCACACTGCCCCACAAGTGTGATTGCCAAGAAGTCCAATCTTATTTAATCTTTTTATTACTGACCTTGGCACAAAAAGTGGGAATGTGCTAATAAAGTTTGCGGATGACACAAAGCTGGGAGGTATTGCCAATACAGAGAAGGACCGGGATATCATACAGGAAGATCTGGATGACCTTGTAAACTGGATTAATAGTAACAGGATGAAATTTAATAGTGAAAAGTGCAAGGTCATGCATTTAGGGATTAACAACAGTAATTTTGGTTATAAATTGGGGGCATATCAGTTGGAAGTAATGGAGGAGGGAATATTGATTGATCACAGGATGACTATGAGCCACCAATGGGATACGGCCGTTAAAAAAGCTAATGCGGTTTTAGGATGCATCAGGTGAGGTATTTCCAGTAAAGATAAGGAGGTGTTAGTACCGTTATACAAGGCACTGGTGAGATCTCATCTGGAATATTGTGTGCAGTTCTGATCTCCCATGTTTAAGAAGGATGAATTCAAACTGGAACAAGTACAGAGAAGGGCTACTAGGATGATCCGAGGAGGAATGGAAAACCTGTCTTATGAAAGGAGACTCAAAAGAGCTTGGCTTGTTTAGCCTAACCAAAAGAAGGTTGAGGGGGGATATGATTGCTCTTTATAAATATATCAGAGGGATAAATATTAGGGAGGGAGAGGAATTATTTAAGCTTAGTACCAATGTGGACACAAGAACAAATGGATATAAACTGGACACTAGGAAGTTTAGACTTGAAATTAGACGAAGGTTTCTAACCATTAGAGGAGTGAAGTTCTGGAACAGCCTTCCAAGGGGAGTAGTGGGGGCAAAAGACATATCTGGCTTTAAGACTAAGCTTGATAAGTTTATGGAGGGGATGGTATGATGGGATAGCCTAATTTTGGCAATTAATTTGGCAATTGATCTTTGATTATCAGCAGGTAAGTATGCCCAGTGGTCTGTGATGGGATGTTAGATGGGTGGGATCTGAGTTACTACAGAGAATTCTTTCCTGGGTGCTGGCTGGTGAGTCTTGTCCACGTGCTCAGGGTTTAACTGATCACCATATTTGGGGTTGGGAAGGAATTTTCCTCCAGGGAAGATTGGCAGAGGCCCTGGAGGTTTTTCACCTTCCTCTGCAGCGTGGGGCATGGGTCACTTGCTGGAGGATTCTCTGGACCTTGAGGTCTTTAGACCACGATTTGAGGACTTCAATAACTCAGACATAGGTTAGGGGTTTGTTACAGGGTGAGATTCTGTGGCCTGCATTGTGCAGGAGGTCAGACTATATGACCATAATGGTCCCTTCTGACCTTAAGTCTATGAAGCTATGAATAAGTCCAGAGAGTGCCTCCGGGAGTAAGATGTGGGAATCTCTGCTTGAAGGTGCCAGTCGTGATGGTAACAGATTGTCATGTGGACACAGAGCCCATAGCAATCGCACTATGATCACCAACTCATTTAATCCATGTAACCAACGTAATCATTATGTTACCTACAGACAGAGGAGTGATTTGCTAAACAAGTCTCAATATTTATTTTGCTGAGATTTTGGGCTTTAATATTGACAAAGGGCTTGAACCTGAAAAAAAAAACACACAAAAAAAAAAACACACCACTCAGCACCTATAAAGGCCTTCGGTACTTCTTGGGATCAGACCCCAAAGGAATATCCCAACAGATAGAAGAATGAATATTCAAAAGGCAAATTATGCTAAATACTTGGTTGGAGGCAAACAGCAGTGTGTGAAAAGCAGGGAACTAACTCAATCAGGCCATCACAGGACTGCATGGTCTGGATTGATAATACTGCTTACATTTCAGCAGCAAACATGTAACTGATGGCACAGTCGTTGTCCGCAAATATTTTCAGTTATCCGAAAAAAAGCTAATTTTAAAATGACTAATTGCTGATTTAATACGATATGTGCTAGTTTTCCACTTTTGCTGCAACAGACTGAAATATGATCAAATCGAATTACAATAAAGTACAATCACCTATAATTAGTTCTCAATATATTGTTTGTGGCTGTTTTAATTCACTCCCTTCACATTGGTTTCCCACCCTTCAGAGAATAACCCAACTCAGCTACTATTCACCTGTAATTGAGGCTGTGTAAAGGACTTTGGTTTGGCAAACTCCAGACAGTCTCTCTGCATTTGTACTCCTCCTTTTTCCATAACGCTTTTAAATGGCAAAGCCAAAGCGTCTGAGTGCTATCTTCCCCCCTTGCTTTTATTTCTCTCTATCAGAGAAGTGAAGCCAAACCTCCCAGTATCTGTTACAAAGAAATACCTGTGGTTATCATAATCTTTGTTTTTTTGCCAACACTCAATCCAAAGAGTTGCGGGCAAGTGCTGGAGGAAAAAAAGACTGGACATGTTGCCTCATGTTATATTAAGAACTGTGGAATGGAACTTGACATCCTGTGCATGACTGAAACGCCTCAAATTTAAAAAAATTTTAAGAAGCTCTGTAACAAAGCAAAATATTCTCCTGTCTCCATGATCTGACTTACTAAATGTGTTTCTCAAATGTCTCTGGTTTGGGTCCTTCAACTGTGGTAACAGCAGGGCTCTGATTTCGTGCAGGAGAGGTCTAGGTGGATATTCTACAATCTCACCAATGCAAAGTGAATAAAGGACAAATGTTGGGAAGGCAAAAAATGTTCAGAAAAAGTTGGAATGTACCATATTTAAGGGTGCCTGCTATCACATTTCCTCCCTCTCCCCACCCCAGCAAATGGTGATGGTCATCCATTTTAGTTCTGCTTCCATAACTCCTATGAGGACTCGTTGCAATTTCTAAATCTGAGCTGGGAGATGTTTACCAGAAGGGCATTCAGGCAGTTAATCACACTCATGATTTCCATTTCACAAAAATCAAAAGAAGTCAACTAGTAGGTAACACCTGTTTTTGCAGAGTATATACACAGGCATTGAAAGACAAGTAAGTACATATTTACTCACAGTAATAATTGCAGGTAATGAATGAATCCCATTATAGAGCAGCACTCAGACTGCTTTTGCTGCTTAGCCAGAGACAATTTGATTTCATAATCTAATTCAGGATTATTAAAAGGGTTTTGAATCTACATTTATCAAATGCAGCCTGTATCTGGACATTTCATCTTAAGTGAAATAAGACAGTTCAAATAATTATTTTAGCTTGCTGTAGATTGTCACACAAACAACACTCAATTAAAACAAAGTCTTGTATCATACAGCGCAGCATAGTTTATTTTCGAACTCCCTTACTATTGTTGTGTGTGACAACCTGTTCACATGTGCATAACCAAACACACCTGCTCTAAGGCTAACTGGTAAAATATTTACAGTTTCAGCACACAATGAGAAGATGAAATACATACACGCTCCATGTAATGGAATGAACATGCTCCCATTGTCACTGTATTTCTAAGGCTCAGGAAATTTTGGCCCAAACTTTTTTACAATTGTACCAACACTAAAAAAACCTCTCCCCCTTTCTAGAGCTTCGTGGGTCATGCAAATCACATCTTGTCCCACGCCCTCCTCTTTAGTTTCTTCTCTTATTCCATCTCCGGACTCTGACTGGACTGTCAGTGCAGCAGCAACAAAAGCTGAGTAGATAGTGAATATTCAATATGTAATGAAGATCTAGGCTTTGAGCCACATTCCTCATTACAACCCAGCACATTTGCACCACTAATACATCACACAAGGAATGGATTTTGGCCCTAAGTGGTCAGCAGTGAATTCTCCTGGCAGAAGGAAACTCTTCACTTGTGTAAAGCTTCTGCAGAAGTTGCCTGCCCTTCCACCTGTAACTGGTTACCTGGTAACCCTTCTCCCACACGCTTTTTCACTGAATGAAGCTTAAAGGATTTGCTCCCTGCATCTATCTACATCTAACTCAGGGGTGGGGAAACTTCTTGGCCTGAGGGCCACATCAGGGTTGTGAAACTATATGGAGGGCCAGGTAGGGAAGGTTGTGCCTCCCAAAACAGCCTGGTTCCCGCCCCCTCCCATTTCCCGCCCCCTGACTACCCCCCCCTCAGAATCCTCAACACATCCAAACACCCACCCCGCTCCTTGACCCCTGACTGCCCCTTCCCAGGACACTCACCCCAACCGCACCCCCCAGGATCCCACCCCCTAACCAGCCACTCTTGCTCCCTGTTCCGACTGCCCTGACCCCTAACCACACCCCCACCCCTGGGATTCTATTGCCTATCCAAGCCCCTGCCCCGTTCCCTGTCCCCTCGCAAGAACTTCTGCCCCATCCAACCTCCTCCAGCTTCCTGTCCCGACTGCCCGGTTCCCTATCCACACCCCTGCCCCTAACTGCCCCCCGAGACCCTAACCCCTATCCAACCGTCCCCTGCTCCCTGTCTTCTGACTGCCCCCGCTGGGACCCTCTGCCACTTATCCAACTCCCTCGCTCCCTTACCACGCTGCTCAGAGCAGCAGGAGCTCGCAGCCCAGCTAGAGCTAGCCACACTGCTCACTGGTGGCGCAGAACGCTGAGGCTGCAGGGGAGGGGGGGGAACGGCAAGGGAGGGGCCAGGGGTTAGCCCGGAGTTCAGGGGCTGGGCAGGACAGTAGTTTTCCCATCTCTGATCTAACTACTTACTTACGTCCTCATGTCCACACTGAAGCCCGGAGCCCCATCAGGCGCCTCTCGCAGGTCTGAAGGCCCGAGCCCCAGCATGTGTCCCCAGCTCTCAAACTTCTGAAGATTGTTTGATGCGGCTTGGAGGATCAGTAAGTTTGGCCACCCCCGAAGAATACGGTAAATCCAGGGAACAAACTGTTTTTATTTCTATTAATTTGTTGAACTGTGCTTCTTTTACATGTTGTGACAAGCTCTCTCCACTACAATCCAATATGCAGCACTATCACTCTTGCTCAATAGTTTCTGTCAATGACTCCAAACCCTTCCCCTCCTGCTTCCTAAAACAGATCTTAGATATTCCTTAAATTTGGCAAGAATAAAAGACTTACTCTCCCTAAAACTATTACATAGAAACTGTACTTCTGTGTAGTCATCTCTAAACTATCCCTACAGATGCTCCCATATGCACAAACACTTCATATTTGAGTATTGTGTATTAGAGATGCAATGGTTTTATTTAGTTATTTATTTATTGCAGGCAGGTTTATCATCCTATCAGTGTGAGTTAAACAGCACCAGTGAGAGTTAATACAGCAGTTTTCAGTCTTCTTAGGCAAACCGAGCCAATTTACCTAAGGCAGTTCTCAGCTGTAACAGCCAGCAACTGTCTGCCATTGAGTTGCATGTGGCTGGCAAGCTCTGGGGCTCAGTACAGCAACTCATGGTAAAGGGTTTGTTCAAGAAGTCCCACAGACTTCCAAAGCACAACTTGTGTGAATACGTGCTACTCAATGTAAGAGTGACACCATTAGGCCATATATGAGAGGATAGGGGCTGAGAGTCCCAATCCCAACCCTGAAATACAAATACTGTTATACACCTTACAAAAGGATACTTCTGTGTTGATGATTTAAGGCTGCTGGCTGGTTAATTTATTTGTATTTATGCCGCTGGGTACTTGTTATTGTAAAGTCTAATTATTGTTGGAGCTCAATACTTTAGTACAAGCACAATGTTTTAAAAATGATAAATCTAAATAATTATTATAAGATGGACCATTATTGTAGAATTGTGTGTATCTATGTAAATATAAATTGTAGAGAGAGCTGATAGCGACTGCTAAATTTAAGCTGCCTAACCCTTCCCATTATGAAAGATTCTTGCAAACTTTTTTTTGAGAAACTCTCACACCTCCACAGTTTGCAGCAGACCTTTGAAATTCAGCAGGGGCAATGCCCTTGGGCTAGGAACGTGCCTTTTCTTTGTCCTGGGAATTCCATTCAGGGTGAGCAGAGGAATAAATTATTAAAAATAGCTATTTCCACAACGTGGCCTGCATGCCTCAGGAAGATTCTGGCAGCCTGTCAAAATAACAATTGACCACAAGTATTCTAAAGAGCTGGGTTCATGGTATCACTAAAGCAACAACAACACTTACCACTGCCACCACCATCTCCACTGCACTGGAAACACCTGGGTACAATCATGGATGGGGGAGGAGAGGAGAGAACCAAGGACAAGCCAAGCTAGGTCAGGCTCCCTCCCAGCACATGGCTGCAGCGTCCCATCCTACTGACCCTAGCCCCCTGGCACCAGATGGGAGCAGGAACTTCAACACCTGGATGGTGGGAGAAATTGAGAAAGGCTGGCCTGTCCCTTCCTATAAAACTTCTGGAGCTGCACACGGAACCAGCAGCCTGTCCCCCTCCTCTGGAGGCACCATGTGGGACAGAAGTCAAACCTTCCAGGGCAGGGAGAAGAGAAAGAGCCAGTTCAGACCAAGCCCTAGGGCCAGCATGTGTCACCAGTAGCTAATATCCCTTTGAGATAATAGCATTCTACCGCTGCCAACTAATGCTGTTAAATCCTCTATCTAAAGTGGTAGCCATCTGATCTGCAGTGCTGAAGGTTCCGCTGATGACATACTATGGATAGGTTCTTACAGTTGCACATAACAGAATTTTTTTTACTTTTGTCTGTCTATTTAAAAATAAAATCGAGCAAATCATGTGCAAAAGTTTCTGTCAAAAGGAAGTTATTTAGGTTGCAAAGTCAAGCACTCGAAAGTTAGGAAATGCCAGATTTATGGTTGCCTATTCAACATTAATTCGGTGCACTGTGCATATGCCTTATGATACAGCTTCCCAGCCTCATTCAGTGCACAGGAGGAAGACTCAATGGGACATAATTAAGACAGCACGAACAAATGTACACCTAGTATTTCCTACCTTCCTCTGCTTGATGTTGCAACCTAAAACCACTTTCTTCTGATGCAGTTTTTGGGAGGGGAGGGGTTGTTACACACACAATCTTCAAAAGGTTAGTGTGGTAGTATTTGGAAACTATTCCATGCAACCTGCAAAACGAATGTTTTTCATGCAGTGCTGGTTTCTGCACTTGGACTGATGCACTTCATAATCTGCTGCAACAATTCCATTAGTTACAGGACACAGGTGTTATAAATAATGACAACAACTGACAAACACAGTAAGAGAGTACATTATTTTGTGAGCACAAGAGATGACAAGACTTTGGGCTGTCACACCTATTCATGTCATGAGCTTGACCCAATAACAACAAGCGATTCCCAGGCTGCTACTGCAGACTGCTAGTATTCATAATGGTTTATTCTCATCATCATCTGATTCCGCTGCCCCAAGTGGCCACATATTGAATACCACCTCAAAGGCCAATAGAGGGGAGATGCATTATGAAGCATGCTGTTCTGAAGTTTAAACTTTATCATTTTGATGTACTAGTTTACCCCCAGCTACAACCTGGCATTCAAGATCTCAGCACAGAAACAACTTAAAAATTTAAATTAAAAACGTAGGTTGTAAGAATACAAAAGCCTCAGCCCTAGAATTGCCAACTGTCTAATCACACAAACCCAAACACCCTTGCCCCGCCCCTTCTCCGAGATCCCGCCCCGCTCCCTCCATCCCCTCCTCCCTCCATCACTCACTCTCTCCCACTCTCACTTGCTTTCACCGGGCTGGGGTAGGGGTATGGGCTTTAGGCTGGGGCCAAGGGGTTCAGAGTGTGGGAGGGGGCTCTGGGCTGAGCCTGTGGCAGAGGTGCAAGAGGAGGTGCGGGTGCTGGAAGGGAGTTTGGGTGCAGAAGAGGGCTTTGGGATGGGGTAGGGGTGCAAGCTCTCAGAGGGAGTCTAGGTGCAGAAGGTGGCTCAGGGCTGGGGCAGGGGGTTGTGGTGTGGGAGGGAGTGAGGGGCGCAGGCTCTGAAAGGTAGTTTGGGTGCAGAAGGGGGCTCCGGGCTGGGGCAGGGATGCAGGGTGCAGGCTCCAGCCAAGCAGTGCTTACCACAGACAGCTCGCAATCAGCAGCGCAACTGGATTAATGCAGGCTCCCTGCCTGCCCTGGCCCTGCGCTGATCCCAGAAGTGGCCAGCACCACATCCCTGCGGCCCCTGTGGGGGAGGGGATGGAAAGCTCCGCATGCACTGCCTGTGCCTGCAAATGCCACCCCTGCAGCTCCCACTGGTCACAGTTCCCAGCCAATGGGAGCGGCAGAGTCAGCACTGGGGCACCCTGTCTCAGTCCCCTTCCCCCGGGTCCGCAGAAAACATGCCAGCCTCTTCCGGGAGCTGCACAAAGTCAGGGCAGGCAGGAAGCCTGCCTTAGCCCTGCTGTGCCGCTGGGTTTTCAGTACCTAAAATCTCCCAGTTTGGCTTCAGTAGCCTCCAGAAGATAGGGCCCCGATTCAAGGAGACTCCTGGTGAAACCGAGAGGGTTGGGAACCCTATTCATCTCCTCTGCCTACCCAGCTCCTCCCTATTCTAAGAGACTTCATGTCACAACCATCCTGCCAATAGTCTCCTGCTGAGACACAACACTGCTCTTCATTACTGGCCTTACCCTTCTCTTTATTACTATGGCCCTAATCCTGCCACTGATCACTGAAGTGAATGCAAAACTCCCACTGATTTAAGTGGTACAGGATCATGTATTATGTGACATCTTCGACAGGTCAAGCTAACACCACACATTTACAATATGTCACTGTGAAGCAATCTCAGGAACCTCACCGGAGCACCAATCCTCAGGGCTGATCCTAGAGGTGGGCAAGCAGGGCAGTCTCCCTGGGCACTAATTTCTAGGGGGAACCGACTCACTGTGCTTTTTTTCCTTTTATCGGTTAGCCAGTTTTGCTCTACTCTGATTGGCCGGCGCATGTGTGGTTCCCCCCACCCACTCAGCTGCTAAGAATGGGCCCTATAAACGTTTTCTGCCCTGGACGGCAAAGTGGCTAGGGCCACCCCTGCCAATCCTAGCATAGAGCATTAGAGCAGAGGTTGATTGCACAATCAGGCTTCATGTTGGCTTCCAGTCAACCAAAGGGGATTTACAGCAGTTGCACAACTATCCACTTTTGCTGAAAATAAACAGCACCTTTAATTGCTCTGAAAAATGAAGAGCTTACTGTGCCTCAATTCATACATCAGCTTCTCCAGAGAATCTGCAAACTCATTTAATATTAACTTATCTGGGATAAATACTAACCTAGATGCAATAACACTGATTAAAATTAAAGCTGTGTTTCAGGACTGAATAGCATTAGAACAACTATTCTTGAAACACATTTTTTCCTATAGGCACCAAACACCAAGACAATTATATTTCAAGCTGAATATTTTCCCCTTCCTACCAAGCACGCAGGAATTCATTTTACTTCATTTATAAGTTCAAAGAAATAATAAATTTCCAACCTGTTAATATATCTAGAATTGGAACATTCAACTCAAAATGGTATTAGGTTTCACATGCCACTGTGGAGAGATTGGGGGAGGGAGGGAAAGAGCAGAGAGAGACATAAATAAGTGAAAAACAAATACACAAAGAAATTATGAATAAAGGAGTAGTCAAGAGGTTAAAAAAATATAATGAATACAGTAGAGATAGCACATACCAGGCCAAACACCTGTCCCAGCCTAACTTTTGGAGGAGTGTGAGTTGTCTGTGCTTAATGGACAGGACACATTTCCCCTTTATGTGTAAGGCACATTTTCCATTATCTAGAAACATTTTCTGTATATGCATAGATAGGAGACTCACCGGCAAAACACATTTTGCAAACTCATACAAGGTCTGTCAAACCCAAAGAAATAGTTTGCAAGGCTCCCAAAACTCAGACTCCATGAAGTTTGCCCATCCCTCCTACTTACCTGCCAAGTAGATCAACCCCACGACTCTCCTCTGCCTTAGATCAGAAGCAGCAGGCGTCACATGAAAACAACATTTCTTTTCCTCCTGTATTCTTATTAATCTTTCAGCTACTGCAGCTGCCATTTTACAAATTTACTTCTTGTAAAAAAAAAAAAAAAAACAAAACCAAAACAAAGCAGTTAAAACATACCAGTGTCCCGCTCCGTACTTCCCATTGGTGATCCATGTGTCTAGCACAAAACTGAATTCTCCTTTTCCTGCCCTTTCGGCTGCCTCGCCACCTACCACACTAGTGCACTCCGCCCACTCTATGCTGAACATTTTTCATTTAAGAAGAATGCTGTCTGCTCAGCTGTGCTCATAAGAGAATTACCACCTATTGCTCCAACTGGCTGCAAGTCATTTCTTTAATTTCAAAACAGGATTAAACAACAATTGCTGTGGTCCAATACACACATGCCCTGGCAGAAGGGTAAAATGCCAATTCTAAGAGAGAAATCACAGCTACTGAATTATTAGCTTACACATGTCATATAACTAATCCACTTGTTATTTTGGGGGGGTTGTAATGGTACTGAATGTATTAATTGGACTTGTCACAGTGTTTTGCATAAATACATTCATGGTATGAAAACGCAACCAAAGAGGTACCAAAATGATCGCTTTGGTTCAAAAAGAACAAACAGCTTGTAAGCGTGTACCCTGTTAATTTAGAAATAAAGATGCTTCATTTTATTCTTTGCACCTGTTGCCTACAAAGGAAATGACATCAGCAGACCCTAACCAACAACTGTTACAGGTATACAGGACAAAAGAACTGTGCATTAACAACAAAATCTTATTTCACACAATAAATCAAAGTCTAACCTCAATTGCATCAGTATAAATGCAAAGTGACTCCACTAAATCAGTGCCATGACTGGATTTACAGTACTGTAAATGAGATCAGAATCCAGCCCTATACATTTCATAAGGAAGCTTTTTGTACAGTTCCAGAAATTTCTTGTTGGATTAACTGAGGGTCTGATTCACATGTCAACTGCATCATATTAATGCCATGCTAGCACTGCAGAGGGGCATTAGACTGGATGTATCTGGTGACAGAGAAATTTCTGGTGTAATGGGCTCCCCAGGCAACACAGAGCCAGTATAATTAACTTTTTGGGTATGTCTACACTACGGGATTATTCAGATTGTACATAAACCGGTTTTATAAAATAGATTGTATGAAGTCGAGTGCACGTGGCCACACTAAGCACATTATTTCGGTGGTGTGCGTCCAATGTCCGAGGCTAGAGTCGATTTCTGGAGCGTTGCACTGTGGGTAGCTAACCCGTAGCTATCCCATAGTTCCCGCAGTCTCCCCCCGCCCGTTGGAATTCTGGGTTGAGATCCCAATGCACGATGGTGCAAAAACAGTGTCACAGGTGATTCTGGGTAAATGTCGTCACTCAATCCTTCCTTCGTGAAAGCAACGGCAGACAACATTTCACGCCCTTTTTCCCCTGGATTGCCCTGGCAGACGCCATAGCACGGCAATCATGGAGCCTGTTTTGCCTTTTGTCACTGTCACCGTATGTGTACTGGATGCTGCTGACAGAGGCGGTACTGCAGTGCTACACAGCAGCATTCATTTGCCTTTGCAAGGTAGCAGAGATGGTTACCATCATCTCTATTGTTCACCGTGCATATTTTTGGAAATCTAAGGCGATGATGTATCGTCTCTTGTCTTGTGCGTCTAGCTGCCTGTCTCCTATGGGTGTCCTGGACTGGCCCTCACTGAGGGAAATTCTGGCCTGGTGG
>NC_133774.1:23679124-23720922 GCF_003597395.2 Chelonoidis abingdonii
CCACCAGGCCAGAATTTCCCTCAGTGAGGGCCAGTCCAGGACACCCATAGGAGACAGGCAGCTAGACGCACAAGACAAGAGACGATACATCATCGCCTTAGATTTCCAAAAATATGCACGGTGAACAATAGAGATCAGAGCTCCACGCTGGGCAAACAGGAAATGAAATTCAAAAGTTCGCGGGGCTTTTCCTGTCTACCTGGCCACTGCATCCGAGTTCAGATTGCTTTCCAGAGCAGTCACAATGGTGCACTGTGGGATACTGCCAGGAGGCCAATACCGTCAATTGCAGCCACACTAACCCTAATTTCAGCGCTACTGCTCTCGGCGGGGAAGAGTACAGAAACCCGTTTAAAGAGCCCTTTATAGCGATATAAAGGGCCTCGTTGTGTGGACAGGTGCAGGGTTAAATCGGTTTAACGCTGCTAAATTCAATTTAAATGCATAGTGTAGACCAGGCCTTTGATACAGTCCATAGAGCCAGGATATGTCAAAGGCGTGGCTGGGGGAAGGGAAGATGGCTAAAGCATCATTGTTCTCCAGCTATTTTCATCTGCTTAAAGGGACCACTGCAACAGAATAGAGGTTAGGGTAGCCCAGAGGCTGTTCTAACCTAACCCAAAGATGACTTCCTGACCCCACTGAAGTCAATGGGAATTTTGTCACTCACTACAACAAGGCCAGGATTTCACTCAGGAGTACAAAGAGGCTCAAAGCCATGTTTGCCACTTCTCAAACTAGGTGCTGTGTCAAGCAGAGCTCAAAGGCACCCAGAAATAGGGCCCTGTCCGTTCGCTCTATATTTTTCTTTGTTTCAGACACTTCACAGGATAGGCAGCATTAACTAACCACTATCAAAAATATTGGTTGTGAGGCTGCGAACATCAGTTGCATGGGGAACCCCTTACTTACTCCCTGTTAGAAAGATGGTGAACGTTCTCCAGCGTACCCAAAAGGAGGCTTTGTTTTTAAATACATATTTTATAAAAGTAGTAAACTATGTTTTAGTTGAAAATATTAAACTCTATCTACAGAACTTTATGTTAAACCCCTAAAGCCAAGTTCGCATCTTGCTTTCATTGGCATTCAATCTGCTTCTGAAAATAAAAAATTGTCTCCCTTCGCTCTGATAATGAAAGTTGCACATGCAGCAGCTAATTTGAACACATTGTCACCAAGCACAACATTAACAACCACTTTAGCAACCATATACATGCGTCAGAAACAAAGGACACACATTCATCTTCGTCCTAATTCAGATCCTGTTCCCACAATGACCATGAGAGCCATTATGCATTAGGGCTGAATTTTTAACAATTGTTGATCCTCTCTCATTTATTTGGTGTTATTTTGATGCTAAAGAGCCGCTAACAGCCTCCGTATATGCAAATCTTTAACACTAGACCTCCTTTCTCCACAGTATTTCCCTTGGGATATGGTACCACTTATTTTCCCATGGGCAATTTTTTGCAGGATTTTTAATCATGTGGAACAAATATTCACACACACAAACTTTACATGTGAATGCCATGCAAGTACCAAATGTTTTACACATTAGATTAAGATGAGATAATACATACAGCTAGTTCAGGTAATACAGCCCCCACATATGTGTAATTTAGAATAATCAATATATTCTATTAAATGGGCCACTTCTAGCAAGTGCTGAATGAATGCTTTCAATTACCGTTGACCCCCACTGAGTTGCAGGAGCCCAGCAATCTTAAGGATCAGACCCAACTCTTAGGGAAAAGACCTACAGGATTTTGTGGGAATGAAATCAAATGGGGCTAAAGAAATATAATAGATAAGAATTGTTCTAAAATCCCATAGCATTTAATAGTGGTAAAAACATTTTGAACTATTTTATAGATATTAATAGCAAAGTTTATAGGATGGTTAAAAAAATCTAGCAGAATTTTTATCACTCTATTAAATATTATAGGTTTTTAAAGCAATTGCTATAGATTCAAAAAATAGTTAACCTTCTTACTATCTTCTATAGGACTTTACCAAAAAGATGTACTTGAAATACAAAGGTTGACAGTACTGAATCAACAACTTCTATTACTTCGTAAGTATTGCTTTGTAGTGTCACATTTTATTTAAATGATTAGAACCCCCATCATGAAAGCAACAATTGTGCCTTTTCCAAAAGACAGTTTTCATTCTTAAAAATGTAGTTGACAAAGTGCATTCGTTACCATAGGGCAACAGGGGAGATGTACGCAGCGCTGAGGGCAGCAAGTTGCACAAGAAAAAGGGCAGAAGATTGCTGAGAACCCATGTGAGCACTGCTTGTGGCAACTCCTCCTAATAACTCTTGGGCAGCTGTAAAGTCCCCTGCAGAGTAGTATGGGGAAGCTGCTGGCCAGGACTCAATGGAGATGTGCCGGCGCAGAGAGAGGGAGGTCTGGTTAGCTGTGTGAATGTAACCTCCAAGGTCCATTGATGGTGAAGAGGCAAACTCTCCCACTCACTGCATCAGTGTGGGGTTGTTGTGTGGGGACTAGAAACCAAGTTTGTGGGTTGAGGGGTGGCAGACACCTCCATATCATTACCTGGCAGCCATGATAAGGCTGTATGTGTTATCACATAGACCCTGAGGAGAGCAATACCATAGGAAGTACCACCTAGGAAGAAACACTGACAGATTCCTTTGTGACCCCTGATTGGTCCAGAAGCCCAGGAGGAATTCCAAGAAACATCCATTCAAGGAGATTGACTCCCCAGACAGCTGTAGTGACAGATCTGCTTCTTGGCTTGCTCTCACACTCCCAACCCTGGCTTGGACTCTCCGCCTCTACTCTTGAACTCGGACTATAATTCTGACACCTGGCTTAAGTGCTATGACTATGACTCTGGCTCTGCCCCATTCAGTGTTTAGTTCCTGACCCTGGTTCTGCACCATTGAGCATAGATGGGCGCACCATTGCTCTATTCAGTTGGGCTATTATTCCATGTGGCTTGTCATATACAACCCCTGAGATGTTATTCCACACTCTTCCAGCTCTACATAATCTGGACTAACTAACATTCAACCTCACCATCTTCCATGACCCAACTGCCAAGGTACACAAACTGGTCAGTCTGGTTTACTCCCTCACCATTAATCTCTATGTTGAATTTCCCTGTGTCAACTCTCCTGACCCACATGACCTCAGTCACGCTCATTTTCATCCCAGGCCATCTTAGCTGGTCATACCACTGATTTACTATTTCCTCTAGGTTTTCTTTTGAGGATTCCCTTTTTGCTATGTTGCCAGTACACAGCAGCTTCTCACCTTCTCCCGTTGGGACATTCCTGCTGACATAGTCAGTCTGCTGCTATCATATTGATGGACTAAGAGCCAACCCCTAATGCAGTCCAACTTTTACTTCAAAGGGATGTCATTCCAAAACATATTCAGATCACTGTTTTCGGGAATCTATACAGAACATTCACCATAGTTATTAAATCCTCAGACACTGAAAGTTTCCTTGGAACTGTTGTGAGGATACTTCTGTCCATTTTATTGTATGCTTGTTGCAGGACAATAAAAGCCCAAAAGCGCTCTTATTTGTCAAATTACAAACAATCTAGATGGAGCTACTATAAGATGGGTGCATAACTGGTTGGAAAACTGTTCCCAGAGAGTAATTATCAGAGATTCACAGACAAGCTGGAAGGGCATATCAAGTGGGGTCCCTCAGGGATCAGTTCTGGGTCCAGTTCTGTTCAATATCTTCATCAATGATTTAATTAATAGCATAGAGAGTACACTTTAACATTTGTGGATGATACCAATATGGGAGGGGCTGCAAGCACTTTGGAGGATAGGATTAAAATTCAAAATCATCTGGACAAACTGGAGAAACAGTCTGAAATATAAAGGGTGAAATTCAAAAAGGACAAATGCAAAGTACTCCACTTAGGAAGGAACAATCAGTTGCACACATACAAAATGGGGAATGACTGCCTAAAAAGGAGCACTCCAGAAAGGAATCTGGGGGCCACAGTGGATCACAAGCTAAATATGAGTGTAACACACTTGCAAAAAAAGCAAACATCAAGCTGGGCTGTATTAGCAGGAATGTTGTAAGCAAGACATGAGACATAATTCTTCCTCTCTACTCTGCACTGATTAGGCCTCAGTTGAAGTATTGTGTCCAATTCTGGGCGCCACATTTCTGGAAAGATGTGGACAAATTGGAGAAAGTGCAGAGAAGAGCAACAAAAATAATTAAAGGTCTAGACAACATGACCTATGAGGAAAGATTGAAAAAAAAAATGGGTTTGTTTACTCTGGAAAACAGAAGATTGAGAGGGGACATAAAAGGTTGTTACAAGGAGGAGAGAGGTAAATTGTCCTCATTAATCTCTGAGGATAGGACAAGAAGCAATGGGTTTAAATTGCAGCAAGGGGAATTTAGGTTGGACATTAGGAAAAACTTCCTGACTGTCAGGGTAGGTAAGAAGTGGAATAAATTGCCTCCTGAGAGTGTGGAATCTCCATCATTGGAGATTTTTAAGAGCAAGTTAGACAAACACCTGTCAGGGATGGTCTACTCTAGATAATACTTAGTCCTGCCTTGAGTGCAGGGGACTGGACTAGATGACCTCTCAAAGTCCTTTCCAGTCCTATGATTCTATTACAACAATACAAAAAGATATAACTGGGTTTTGTTTGTTTGTTTTTTATGTAATGGGAAACGTTTGGGGAATTTTTGTTTCTTCTGATGATGTTTAGAAAAAATCCTAAATCTTCCTGTCTCAACTGGAGATAAAAGTTCTCTTCATATCTTATTTTCATCTATACATCACATATGTCACCATCTTTTACTATGTGGTAAGGTCATATACATGTCTCCCCCACACCGGAAAAAAGAAAAAACTGTCTGGCTGTCAATGAATTTAATAAATGATTCATAATTAATAGAGAGAAAAATGGACTTTATAGAATCTTAGGACTGGAAGGGACCTCAAGAGGTCCTTTATAGCACAGAACCAGAGAACAGGAAAGATAAGCATTTTTTTTAAATGAAATTAACAAATAAGGATGGCCTTTTTAACTATAAAAGAAGCATTGCTTTAACTATCAGCTTGACTGGAAGTTACAAAGAAGAAATCTAAAAAATCTAAATACTAAATTAGCTGTGACATGTCAAAAGGCCATCACAGGTCAACTCAATCCAGTTCCAAATTTTGCTGCCAGTTTCCATTCATGGAAGCTGCTTACATTACAAAAACAAAATGCATTGTCCCAACATTTACACTGACAGACAGACAATAACAGTTGCCTAAAACTCATCTAAAGCTTTGCCACTGTATAAGGTTTCTCTTTTGAGGCCTAATCCACTATGTCGGCTATATAACTACTCATTCACTTCAACGAGAGTTACACAGCTGAAATGCTATACAACCTTTTCAATATTAACCCTTCATAGAACACGTGTGTGCATACCTATTGCACTCTAGCGTATCAGCAGAAAAATAAAATCCTCTGTGCAACTGCCAAAACAACCCACCATCCAGCAATATGGGGCCAGAACCTCAGCTGGCGTAAACTGGCATAACTGCACTGGAGTCAATGAAGTTTAACCAAATTACATCAGCTGAGGATTTGGTCCATTTTATGAGTCTCTTTTTACTTGGGCTCTTCACAGTACACCAATATAATTAGTGTGCAAAAAAGTCTGATTGTAGCAACTGGCTAGTACGATTCAACTCTAATGAATGGTTTTTTAAACTCCCTTGCATCTGTGCACATAGAGTTTTGGCTGCTAAACTAACACATTTTGGGTAAGCACTTTCAGTTGGGGGAAAAACAGCTCCTCTTGCTAAGACTGGACTTTTTGAATTCTCAGCATCCCTTGCAAAAGAGAAAAAATCAAAACTCTCCTCAAAAGCTATTCTGAAAATTGGTATAATTTCCTCCTGCTGCTCATATTCCCCCGCACCCTGCTCATCGTCTCTTACTCACCCACATTCTGACTTCTCAGTTTCCGACCCCATTCCTTAGCACACTTCCCCTTCCTTATTTCTCCCACAATCTCATCCTGAAAACCTCCACATTCTGTTCACTGCCCAACCCTCACATGGTTACTAAGAGGCCATCAACTTCTATATGAGCAGCCTGACTTTGGCCCCCTTGGCAACAATGGGTGAGTGTGGCCAGCTTTGCGCAGGCTACTCTCAATTTCCCCTGCAAAGGTCAAATGGACATGGCAGAGATCTTGCTGGGACTAGCTCGTGGCTTCACTCCCACTGATAGTAAAGGGAGATAATGGCTATTTTGGATAAGAGCAACACATCTTAAGAATGAAGGCTGAAATCAGAAATTCATGTGAACCCTTCAAAAACACCAAATACCACAAGTGTCACAATAAAATCACGAGAGCTGAAAAGTGGTTACCACTTCTAGACAGCTTTTTAAAGAACAGCCTGGAAACCAGATGATTTCTATGAATGGAACTTGGGCATTTTTGAAAATTTGACTGATGACCATACAGGTGCAGTAACCACACAGAGTCACCACAATTTTAGAATTCCATACACCACAATATGTATAGTACCTGCACACTTTAAAGGGACTGGCAGAGTTCTAATTAGGGCAAGAAAATAAAACAGCACAGCTGAGTCAAAGGAAAAACAGACCATCCCAACTCGTCATTCTTCTCAGGAAAAACCTTGGAAGGAAGTTCAGTGCTGATGCAGCCAACGTGGTTTTTTTTACAGGGTAAAAGCCAAATAAAATGAACATCTGGTTTAAAAAAAAAAACAAAAAACAGAACCAGATAAATTGTTTATGCCCTTTCCAAAGTCCAAGCCAAGCCAATTCCCCTTCTTCAAAGTTGGGCAAATTAAAGGGCATGGCTTTAGTTCAGCCCATTACAGAAATATGCAACAGCTGCAAAGTTCAGCTCAGGATCCTGCCTGACCTGAAGCCCAGGATCAGGAAGCTTGGTTCAAGGCCCATCTCCTTCTCTTGCAGCAAATGAAAAAGTTAAAAAATAAATCTTCACAGAAGTTCTCTCCACAGTTCAGTATAGTTCCCAAGTGCTGAGTTCGCATCACGCAACTTCTTTTACAACCTGAATAATTTCATTTGTTCAGTTTCAATTCCAACAGCCATCTGTTACAATGAAACTGTGTGACTTCCATATCAAGGCTGCTTTCACAGCCTCTTGAGGATACTGACCTCACAGTGACCTCAGAGACAAATGGGTTTGTTTACCTAACAGAAATCAAATTCCTAAAGCAAAAGGCAGGATTTAGGGTTACATTGTGGCATAGAGCCGCACACCCACAACAGCCTAGCATGCACCACCTTAGCAGGAAGTATGGGAGACAACACTGCTCCATACAAGCCTTCTGGAGGTCCTGCTGCGTTTTAGCTTCTGCAGCAGCTGTACAAAGACCACACTGGGTGTGCTCCCTTCCTTAGCCAGTTGAGCTCCCTCTGCCCAAGGACTCCTAAGGGATGCCTCTAGGTAGCCACCCCTTGTGCCCTCCCTCTTTTCTCCTTGCATACACATACACAGAGGCCAGATGTTATTTGGTCCTTGATATCAGGGACAGCGATATCTCTAGAACTTCCCCAAATGTGCAAAATGGAGCAGACCCTGACTTCACAGCAGGTGGAAGGCAATACACGACCTTCAGACCTTACCCCATGTCACTGCTGTTCATTATCGCATAAAATGATACCATCCTGAGTTGCTATTTAATCTGTTTTTCTTCAACACAGTTACAAAAGGGGGGGGGGAAATAGTGTTCCTTAAATAAGAAACAAGAATCATGATGTACCAATAGATTTTGAAATAATATCGTACGGCCTAGTGTGTCTCTGTAGTCGGGCGTGACCAGGGCTCAACCCTCCTTCAGGGAGGGGAGGGGAGCCACGCCTGCTCACCACACTCCGGTTGGGTGAAGCAAGCAAGGCCACACATAGTCTGAGCTCAGGCCCTTCAGCAGGGGCTGAGCGGGTAAGGCAACAGTATATAGTTGAGCCCAGGCCCTTGGGCAGGGCGGGGCAACACACAGTTTGAGATCAGGCCCTTTCAGCAGGGGCTGAGCAGGTAAGGCAACCACTGTAGGCGGTCTCCTTAGGCAAAGGAAGGGGGGAGTCTGCCACCCTTAAAGGGGAGGCAGGGGGAACGCAGGCCCTCCCACTCCACTGCGTTCCAGCCCGGGGCCCTAGCAGCGGTCAACGCTGCTGACGATCAGTGGGGGATCCTGACCAAAACACACTGACATGGGCTCAGGCAAGTCTGCAGCCAAACGGGAGTCGGCTGCCCCCGGGCCACTTCCAACCTCCCCCTCCCTGGGTACCTGCCCTTCGCCGGCGTCGTCTGGGGGTTCCCAAATAATGGGTTCCTCAGCAGGCTCGGCGGCGGGAGGTCCAGTCCACTCCTCTAGGTACCGGAGTTCAGGCAGTCCCGTCCAAGTCTGCAGGTACCGGGGTTCGGCAGTCGTCCAGACGTCCTCACAGGCCGAGCGTTCAGAGGCCTCCCGCTTGCTCTGGGCACTGGCCCCCAGGGGAAGTCATGCCAGTACCCCTCCAGATAACCCGAGCGCGGGTAAGCCGGGCCCTAGCGGGAGCTCGGGCTCTCAGCGTCTGCTTCTCTGGCAGCCTCCTCCTAACTGAGGGCGGGCCGGCTTTTATACCTCCTGTCCGCCGCCCCTTGAACTTCCCTGGGGGTGGGACAGGCGCAGGGGGCCTTGGAACTTCCGGTCCGCCCCTACTCCCGGTGGGGCGGGGATAAAGGGTGGCCGGCCTGCCGCCCGAGCCACAGGTGTGTCTGCCTATTCCCTGTCGAGGAGAGCCGTGGGAGGAGGGGCCCCCTCACTACAGTTCAACGCGCACGACCTGCAGAGTTGGTCAAGACATGAACACCTCCATCATGTCACCAGTCAGCACACTTAACCGACTCACACTCCCTTACTGGCATGACCCAGCTGCGGGCGCAGAACCACAGGAGGTTCTTGCAGGGGTTCGAACAGAACAGCAGCCTCACAGTGCCTGAGTGGCTCCTCACCCCTATACTAAACGCTCAAGGCGTGTTGAGAAAGTGTCCAGTAACAATGCAGCTAGCTGCAACAATCAACCTGAAATTCTCTCTTCCTCAGATTCCTGGTATTGGCGTCAACTCTGAGCTTGGACCCTGATCCTGCTCAACGCGCCAGACAAACCCAGCACAGACCCCAATCCCCAGTACGATCCTCAGTGATCCCCAACTGTCTCTGGCGTCTGGCCCTTTGGCCTAATAATTTGCTTGACCTCAACCTATTGAACTCTGATAACGATGGAGGCAAGTTTGTAAAAATTTTGGTGGTGCCCAGAAACTCATCCCCCCCAACTCTGTCCCCCAACTCCCCCCTGCAAGACTCCGCCTCCACCTGCCTAAGGCTCTGGCCTGGTTTCAGGGGAGTCCTAGGGTGCAGGTCCTAGGGCTGGGGATAAAGGGTGCAAGCTTGTGGGAAGGTGTTGGGTGCTGGGAGCGAGGCTCCGGGGCCTGGGCACGGGGTGGGTGTCAGGAGGGGGTGAGAGCTTGCAGCTCCCGGGCTGTGGTGGGGATGCAGAAGGGGTGAGGGTGCAGGCTCTGGAGGGAGTTTGGGTGCTGGTGCAGGCCCTGGGGCTAGGGCAGAAGGGTGGGTGTGGCAGACGGGGTGGAGGGTGCAGCTGTGAGGCGGAGTTTGGGTGCAGGCTCGAGCCTGAGGTGGGGTGTAAGGAGGGAGGTGGTGCATGCGGAAGTCAGAGGATCAGGCTGCAGGGGCAAGAGGTTGGGGCTGAGGAAGTGAGAGGCTGCAGATGCCGGGGGCTCAGCGAGCTGGGGCAGAGCCTCAGGGTGCGGGGGGATGAGGGCTCCAGCTGAGAATGAGGATCAGGGTGCAGGGGGATGAGGGTTGGAGCTGAGGATGAGGGTTTGGCGTGTTGGAGAGGCTCAGGGCTAGGGCAGAAGGGCAGGGTAAGGGCAGCCTGCCTTGCCATTAGCGGATGACAGGTGCTACGACCCTGGGGCAGCAGACAGCAGCTCTGCCAGGAGCCAATCTGCAAGCAGGCAAGGACGCAGCGGAGGGGGGACGCAGAGGGAGGGGTGGAAGATGGAGGCCAGGACCCGCTCCAGGCAGGGACGCGGCAGGGCGGGGTGGTGGGGCGAGACCCGCAGGGGCCGGGGCCGGGACCCGATCCAGGCAGGGCCGGGGGAGAGACCCAGTTCCAAACATTCCTGAAGCCAGGCACCCAGCCCTGAATATTCCTGGAGCCAGGGCACCTCGAGCCCATATAACCCGCCGCCTGTGTCTGACACTGACTGCAAACCTCGGCGGTTGTTTCTGTCTATCAAGCTACTGCCACTAGTCCCACCTACCTTCACCCAGGATCCTGACACAATATAATCTCTAATATGCACAATCCAAGAAGGCCAACAAGTTGCTTTAACTTCACTGCCCATCTCAGAACAACAAAATCCTGGTGTACTGAAATTGAAGATTGCCACATCTATTTTTAGACAAGCTGTTCATTTTTCAAGCTTTTTATTCTGCCTCTTTTTTTACTTTCTTAGAAAATAAATGGCCAGCCTTGCTCCATGTCGCGCTTGGAAGGCATTCTGTACCCTCCATCAACTGTACTGGTTGTATATGTATGGTGGCTATTATTCAGGTTGTCTACACCTCAACATCCTTTCATATGTTGAGTCGTTAAATTGCACATATAGACAGCAACATTACCATCCTTTACAGACATTTCATTTGGTAGCATTGTACGTCCATTATGAAGTCAGAATATTAACTAGCACACCAACAGACCAACCCCACCGACCAAACGTACTTTCTGTTAAACAGCACATTTTTCATATCACAAAGACTGTCCTACCAGGATCTGATCCAGCACCCTGTAAACTCAATGGAAAGTCTCCAAATGACATTAATGGGAGTTGGAAAGGCTATAATGCACAGATTATGTCTACCCAAGTGTTTTTGCAATGGGAGCCTGATTCTCACTGAGGACTCTGGGTGCTATGTTAAGGTAAAATGAATACAGAAATGTAAATGTACACAAGTCAGAAAAGAAAGTATAACCGTTCATAGCAATATGTTCACTTAGTAATATTAATTCTCATGTGAGTCCATAGACAGTATGTGCAAAATTCTACAGTTCTGACTCAGGCCAATTTGTCCTGGTGGGAGGCTCGTGAGAGTAAAGATTAAAGGATTTGACTCAGCAGTTATATATACATTTTACAGTTTCAGGTAGCAATCAAAATGTTATGTGCGCAATTGTTTCCATCAATATCATTTTTTGCATGTAACTCTCAGAACCCTCTCTCGTTTATTATAACATGGCTACGTCGGCTGAAAGTTAAACAAGTACAGAAGCTATTTAAATTTGGTTAAACAGTATGTTACAGATTGACATGTTATAGATATGGAGATAGAAATGGTTTGGAAGTCTTTGCCATTTTCCATTCCTACTGAAAAAAAACAACAAAGCTTACATTCAAATGAGAAAAGAAAACTAGAATACCTTTTCTGTAGAAAATAAGAATGACTTGTGGCACCTTTAGATGTTCTCCATAGCACTGTTGTATCAAATTCATTAAGCATCAACACTTGGAAAAGTTTCCAAAGCTGTTAGTCCCTGCTTGGCAGTTCATACACTGCATCTGCAGTCAAAGTGCTGCAAAAATGCCATCAATAAAAGAGCAAGAGAAGCATTCAAACCAGCCAATGATCAAACAATGGATGCAAAATAAAAACAGAAAAGAGAAATAACAGAGGTTAATATAACTGTGGGGATCTTGCTGTTTTACTTGTGATAATGTCACTTTTGTTATCACATTATGCTACGCGGTTTCAGCCCTAGCGTGCTTTATGCTTGTCTACTACGCTACAAATGCATTTGCTAAATCCAACATTTATTTAGTTACAAGTAAAAGGATTTTTTTTTAAAGTATAATTGAAATGCATCTGGCATTTAAATCAAGTAACTATTAGCATAGGAAATGACCAGCATGAAGGTACTAGACTCCAGGAAAGACAGATGAATACAGGGAGTCAGCATGGGATTGGATTTAATGCCCTGTTTACTAGGGATCTGCAGTGCTGAAAAATGCAAAGAACTTCCTGTAGCAGACTGAGCTCAGCTGCAAAGGTTAAAAATGCAGGCTATGATAAAAAGGGAGATTTAATTAACTATTTTAATTGGACAAGGAGGAAAAGCAGCTCCAGTATACCTTGTATACTTCAAAAAGAAAGCAGACCACTTAAGCATAAACCAGGACACCTGCAGAGCTTAAAGAGCTATTTGTCTTTCATATAATCCATTAAAAAGTTCAGAGATCTATTTATGAAATAAACAAAAGGAAATGGACATTGAAATTTAAACAGAAGAAACTAATTAAATAAAATCAACTGGACTAAATTGTATCATTTTTTAGAATAGCACGAACTAGTCTCTACTACCAGCAGCTATTCTTACTTTTCCAACACATGAGCAACTCAACAAAACTTTCAGGTCATATTTACAAATATTCAAATAAATCACTGTAGATTTTCAACACTTACCACCTCACACATGGGACCTACACACACAAATGTAGAACCAGTAATTCAAAGGATACCTATTCTCTACCAGGGAAGGCAGTGTGCAGTTGTGTATAGGGTAGTCATGTACCAGGAATCTGGAAACTTGCGTATGAGTCCTCATTCTACCATTCACTCATGGAATGTCCTACTGCAAGTCACTTAATCTCTCTGTGCCTCAGTAAATAGAGATAATACTTTCACACCCGTGTACTGATTACACTTTAAGGTCTATGGATGAGAAGCACTACGTGTTACGATTAGAGTTATTATTAACATGCCTAAATCCAAGCTGTCCACCATCTGTAAGCCATTAAGAGCAGAATTAAAAGGTAAGTTTTAACAACGGGTATTTGTATGTTTTCAATACAAATGTTTTAAAAATAACCACAATTGTTCTCTCCCCGCCATTTGCTATTAAATCTCTTCGAAAATGGCATGTCATTAGAACAGACACACGCTTATTATTTTTCTCAGGGCTTCACAAATGCTCACCTGCTCTTCAAGGCTGCCTTGAGTTGTGCTTATCCCTTCACAGGGGAAGGGTGTGGTTGTCGATTACATACATGGAGGAAAGCAGGGATAGTCTAGGAGCCCTAGCGAGGTGATAAACAACAAATCATTCTCAGCCGATCTGGGTTTAGCATGAATGATAAATAATTCCATTTAGCATGCCAGTATCACTTTTCTGGCCTCAGAACTCTATACAATCCTTACTTACTTAATCTTCACAACATCCTGGTGAGGTAGGTAGGTCAACAGTATTATCCCGGTTCTGCAGATGAGGAAACTGAAACAGGATTAAGTGATTTGCCCAAGGCCATCCCATGAAACAATAGCAGAGCTGGGAGTAGAACTCATGACTCCACAGTTCCCAGTCTCATGTTCTTTCAACTAGGCTTCTCAAATATCTCACGGGCTTCTCAAAAGTCAGGCTAGAAATAACTAAAAGTAGAGACTGGCTGAGGAGAGAATCCCTCCAGTGGGCATAATTCAGCTCTTAACCCTGAGGATCCCTCCTCCTCCCCACACTCTTTATCCACAAATGACACACACACACACAACCTTTTGAGATGCAAACAGACTGCGGATCTCTTCCAGTGTATTTCTGAGTTACAATAGGAAAAGAATAGCCTTTGGCAGTGAGCAAGCTGAACAGCACGTGACTTTAAACGGACAAACATCCTAACTTGTTGTGCAAAGAAATTTGAGTCACCACCTCCTGCAAACAGTAATTTACTGGGAGGACCCCAGCTTGTTCCCTGTGCCAACCAGATGAAACCAATGCCTCCCTTCTAATTGCCTGTTTTTCCTGAAACTACAATCCAGCCTACCAGATGGAGCCCTAATAAACCTAAGATAACTAGGTTTGATAACTAAGGCCGTCCCAAGAGATTTCCCCTTAGTCTCTGTGGGACTCTCCCTATACATTGCATAGTGACAGATTACTTTATGTTGCTTGTCTAAATTAGAAGATCAGCAGCTCCTTAGAGCAGAGATCCTATCATTATTAATCATCATCATTTACACAGAACTACATAGATCTGAAAAGTACCAATTGTGCTACAGAAAAAAATAGCAGCAATAATACACATTAGTGCATATACATTACTTTGGGGCAGGGCTCGGCAACCTTTCAGAATTGGGGTGCCGAGTCTTCATTTATTCACTCTAACGTAAGGTTTCGCGTGCCAGTAATACATTTTAACGTTTTAGAAGGTCTCTTTCTGTAAGTCTATAAATTACTGTTGTAAGTAAAATAAGATTTTTAAAATGTTTAAGAAGCTTCATTTGAAATTAAATGAAAATGCAGAGCCCTCCAGACTGGTGGCCAGGACCCCAGCAGTGAAAGTGCCACTGAAAATCAATTCGTGTGCCGCATTCGGCACACGTGCCATAGGTTGCCTACCTTTTCTTGGGGGTATTTCTGGAGAGCCACCCACTTACTCTTCAACCTACAACTTTTCTATAGGGGATGGAAAGGTAAAAACAAGAGCACAGACCAGGGCTGGCCTGAGGTTTCATGGGGCCCTATGTGAAGTATACATGCAAGATTCCATTCAGATTCTTCCCCACCTTTTATTGTGTGCCAGCTGCTCCATATACTATACCAACTATCTCCCTGAAGACCACCTGGTTTTTGACTCCTCCTGCTCCAAGTATCATCTGTTTATAAGGTTCCATGACTTCCTGGGTCCTCCCACTCACCCATGTTAACTAGAAAAGTGCAGATGAAGTACAAGTGTCACTATAGGGAGCACTTAGACAATAAACACTTCAGGCCAAGGACACTCTCTCCACTTATATATGTACAGTACCTAGCACAATGGGGCCCCAATGCCAAAAGGGGCCTAAATCAAGATTGGCTGTTTCTCTAAAAGCTATGCTCTAGAACAGTGGTTCTGGTGTCCCCTGGGGGGCTGCAAGCAGGTTGCAGGGGGTCCAAAATAAATCAGAGAGCAGGACCAGTGTTACACTTGCAAGGGCTCATGGCAGAAAGCCAAAGCCTGAGCCCTGCCGCCGAAGGCTGAAGCTTGAGCAATTTAGCATCGTGGGGCCGCCTGTGGCGTCGGGCCCCTACCCATTGCCCTGCTTGCTATCCTCTAATGCCAGCCCTGGCTTTTAGTCTACTGGATATAGAGAAAAACAGTTGTTGTGGCACAGGTGGGCCAGGGAATTTTTATAGCATGTTGTGCTACTCCCTCTGAGCTGATCCACAGATATCAAAGGACTGGTCAAAAAAATAAGTAATCTGTTGCTCATCAAGGTGTTTTCCAGGCTACCAAGCTATCCACTCCTTTTGCATATGTATGCAATATTTAATTTAATTACATGTAATGTCTCTATCAAATAATTTCATTGCCTACCAAGGAAAAATTGGAGAGAGGGAGAAGGTCACAGAAACACCGTGCTACCTAGTAAGAAACACTGAAAATACTGTCTTATGTATTTGGAAAAAATCCTTCCTGAATATATTTAGGAGTTTAGCCAATTAGGACACATGAAAGCAAACTTTATAAACTGCTAAAAATGACTTGTCTGCAAAAAATTCAGTAAATAGATTCCATGTCTGACGTGTGTGAGGTACACTGAATATTTTCGGATACTGATGTCCCCTGATAAGGTGGACTGAATTTATAAATGGTAGCTCCTAATAATTAAACCGTGACTTGACAAAACTTGCTGTAGCATGTTTATTTTCTTCTGTTTCCACAAAGACAAGATCGGCACAGGCCAGACCTTTATGCACAGGTGCCATAAGCACAGAATCCTTTGGCTCCGACACAACACAAGGCAGAGATAGTTACATCCCCTTCCGTCCCAGTTCCTTGGCTAACCCAAATCTTTCCTCTCTCTGGATCACCTCCCATTTCACTCCCCAAGCCTGGCCTACTTATTTGCCTGTCTTCTTTTCTCCCACTGATTTCACAGACGGGGCCCTCAAGTATAGAAAATCTTCACTTCCCATGGCTTCTTCCGGCACTGGAGGTTCTACTAGAGTCCAGTAGCTCCTGATATATAGCACTGTTATGTGGCCACCTCTATAGCTTATGCCTAAATCAGTCCCTAGATGAGCAAATAAATTACTCACCTTGCCCATCAAACCAAACCTCTTTTTAATCTTAGAATCAAAAAAAATGAAAGGCTGGAAGTGACATCGACAGATCATCTAGTCCAGCCTCCTGCTCTGAGGCAAGACCACCTGTAGCTAGACTTAATGCTTTAAGGCCAGTTTAGTGTAGGACAATCCATCCCATCTGTCCCTTCAACTTTTGCAGGTAGGATATCTGCCCACTCTTCAAGATGGACAGCAGAAGGGCTACAATTGCTCCCTTGCCAATGGTAGAAGTTTGCCCCCAGTAGCTGGCTGAAGTGAAGCGAAGAGCATGGAACCTCATTCAAACATTCTTGTGATAAGGGAATGAGAAAAGAAACCTCCTCTAGCTCTAAGACTCTTGCTAGCAGTGTTGAAGTATCTACTCAGACTCCTTCTGGGATGAGAGGAAAAAACTCCCACATACAAGGCAGAGAGAGAAAGTCAGGAATGCAACAGGGAGGAAGGGACTAACTGAAAAGTTTCAGATCAAGTTCAAGTGAACTTCTTAAATTGCAGGACCTCCTCTGAACCACCAGCCTTTCTGAAGAGCAGTAGATACCAGATAATCATATTTCAGTGAGAAACATGACTACATAAATGGGGCATTTTGCTCCTTCCAGCAAGAAAAAAAACCAAGGCAGGAAAGAACATATTATCTACTATCACTAATGGGTTTAATTTAATAGCTTTGCAATGGAGCAGAGGACTGAAAAGCACATCGTCAATATTATAAAAGGATCTCTCTATCATGGCATCAACTGGCTGCAGAAAAAAGGCTGCCAGATAAATAGTGGAAGAATACAACATGAAAGATGACTTAATAAGACCTCCTGAAATAATGATTTAATGGGAAACATCACTGGGAATTCTTGCTGAGACACAGGGCAATCCTGCCACGAGGTTCTCTAGACAGACCACATGGCTCTCCCTTCAATTATGAAATTTCTTAGTTTCTATCTCCTCCCAGAGCACCCCAAAAAAACATTGACCATTTGGGATCTATTTCTCACAAACAGCTCCCATATGGCCAAAGCACACCACAGAACTTATCGAAACACAGGTTAGTTCACACTACAGTTTCACTGACAATAGGTTTCCTATCCAGCTTTCCAGGAACTATCATTACGAACCAAACCCAAAACTCTTATGTTCAGGAAAATACTCACTCTGTGCTGCATGCATCACATACACTCAAGGAGAACAGTCCCTGCTCCAAGAATCACATAATGGGTCTTAAAAAGGAATTGAAATGTGATAAGGGCTTGGTGATGAGCTAGGGAGCCATAACAGGTTAGAAACATATGGAGAAATCTGAAGCATGAATTCAGCGCAGAGCTTATGTCATATTTTGTTTGTGTCTGAACCCTAGCATTATTTTAACATTTCTTGGCACACTGAGCATTGTCAACATCCGGAGGCTGTTACCAAAACTCTAGTTACCAGCTGGAGAACTCAAATCTGTCCTTTCACACTCTTGGTAAATTCTGCAATGTCTTTTGCTTGTCTCAGCAAGTCACCTACTGTACATTGGTTGAGGGGATTCAGGGGGACAGGGAGGAAGCAGGGTTAAGTCCAGGAGCCAGAGTGTGTATCAAACAGACCACTCCCAAAATTCACCTCTTGTCTCAATGTTTTTATGCTTATCCACAGAGGCGGCTCTAGGCATTTTGCCGCCCCAAGCACGGCAGGCAGGCTGCCTTCGGCGGCTTCCCTGCGGAGGGTTCGCTGGCCCTGCGGGAGGTCTGCCGAAGCCACGGGACCAGCGGACCCTCCACAGGCAAGCCACCAAAGGCAGCCTGCCTGCCGCCCTCGCGGCGCTGGCAGAGCACCCCCGGCGGCTTGCCGTCCCAAACACGCGCTTGGCGTGCTGGGTCCTGGAGCCACCCCTGCTTATCCATACATTTTAGGATTATTCATAAATCATTTGGATTAATTTTTGAAGCTTTCTGAAAAACAAAAACAAAAAATATTTTCCTCACAGTGTATAGAAAATTGAAACACACTTCAGAATCCTCCTGGAGCTTGAAAGATATTCTAAAGAAAACAACATATTACAGACTTTGTTATTTACATTATTTGCATTGCTGTCATCCCCAGCATATCATGCCTCAGTCAGGATCAGCGCCCCAAGGTGCTAGACATTGTGCACAGACAAACCTGCAGGAAGACACAGAATCATAGGCATGGAAGGAACCTTGAGAGGTCTTTCAGTCCGGTCCCTTGCACTTAAGGCAGGATTAAGTATTATCTCCCATTATCCTGGAAGAAGGCTTAATCATCTAAAATAAGCACTGTTGAACCATTGCTTGTGTCTGATCTGCACATACAAATTCCACAAATGCATTCACAAAGCAGAGCATACATTCCACCATTACAGGCACTGTTTACCTGTAGAGCCTATCATAAATGTAGTGACTGAAGAATTATTCTACTGTCAAGGGCCATCTGTTCCTCCATGAATGCCAGGTCATCATAATGATATCAAAGGGGATCTAGGCCTAAATTTTCCGAACATGGGTACTTAAAATTAGACACCTATGCCTAAATTTCAAAAGTGACCTGTGATTTTGGGGCCTCAGCTCTTAAATTCTGAAAATCAGGCCTGACTGGATACCCAAGAACCAAGGCACTAAAGAAACACTAACAAAAGTCGCTTTTGACAATTCAGGCTCTAAATACATATTTAGTTACTTAAGTAGTGCTTAATTTGTGCCCAGGCTTGCCACGGCTGAGCCCCGGCACTTACAGTTGCCAACTGTCTAATAACACAAACCCAAACACCCTTGCCCCACCCACTTCCCCAAGGCCCTGCCCCTTCTCCGAGGCCCCGCTCCAACTCACTTCAGCGCCCCTCCCTCTACTGCTGGCTCTCCTCCACCATCACTCACTTTCACTGGGCTGGTGCAGGGCGTTGAGGTGCAGGAGAGGATGCGGGTTGGGGGTATGGCCGAGGGGTTCAGAGTATAGGAAGTGGCTCTGGGCTGACCCTGAGGCAGAGGGGTTGGGGTGGAGGAGGGGGGCGCAGGAGGCAGTGCAGGCTTTGGGAGGTCGTTTGAATGCAGGAGGGGGCTCCGGGCTGAGTCTGGAGCAGGGAGTTGGGGTGTTGAAGGGAGTGCAGGCTCTGTGAGGGAGTTTGGGTGTGGGCTCTGGGCTGGCAGGGCAGGGGTCTGGGGTGTGGATGGGGTGAGAGGGGCTGTGCTTATTTTGGGAGGCTCCCGAAAGTGACTGGCACATCCCTCTGGCAGTGGCTCTTGGGGGGGGGGGCAGGAAGCTCCATGCACTGCCCCTGCCCGCAGGTACGACCCCTGCAGCTCCCATTGGCCAGAGTTCCTGGCCAATGGGAGCTGTGGAGTTGGCGCTCGGGGCGGAGGAAGCATGTGGATACCTCCTACCCCGCCCCCAGGGGCTGCAGGGACAGTGCCGGCTGCTTCTGGGAGCAGCACGAGGGCAGACAGGAAGTCCAGTTGTGCTGCAGCACTGTTAGTGCCCAATATCTCCTGGTTTAGCTGCAGCAGCCTCCAGGAGATAGGGCCTGATTCTAGAATACCCCTAGCGAAACCGGAAGGATTGGCAACCTTACCAGCACCTGTAGGGTTGGCCATTCATAGCCCAGGCACCTCTGGGCTTGCTGCATCAGTTATGAGTGCACAAAAAATGGCTTGAGTTCTGGCACCTCTTTCATTATAAATTAAGCACTGCACCAAAGTAAAAGTGGCCTGATTTCTGAGGTCAAGACAACAGGGAGGAGTGAAGAACAGGAAAGTTAAGAAGCAGATCATCAATGACCACAAAAGTCCGAGTGAAGCTCAGGATACAAGCGTACTTTTAGAATTAGCAAAAACACAAAAACAACTCTATCTCAGTGCTGCAGCCTGGGATACATAACTCCCATTTGCGTCCTTACCTTTAAAGCCCCAGATGACTCTGGGCTCTCTCTCAGACCTAGTCTCCTACATATTACTCCCTACTCCACCAGTGACATGAGTCTTAAAGGTTATCTGTACACAGCATTCTGGAGCTGGCCTTCCAGCCCAGGTCGACAGACTCGTGCTAGCCCTCTAAAAATAGCCATAGACAGTGCTTTGACACTGTGGCTCAGGCTCTGAAGCCTAGGGAGCAGCTAGGGTACAGAGTCTGCTGATAGCAGCAGTTTACATCTACTCTGCTCTGCAGTTTTTTTCCCCAAGCTCAGCTGCATATTTAAAGAGATTCCTTTCTCTGAATATAAATCCTCCCAGGATTTTAGCCTATTTACATATGATTAAATTTTATGATGCATGTATAGTTTAGAATGTATTTTACTTCTGACTCTATACTTGTATTCTATTTAAATTATATACTGTGTTTTGTACTTGCTTAATTTACACTAGGTTTCAAATATTAGTGATTTACTGTGTTAATTCCTTTCAAGGTAACACTCATTCAAAACCACAAAAGTATACATAAAAACCAGAGGTTGAAAAGTGTGCATTTTAGAAAGAATGTCTATACAGTAGCAATGCATGATACTACCCAATTCCATGATTAAACAAATTATAAGATTAAGAACATAGAGTGTATGCACATTGTGTTTCTCAGTATACAAACTATATGTATAAAAATGGCATATATTGAAACTTTCAGACATTAAACTTTGTATTAAACATAAAAATGAGGAATAAAAATGATCTCTGAAAGAAAAAAATAGAAGCCAAGTATGAAAACATCCTTAGTAGACACAAAAAAGAATTTTTTTCACAAAAAAGAATCTGTTTCTCAATCGGTCAAAAATGTATTGCCTGTACATAAAAGTCAATCAATCAATCAGTAGTCCAAATGACTATCTTAGTTATATCCCGATTTTAATATTTGTCATTACAGTCCTTGGCAGTGGCACAACTACTTACCTAATGTCATTAAATAACATTTTGGCACAAAAATCACAAATGTAATACTGGAAGGGCTTTGAGAGGTGAGGTAGTCCAGAACCCTGGTGCTGAGGCAGGAGTAATATATCTAGACCATCCCTAAAACAGGTGTTTGTCTAACCTAGTTAACAATAGGAATTCCACAACCTCTGTTGGAAACCTTATTAGCAGAGCTTAGCTAACTATAATTAGAAAGTTTTTCCTGATATCTAACTGGACGATTGCGGTTTGGCGGACCCAACTGAGAGTGCCAATCAGGACCCAATTGCTCAAACAGGGCAAAGTCACAGCTAAGGCTGGGGTTTTCCACCTCTAAAGGCAAACCAGAACCAGCCAGACAAAAAATGACCTTGGTTTCACCCCACTGGCTAACTACAATCACACAAGCAAATTTCCTTAGACACTCCAGTCTCTCCAGTACCTAACCACCAGTCCTCTCGTCCTGGGGATGAAACGGTTATGAAACCAACACCCCAGTAAAAGAAAAAGCTTCTCTCAATCCCAAAGGACGCCAAGCCCCAGACCCAGGTCAATATGTTATTAGAAGAATATTTAAATAAAAATGATAACACAGAGTTTGGCGTGTCAGTCATTAGTCATCGGGGGCAACATACAGAGATGGGGGGACGCTGGTATTGTGTTATGGGTTAGCATTATAACATACATGTCTGTAATGTCCCAATGCGGGGTGACGGTGGTGGGGTCAAAATATAGTAGGGAGGAACAGTGAGGGTACAGTCGCTAACACAACTCAGATCTACCCACAAATAACGCTGTTGCCAATCCTTTAGAATTTAAAATCTAAAGTTTATTCATAAAGGGAAAAAGAATAAGAGGGAATGGAAGAAGAACACTATAGAATTGGTTTTTAAATGGAATCAATGTACATACAGTAATGGCAAAGTTCTTTAGTTCAGGCTTGTAGCAGTGATGGAGTAAACTGCAAGTTTAAAATCAGTTCTCTGGAACATCCCCCGCTAGGGATGGGTCATTCAGTCCTCTTGTGGCATGAGCTTAGTTTGTCAGCAAAAGTCCAGAGGTAAGAAGCAGGATGAAGACAGATGAGGATGAGGCATCCGCCTTATAAGGCTTTCCAGGTATAGAGAAGCACTCTTTGTTCTTACTGTGGAAGTTACAGCAAATGGAGTCTGCAGTCCACATGGGACAGTTTCTGGCACACCCTGCGAGTCACAAGGCATATTCTGCCTCATCTCAATGGTCATTGTGTAGCTGATGGTCCTTAATGGGCCATCAAGCAGGCTAAAGCAGAGCTGAACACACACTTGCTGGGAATCTTTCCCAGTAACACAGCACAAGTTTGGAAATATAGACATAAAAGCCAATATTCATAACTTCAACTACAAAATGATACAGACACACAGACCAGCATAATCAATAACCATAACTCGTAATCTGGTCTTAGACACCTTAATAGACCCCCTTACATAAGACGCTGGTGCCACTACAGGACCTTGGTTGCACCCAGTTCAAAGTATGGTCCCCATTTATATCAATAACGTCACACTACCACCTAATAATCTCCTTGCTGCAGACTAAGAACCCTCATGGAGCCATAGGGCAGGCTCTATGTTCCCTCACCAATTGGGATAATTGTGCTGTTCTGCTTTACAATGCATTTCAGAAACTGTCCTGCTCTCCTGAGCTCCCGTTTTTCCTTAGGATTTTTCTTCCTTTGGGGAACAATGATCAAGGAGAGCATTTATTCTTTCCATTTTTACATATTAGAAACTGAAGCATTAAACGTGTGATGCAAGAAGTAAACCAATTTGAAATAATAGTGAAAAATACATATGAGTGGTTGGTAATCAATTAAAATTCACAAGTGGGGCAAACTCAGAGGATAAATATTACAAGAGGCTCCATAATGCACCTGCAGTAATGTGCATGCCCATTTCATTGCACAACCCCATATTTGTTACCTGCAAGCAGGAGCTCATTTGTGTGCAATTACCTGTTTTAGACCATACATTTTCAAGAAGCCTTTAGAAAATCTGTTCCTGTTACTTCAATGGAATTATAGGTAACAATTTGATTCCAATTCTCCTTACAAATCGATGAGATCAGTTATTAAGTTTTCATTTTCAGGCTTCATAGAATACCTGTTTATACAATTCCAATCATAGTAAGTGTTTATACTGCACCCCGCATTAGTGATGTTAAGGAGAATTATGTAAGCAAAATCAGTCAGAGGTGGAAAATTTTTGACAACTAAAAAATTTCCTAGTAAATAAACCTAGTTTGGAGCCCAGGACACAATATATTGGATAGGTTATTCGAGGTGAGTTTTAACTGGATGCCACATATAACAAATCAGTGGGCAACCTCTAATTTTAATTTTAACAGTCAAATGCTAGATCCAATGAAGTCAAGAGCAAAGCCTCCCTACTGAATGTTACTGCATAGAACTGGCCTATCCAAAAAACGTAATAGCCTCATTTACAGGCAATGCCAAGATTCACTTGAAGAACTATAGGAATTCTCTTTAAGGAACAAGGGGCAATTAATATAAGAACCACCTTCCATAAGTAGATAGGTAAAGGGTTAAATTTTCTTTACCTGTAAAGGGTGAACAAAGGGGGAACAAACACCTGACCCAGAGTTTACCAATCAGAGACCTGGATTTTTAAGTCGGGAGGGAACTGGGAAACTAACGTCTTTTTGTCTCGCTGGGAGGAAACAAACTCCTTCGAACTCCATTCTTTCAAAATATCTACTAAACATCTGGTAGTACAAAAGGAAACAAAGTAAGAGCTGTTATTTTGCTTTGTGTTGTATATTACAGGTATGTTGATTTTGCTGGACAGATTTGAATGGCTATTTTTAGATCAGACTGTTATTCTATTTCCTTATATAAGCCATCAGTCCTGTATTGAGTTTCTAATGCAGTATTATTGTCTTGCTTATTTTCTTTCTTTTATATAAAGTTCTTTTTTAAAACTGTGGGGAGTTTCTTTCCTAGTGAGGCAGAGGGGGGAGGGAAAAGCCCAAGCTCTGTGTCTTACTTTCATTGTCCCAGGGCGGGAAAAAGGCAACGGGCACAAAGGAGGGGTGAATTAATGCTGGTTGACTGACTAGGTTGAATGCCTAAGCCTCGGGAAGCTAGATGCCTCTCTAGGGGGGGGGGTTGTTTCAAAGGGAAAGGACGCATCGCACCGGCGAACCCCAGGAAGGGGGGAAGCCGGGATGAGATAGAAGGAGACCCCAGGGGCTCTGGGTCTTGGAGGGGTCCCCCAAGGAAAAGTTTGGGGAACCCGAGGGGGCCGAAACCCTGGAAAACTTCGGCTGGTGGCAGCAAAATAAGATCCAAGCTGGGTATAAGCTTGGGGAGGTTCACAGTAAGCACCCAGATTTTGTACACTAAAGTCCAGATTTGGGAAAGAGTTTACCACACCACCAAATCAAGGGAACAGTTCTGAAGCAGATCTCAGAAGATACCCAGCAGCCTGGAAACTGACTCATAGCTTCACCAGTCAGGAATGTCCATATCACAAGTGGCAATAATTAGACCCATAGCTGGCAATGAATGGGCACAGAAACTGGGAACTGCATTCTCGGTCTTGTTCATTCGCTCATTGAGTCAACTCTGTGCTATGCTAAGGCTAAACTGTTCTCTCATTTCTATGGGTGCAGCTCCCGTTGACTTGAATCGCACCTGTATCGATGAGAGCAGACTTTGGATCTGAGCCTCCAGCCTGTCCTCAGTACACAGCCTTTCACGAGAACTGAATTCACTAGCATCGCCTGCAACTTCTTGTGTACTGCTTGTCATCAAATAAAGACGGGATTTAAAAAGTGAAGCACAGCTTTATTTTTGCAGCCTGCATACTTTATTGAAATAAAAAGGTCTCCTCTAAAAACTTGACATTTGCCTTAAAACTTTCCAGAATAATTGCTTAGGAAGACCATTGCCTGGATAAAAGGGAGTATGTTAGAAATACCATCATTATTAGACATGACCCCAAATATGCAAAAGCAGATGGGTTTCCTGGGGGGGTGAACCAGCACAACATTGGTCAGCACTGAGGTTTAAGGTCCAACCCACTGTGTTGGGAGACCTTTACTCCTATATTTTGGAGTTTTTCTTATGAGACTTGATTCCTGTCTATGCTTATGATTCTTACTATGTTTACAACACAGTAGTCAGCCAATACAAGTAATGTACATTTTAATCTAGATGGACCACACTATATATGGGTATGGCTACACTTGAAATTTCAAAGCGCTGCAGCGGCAGCGCTTTGAAGTGCGAGTGTGGTCACAGCGCCAGCACTGGGAGAGAGCTCTCCCAGAGCTGCACATAAACCACATCCTCTACGGGTGTAGCTTGCAACGCTGGGAGCCGCGCTCCCAGCGCTGCGGCATTGTTTACACTGAGGCTTTACAGCGCTGTATCTTGCAGCGCTCAGGGGGGTTGTTTTTTTCACACCCCTGAGCGCGAAACTTGCAGCGCTGTAAAGCGCCAGTGTAGCCATGTATTCCTGATTTGTGTCAGTTTTTGTGCTAGGCTTTTGCAATGCCATACCACAGGCTGGGAGCATGAGATCAGCGCTTCTAAAAGCGTGTTACAAACACAGGAAGAAATTCACGCTAGCGTGGAGGGGGTGTGCAAAGCTCTCTGCATTACTTAAACCACCTGGGCATAGCCAGAGCATCCAGGCACGGGTTCCAGCACACCCTATATGCATCGTAATAGACTCTGGACCTTCTCTGAATAGGCTAGCATAGATAGGGACCATCGAATCCACTGTTACTCAACTGCAGTGACCTGAAGTCCACTGGGAGAGGCTGTGGCCTGTATTCCATGCCCTCTTTTACAGCCACTTGGCTGGAAGAGCTACTTGGCAGCTTCACAGCCTAGCTACGAATCACGAGGATGGAGTCCAGCCCTTCAATTCTTACGTGGTTAGCTCCTCGCACAAAACCAGTTTACTAGGGCTTCATGCAGAGAGGAGTGATACAAATAGCAGCCTTTTTAATTAAGAAAAATAACTTTCTGAATATGTAATTTTCTGAAGGAAGTTGGAAGAATGTTTGCTGACCTAGCAAAAAAAGTTAATTCATAAAATGAATTAGACTATTATAGGTGGAATACGCTATATGCTAGTATGCCCTATCATACAGAACTCTACAACCATAGTATCTCGCAAGTATGAGTTTTTAAATAAGTGGTTTTTCAGTACCCATCAAGTCTGATCCCACTTGTAAGTCAAAGCAGTTAAAAAAAGCAAAAACAAACAAACAAACACAAACAATCCAACAATCACCTATAGCTGTGAAACAAACTTGGGGAGAGTCATAGCTGCATGTTAAATTGCTTCCCAAAAATGAATTGTACCAAAAAGTATAAATGTAATTCATCTGAACACCATAATAATCCACCCGAGAGCCTCAGTACCATGTCTCTAGCCCCAGTCCATTTAACTTTCCCGGACAGCCGGCATTTGTATAGCTTCCATTTGCTGCACCTGAATCTACAAAGAACGTGATTTGGCTTGGTACTGCTACTCCAGGAATTAATTATCATTTTATACATCAGTATTTAGTTACGGTGCTGCAAATGTCCTCTAGCCAATCATAATTCAGGTTCTGAACAGCAGAGGTTAATCTCTAAACACTGGGAATTTGGCAAAAGTTATTATAACGAACGGAAAGTTCCTTGCTCATATTGTTTTAACTATATTAAGCTTCCATTCACAAATACTGTCATTATAGCAATGATTAATCTCAGCACTTAGGCTATTTAAAAAGCCATCATAGCAATTATTTGACAAGTGGAAATATGTTATCTGCCAATTTTCTTTAAAAATGACTTACAACCCATGGGCAAAAACCTTGCTGGAATGTAACTGAAGAGAAATCTGTATTCACCTGTGACAACCCTGTGGAAAAGCCTCAGAGTTTAATTCTATTGGCTAGATCTTCAGATGGTGTAAATTGGCTTATGTCTATTTACTCCAGCTAAGGATCTGGCCCTATAGGTTTGTTTAGCAATTGTCCTGTTGGAGTCACCCCTATTAAGTGCTACTATAAAGGTTTTCCATAAGGCAGAACTTTGGCCCTGTGTCTTGTATTTAGTAAATTCAATTAAAGAGATTTGGCACACTACATATCAACAAGTCGTGTAAGTGTGTACTTTAAATAAGGCTAAGATATGAAATAGCAAACGTAATAAATCTTAGCTTGATAACACAGATTCAACATTTCCGCTGCTCGTCTTTTGCATTCCAGTATCTTTCTTGTGCATTCCAGTGAGACTGCTAACCTTCCTTGAGCACGGTCTAATCAACACCAGAATCTGATTCTTGACAACGTAAATATTTGATCCATGACTACTCAGCCACAGACAATCGAGGCACTGCGCTTTCTGGAAAAATTGCATCTGCACCCATGCAATAATCAATGGACAATGAAATTTGTTACACTGAAAAAAACTGCAAAGTAAGCATGTTTTTTAAATTATTATGATTTAATTCAATTATGAGATTGTGATATGTGTACAATAAAGTGACGGTACATAAACCAGACCATCTGATAAATGGTTTGTTTTAAAATATTGTTTCAGATTAAGAATCCATTATACCCACACTGATTACAATTGCCAAAGTGGTATGTCACGCATTTTGAAGCTATTGTGGTATATTAAGTCTTAAAAGTCTGAAAGCCACTGATCTAACCTATATGTGAGAATACACCACTTAAAAAAAAAATCAAAGACACAATCATATAGTCTTTACTCAGGCATAGCTGTTCCTGAAGGGTACAGGACTGAGCTCCATAAATGAATTAAGCACAGTTTATGGTTTGGGTCACTAGAACGAAATTCACAACTCTCTGCACAAGGGGGGAGGAACAGCTCAGTAGTTGGAGCATTGGCCTGCTAAACCCAGGGTTTTGAGTTCAATACTTGAGGGAGTCATTTGGGGATTGGTCCTGCTTTAAGCAGGGGGTTGGACTAGATGATCTCCTGAGGTCCCTTCCAACTCTAATAACCTATGATTCTTAAGAGTGGATTTCCAGGACACCGGGAAAAAAATCCAGCCCAATGTGTCTCAAGTTGGCTATCCAATACACAAATAACTCAAATTAATTGAAAGTTTAGGCTTCCATAGAACAACACAAGAACATGGCCACTAGAAGTTTTGTTGTTGATTTTTTTGCTACCAATACTGACTTTTCTTTACACACACACACACACACACCCCCTACCCCCTACCCCCAAAAAACTAAGGAATTTTTGTAGTTTGTTTGGCCAAGTACACTATAAGCCATTAAAACACTAAAAGATAGACACACAAACAGTTACAAGTGTTGTTCTTCAATCTACGACGTGAACCTCCACTGACTTCAGTGGAGATTCTGTCCACGGAATGATTCCATAATAAGCAATCAAGGCTTCATATCAGTTGTGGGAGTAGTTCTAGATATGAGAAAGGGTTTGATTTTCAAAAGCACCTGAGTGACTTAGGAGCCTAAGTTATTTTTAATAGAAAAAAAATCTTTAAAACTGTTCTTTCCCTCTAATGGTAACAGTGGAATAATCTTTGTTCCTTGTTTCCTTAAGTGTACAAGAAAAAGAGCAAAATCTCATACTCAGAACTAATATTGGTAGTTTTCAAACTGGCGCAGTAATGTCTCTCATTAACTGAATGAGTAAAAGACCCAGATGAGCCTCAGATCTGGGTTTCTCAGAATGGCCTTGGAATGACTCAACTATTAATTAAATTCTGTGAAACAGCGTAACAGTGATACTCTGAACGTCATGCTTACATAAGTTCGCATGGGCTGGTCCTACCCCACTGTGTACTGAAAGTCAATGATGAACTTAGAAAGCAAGCAACATACACTTTGGAAACTTACATAGGAGAAGAGCTCTGTGGAGCTTGGAAGCTTGTCTCTTTTACCAGCAGAAGTTGGTCCAATAAAAGATATGACCTCACCCCACCTTACACCTCTATTAATTATTTAGGTTAATAGCTAGGCTTGGTATTCGCAACATACCCTTACAAAATTAGCTTCGTTTTATGGCCTACTTGGTATATTATTATAGATACAAAGGCTGTATCTTATTAAGCTGCATTATGAGCTTAGGTAGTGCCAAATCAAACTCACATTGGGTAGCCTCTCCTCCACTTCAACTGGAATGGGATGGGGCCTATAGAAAAAATCTCTTCTGTACTTTTGGCACTGGGGGGAAAAACTTTTAAAAAGTGATTTCCGCCGGAGGATACACTCTGATAAGAGACTACAGGCAATAACAATGCTATTTCTGTAATGCCTGCAATGCTTAGAAGTGACTAGCTTGACATTTTTCAGCTCTATAGTTATTTTTACAGCTGATAAGGGTATAAATGAAAAATGCCAACCCAAATTTTCTTCACAGGTTGCAGATTTTGGTTTATAAAAGGTAGAAATCATAAAAAGTTACTACGTAAATCCACCCAAAGTTTGTAGAACGAAGAGCTCCTTCAGAAATTTTTAAATGATGACGCTAACAAAGTCATAATTTGAAGCCATCCTTCACCTGTTAAGAGCCACAATTTCATACCACTGTACTAAAAGAAGAGGGTGCACAGCTTTGCTCATACCGGCATGGCTTGCATAAAGTGCAGCGATCAAGCAGTAATTCTGATACCGCACCATCTTGTTATATACAGTTTGATAACAATGTTGGCTCAGGTACACTATATAGGGTCTTTCCTATAACCTTTTCACAGAACTATTATAAAACACAACAAACAATTACAGAGTTGACAACAGAGACACAGGTGGACATTAAGAAGTATAGGGCAAGGGGAAAAGGAGATGTTTACAGGTGTAATTTAATATAGGGTGACCAGATGGCAAATATGAAAAAATCAGGACAGGGGATGGTGGGTAATAGGAGCCTATATAAGAAAGAGACCCAAATATCAGGACTGTCCCTATAAAATTGGGACATCTGGTCACCCTAGATTTGATAAGAGAGCTACATGGGAGGTTTTTTCAGACAACAGATGTTGCAGAGAAGATTCTTGCACCAATGGAAGTGAGGCTGTGTTGTGGGAAAGGGTGAGATGAGATGAGGGTGCGGCGAATGTACTGAAGGAAGGGTGGTGTCTCAGTGAGATATGGACAATTTTGAACTGGCTCTTATAGTGAATGGGGAACCAGAGATATTGAGAACTGGGGGTGGTGTGGCCATTTCTGAAGGACTCAAGAATGGATCAATGATATCAGGAGGCAGTTCATTACCATGGTTTATGCTTATTTCTCAAGTATATAACTCATTAAAATGAATGGTACAGACAGGTGTTTTTTTTTTTAATCTCAGTATTTCAAAATTTCTATTTTATAACCAGTTTCACATTAAAAACTCCAAGTTAAGCAAAAGCTCATGCAGGCCAATTCAGCGTCAGTAACTACAAAACTAGTGATTAATACTTTTCACAAGACACTTGAGATACTGCTTTGGTGGATAGAGAAGTAAGTGTGAACAGAAGGAAGAGTAAAAGAAAACATTGTAACAAAAAAGCAGTTAGAAACCACCAGGAACTTTGCATTATGTAAGCACACCACTGATATTTATATTACAAGCACCAACCAGATGTAATGGGGACCCACAGATGTTTATCCCTCCAATATGGCCAATACAGCGAATGCTCAAAATACTAGTGTTGGCAGTCAAATAGGAAATATGCTTTAAATGATGCATAGGTATAATTCCAATTAACGATATATGGGTATGTTGAAAGAAGACTATATCCCCAGAGCGTATTTCATTCACAAACACCGCAGCTTAATTGGTAACCTTGCCATTTAATTTAGTGCACATAAAAGTAAAGAGCTTTGGGTTCCGGGGCCACCTCTTACAAAGATTTTCACCGCTGAACCCCTCACACAGGGACCTCACATCCACAACAGCTAAACTCATACCCTCCAATACTGAAAAAGTCTAAGTAAACATAGGAGCTGATCTCCATGTCATTATAATGGGTTTGAAAAATTTAAGAGGGCTGCTAGCAAAAAGATTAAACCTATTAGCTAAAGGCTATAGAAAAGATGAGCAGAGATCCGATTCCCATCAGTTTCACGGCTGCTCACTGAGCAGAGTCTGATCATCACTCTGAGGCTGCTCCGAGAACTTTATGACTAGGAGGAGAGGGAAATGGAGCAGACTCAAGAATACACCACTTCATTGGTTAACATTTGGGAGGTTTTCTTCAATTAAAACACTTCAATTCTGCAAAAGCAGCAAAGAATCCTGTGGCACCTTATAGACTAACAGACGTTTTGGAGCATGAGTTTTCGTGGGTGAATACCCACTTTGTCAGATGTATTCACCCATGAAAGCTCATGCTCCAAAACATCTCTTAGTCTATAAGGTGCCACAGGATTCTTCTGCTGTCTTTTGCAGATCCAGACTAACATGGCTACCCTCTGATACTTCAATTCTGCAGAATTAATGCCAGGATCCTAACACTTTCCTGGGAAGATTTTTTTGTTTGTTTGTTTTTTCATTTTTTTTAACTAGACACTGACAATGGATTTTTCAAGCACGGCCTCACATAATTGAAATTTTCATAAGTTGGCTTTTAAAAAATCCATTAATTTATTAAAATAGTTCCACCAATTGTTCTTAAGTCTTTCAGCATATGCCCTGTATTCTCTACGGGCTGTCTCAGAATTCGTGCAAATGCAAGCAGCCATCTTCAGCTCACTTTAGATTCTTTTAAGGACAATTAGGCTCACTTGAGCCCTGTAAAACTGTTACTACTTTGCCACATGAGCACCCTCCCTGCTCAGCCAGCTGTCACCCTTTGTAGGCAGCTGGCCCTTTGCACTTTTAATCTACCGGAGAGAAACTGAACTTCCAGCTGTGAAATAGATCCCAGTTCACGCTTTTTGAGTCTCTAACAACTGTTTCGGAAAGCTGGTCAAGCACCATGGCTAAGGGTGGCTTCTTTAGAAGTTCTCTTCCCCTTGGGATAACCTCAGAAATGCCTGGACTGCTCAAAACTTTTGCTTTAAAAGCTGGATTGGAAGATGACCAAGCCTTTAAATAACAGAACTAGTTCAGGTTAGAAGGCACAACAGTGGACTTAAGGAGATATTAGAGGCTTTGTCTGCCTGTACCTAATAATAAATTAAAAAAAGAGGTGGGAACATTTTACTATCATTTGCCATTCACCCCTATCCCTTTTGCTGATCTTTTCATTGCATAGATTTTTGGTGTGCTTTGAGCTCCCCATTGGGAGTTGGTTCAGAAGTGTGGCAGGTCCAAATATATGCATGTACCAAAGCACAAACGCTTAGATCAACAGGAGCCAAGGCTATAGAAATCAGATTTTTACTCTTCTACAACATGCAGTGTTCAAGTTCTCTCCAAGGAGCACATCCACAGCCAGACATGAGGATGATACTAAACAAATACCTCCACAATCCATGTGGAAGATTAAAGCAAATCCAGGCACATGTTTGTTTGTATGTAAAATTTGTGGGGTAAAAGATCAGACTCGGAATCCAGGTGGAAAGGGTAAAACAAGAGCCTGTTGACTGAAGAGGAGAGTCCTTACAATAAAACAGTAGGTAAGAGCAGTGTCAATTTGCTGGTTTTGCTTTGCTCTTTTTTTTTTTTTTTTTTTTTAAACATGATGGAAAAACATGGATTTAAAAGAACCCTCAATCTGAAATTCCACTGCCATTTCCAAGGACAAAACGTGCTGTTGCCTGAGGGACAAAACGAATATGAAGGCCTGAGCTAGAAGAAAACAGTCACAGCTGGATGTTGCTCTCCCTTTCACCAGTGTAAATCAGAAATAAATTCACTGACGTTAACCTGGTGAGAGAGGCGTGTCAAGCCAGACAGGAGGGAGTTTCCTTCAAACCAAGAGTACTTGGTGGGCCATTGCAGATACCGAACGACATCCTCAGCAGCCAACAGAACAGCCTATTTCCTCAATACACTTTTCTACAGTGTTCAGCTGCGAACTATGTGTTTTACTTCTGCCAGAGCTCAATACTATCTTCTAAATTTCCTGCCTGCCCCATATTATGTAGCCATTTCCACACTTCTGAACGCTGGAATGCAAAAGCAGGTCTCCCCTGGTTCCTGGGCTACAGATCCAGTGCATCAACCATGCTTAGCCAGCAGGTCCAACTGGATTCGCACCAGCTGTTCCCCTTCTAGAAACTTGTGACTGGCAGTGCAAAGAGTGACCAGATGCATTCTGAAACCCAGGTATTCTTTACTCTTAACAGGTTTCAGAGTAGCAGCCATGTTATCTGTATCCGCAACAAAACTCAGGAGCAAAGCATTAACTTAAGAAAAAAGGTTATTAACCAGCCATCAGTCTCTGCACAAATGTGTCTTACCTAGAGGCTTGCCTCTTAGGCGGTAGGGTGACAGATGTCCCAATTTTATAGGGACAGTCTCAATATTGTGGGGCTTTGTTATATAGGTTCTATTACCCCCCACCCTCTGTCCTGATTTTCACACTTGCTATCTGGTCACCCTACTGGGCGGAGACCTCACTTTACTGTCTCCCCAAACAATGCTCCTCTCTAGAAAGGGTCACTTTTGTCCAGCCAGAAGCCCTGTGTCTCCATTTCCCAGCCTTTTGCTTCTACTGCCCCAAGCCAGTCTGGTGGCTCAGCAGGGTATCAGAACTTCAAAGCCAATGGCTCTTGCATTGTTCCTTAAGTGTAGGTAGGTAGGTGGGTGGCTGGCTGGCTGGCTGCTGGCTGGCTATCTGAAGCCAAGGTGCTCTTCTAGCTATATGCAATCAGCCTCATCTTGAATTAACCCCATGTATCCTAACATAAAACAATTACAAACATATAGAACATACTGTATCCATAATTACAGAACAACCCCACTTCTCACATCCCCTCCACCAAAAAAGCTGACCACAGTTATTTCATCTGTAGATGTTTCCCAGTTTCCCACCAGTTGAGCATATCAGGAAAGGACTGGAAGACTTTATATTAAAGTTGGTCACTTAAAGAACAAACAAACCATGTCCCTAAATTGATGACTTCAGTAGATCAACTCAGCTAATCCCACTTATCTTTAGGTGCTGGTCAGTGCTGATGAAACCAGAAAGTCACAACTTTTTCAACATATTTGTACTTTAAGGAGATGAAAAATCTGGGAAGAATCAGTAACTTCACCCCTCAGATGTGTGTCACTATAACTAATCAGCCCTTACTGTTATCCCCTAGACTGGGAAGTAGCCGTTAGTGAGTGATTAATAGCTCTGGTTCATTTATTTTTTTAAAACTATGCAACCTCCATACTGGTTACTCAATAGTATTTCAGCCTGGTGTCCTCTGCCCTTATAGTCCCCCATTTATCCTTACACCCCACTGTTGTCACATCTCATCCTTATTCAGACTGTGAGATCCTTGGGACAAAGACAGTCTTTTTTTTGTTTGCACAGTAGCCACCACACAGACCTTGATTCCATGGGGGTCTCTGGACACTTTATATTAAATAATATCACGCTTGAAAGGTTCTCTTTTCTGTTTCATTGGGATGGGGTCCTGCATGTCAATACATCTCCATGTCAGTCATAGACCAATCAATCCAACTCAGCTCCTTTCCAGACCATCCACCCACAATGGTTTGGGGATAAGTTCTAATTCTGTAGTAGCACCCAGAAATAACTCCACAGCATTTTTTAGAAAGAAGCCACGAGCCTGCTCCTGCCAGGTACTGAACAACCTTCAATCCCATTAACTTCAGTAGGAGTTGAGGCCAAATCAGAAGAATCAAATGGACACAAATAAGATGTCAAGAATTATAACATTAAAAAACCAGTCGGAGAACACTTCAACCTCTCTGGACACTCAATAACAGACCTAAAAGTGGCAATTCTTCAACTAAAAAAAACGTCAAAAACAGATTCCAAAAGAAACTGCAGAACTGGAATTAATCTGCAAACTGGATACCATCAAATTAGGCCTGAACAAACACTGGGACAGGGTGGGTCATTACAAGAACTAAAAACTAATTTCCCCGTGCTAATTTTCCCCTACTGTTACTCACACCTTCTTGTCAGCTGTTTGAAATGGACCACCCTGATTACCAATATAAAAGTGATTTTTCCTCCTGTTGATAATAGCCCACTTTAACTGAATTGTCTCGTTAGAATTGATAAGGCAATCCCCATCTTTTCACGTACTATATATCTCTTCCTACTGTATTTTCCACTCCATGCATCTGATGAAGTGGGCTCTAGCCCATGAAAGCTTATGACCAGATAAATTTGTTAGTCTCAAAGGTGACACAAGTACTCCTTGTTCTTCAAACATCTTAATAGGTCAATCTGAGTAAAGCAGTTGAGACCAAAATGCTGACCTACCTTAAAAAGATCTACCAAAGTACCCTGTGGAGTTCAAACCTTCCATCCAGTCAGAATCCAAAACACTCCATCAGCAAGAATTGAAATACCAACACTGACAACTTTCATGTTTAATCTCCTTGTGCTGGCTCTGCAGTTGCATCACAATGGACTATTGCCCTATGCGATCTAACAATTAAATAGAGACAGGCCTTCTCCACACTTGGATAGAACTCCAGTGTAAACCCAAATTCTTAAAGTGATATTTGCAAGTCAGGTGATGGTACTCAACCAATATCCCAGCATGCTGCTGTTAGAAATTACATTGCTTGGTCCAAATGTAAAAGGAAGAGCAAATTATGAAGGAAATAATTAAATGCATAGAGGTAAATGTAATGCAACATGGGATTACCACAGGTAGATCGTGCCAGACTAACCTGATTTCCTTCTTTGAGAAAATAATTTTTAAATAAGGGAGGTGCAGTAGATCTAATACATTTGGACTTCAGTAAAGCATTTGACATGGTACCACCTGGGAAATAATTAGGGAAGATGGGGATCTGCATAAGCATTGTAAGGTAGATAAAGAACTGGCCAAAGGGGAGAAGGCAATGGGTTGTGATGAAAGGTGAATTCGTACTGGACAGAGGTTACTAGGGGAGTATTCAATATTTTTATTAATGACCTTGGCACAAAAAGTAGGAGTGTGCTAATGAAATTTTCTGATAAGAAGTTGGGGTGCAAAACAGGAGGAATCATGTGAAGATTTAAAACAACAACTGATACATAGAATTTCAACACTGGTTCTTGTATCAGGAAAGCCTATTAAAATTTCAGAAGATGCGTAACAGTCTGGGTTAGGTGCAGTGATTTTACAGAAGAATGAGGATTGTTGGCAACCAGTGGCATATGCATCCAAATCACTGACTGAGGCAGAAACCAGATATGCAGAGATCGAAAAGGAGCTTTTAGGAATACTGTTTGCCTGTGAGAGAGTCAATCAGTATATTTATGGACAGACAGTGGAAGTTGAAATGGACCACAAGCCCCTGATAATGTTATTTAGCAAACTGCTACATGACTGTACCTTAAGATTCAAAGAAAGATGATAAAGCTGCGAAGTATGATTTGGTTGCAACCTACATGCCCAGTAAATCATGTTCATGGCAGATGCACTTTCCAGAGCAGTGGCTCCCATGAAACCAGAGAAAACTTTCGAGACAGAGACGTAAGTCTATGTAGATTCAATTGTAAAGTCAACTCCTATAGCTGACAGGAAACTGCAACACATAAGAGAGGAAACAGAGAAAGATGAATCATTGGGAATCCTTAAAGAAGTGATAATAAAGAGTGGCCTGAAGAAATAAACAGTTGCTGTCCAAGTATAAGAGACTATCAGAACCACAAACATGAACTTAGGGTGATTTTCAAGGGCAGCAAGGTTGTAATTCCAATGAACCTTGGAAAAGAACTGCTATGGAAGATCCATGAGGGTCATTCAGGAATTGAGAAGTGCAAACAATGAGCACAAGGAGGAGTTGTATTGGCCACAGACCAATCACTACATTACTAATGTGGCAGGAAACTGCTTTTCCTGTTTGAAATATAAGCCATGCCAAGAGGTCGAGCCACTGAGACCTCATCCAGTTCCACAAAGGGCTTATAAGAAAGTAGGCCAGGGCCAGCTTTAGGGCAATTCCACTGATTCCTGGGAATCAGGCCCCGCGCCTAAGAGGGCCCTGCAGCGTCCAGTAGAAGGGCACCGCACCCTCCGCCAATTGAGTTGCCGCCAAATTGCCGCCATCTTTGGCGGCGGCTCAATCGCTGCCACTGTCTTAGGCATCAGCTCTTTCTAATTGGGCCCCGCACATCCTGAAGCCGGCCCTGAAGTAGGCACTGACTTATTCCCCTGGCAAAGGGTTATTTTCATAATCACAGATTATTCTTCTCTGTATCCGGAAATTTGCACACTTCACAGTACTAATAGTAAGCCAGTGATAGCCAACATGAAAGGAATCTTCTCCAGAGATGGAATTCCTGATGAAGTCTTTAGCGATAATAGGCTGCAATTTTCCAGTGCAAATTTTAGGCAATTTGCCATAGATTGCAATTTTCATCATAAAACATCATCTGAATTACCCCCAATCAAATAGACTTGTGGAAAGATCTATACTGACAATAAAGAACCTTATGAAAAATACTCTTGACAGTGGGGGTGATATGTATAAAGCATTACTGGTTTACCGAAGTACACCCCTGGAGAATGGCTTTTCTCCTCAGCTCAGCTGTTAATGGGAAGAAGGATCAGATTTAATTGACCAATTACTGATAGCTTGCTGAAATCTCATAACAATGAAACTATATGGAAGATGAAAGAAAATCAGAAGTGGAAGAAGAAATATTATTTTGGCAAAAGGGAACGCGATCTTCCGTCTCTTAACCAAGGTGGATAGAGTGCGCCTGATGTCTCACACCTGTGCTACTTGGGGCCAAAGGGGTACCGTTAAAGAATAGCTGCATCTAAGGTCTTATGTAGTATAGACTGACCACAGAGACACCTTTTGACATAATCGAAGGGACTTATGACTAATCTCAGAACATTCCAACACATTGACAGTAGATGTGGAGTTTGGCATTTCCCATCTGACTAATCCTTTATCAACGTACAAAAGAGAAACTGTCAAGGAACAAGAGAACAATTCAGATTCTAACCAAAATGTTGATACTGAGATGATTAGAGCAGGAGCTTAAATGTCCTGAAAGACTTCGTAACCTTCCTGAAATACCCCTTTTCCAGGAAAGTGAAACATTGGGCTTATGAAAATTACATGAGTTAAGAAATTTAATGCATGTGTCATTAGATTGTTGTTAGCTATTTTATATGAGAGTTAATTTGTTTTTCTTTAAGAGGGAAGTCGTAGAGATATGTTTGTAGAAGATTATTATTTAGAGATGTTCCCTCATAAGTGACAGTATTATGAACATAGGAATTTGGAGATGTGCTCTGGAGGCAGAGGTTGGGAACACAGCATGGCTACATACAGCCCCTCACAGCAGAAGCTCTCCAGTTTATTTTATTAGAAGTTTTATTCCTTTCTCATTCATTTGGTTTGTTATTTAATGAACCCCAAGATTACTACAGAAGCCATTCCATAGCCATGATCATCTTTGTTGCCTTTCTTGCACCTTTTCCAGTTTCATTAGATCTTTTTCAGGTGGGACAACCAGAATCAGAAACAATATTCAAGGTGGATTTATATACACAGCTTGCCTTTCATATCCCAGCTGAAGTACTGGCAGCTAGAAAACACTTTTTACTTGCCAGCTGAACAATTTTAATATGGAAACCATTCAGGGGGACAGCATGCTGCATGTTGAGGTTCTATAATTGGGATTTATTGCAGACAGTGTTTCTCTTGATGGTGCATGGGCCAGGTGAAAATTCAGCTGAGTCTTCCATGGCTGTAATTGGTTCTGTGGTGAAAATGTAGTAAACATAATGAAATAAGAGATATGACTTAGAACACACATAAAGCAGATCTGTGGAAAAGAAAACTCACTTTTGCATAGTTGCTTTATTGCAATAGATATATTTTAAGAGACTAACCTAAGGTCAAACAGTAAGTCAGTGGCAGGGTGAGGATTATTACAAAGGAGTTCTTGGCTCAATTCACTAAACCATGCTGCCTCTATTAGTATGTATTCAAAGCCAATGTCATTTATTAATATTAATAGTAGTAGTTGGTAATGGGATAAAGTGTTAAATGGCTTCTACAGAAGAATGTCTGCTTGTGAGGACATTAGAACATAGAACAAGCATCTATGGAGTGTGCATTGGTACATACAGCAGAGGATGTGATGGTTTTGCTATTTCACATACCATACAGAGTTATTATTTTCCCCACATAGAGCTGGCCCAGGGTCATATAGGTCCCTGGCAAATATCAGAACAAAGTTCTTCACACCTGGTAGGAGATCATAAACAACAACATATGCATGTCCAAACCTGCTTCACTGGGGGTGTTTCTGGGACTTCTTGGATGGGGAGAGAAATATCTGTCATCCTAGTGTTCCCTGATAATCCAGTTCCACAAAATGGTTTAAAAACCGGTTCTATTCTTACCACATTGAGAAGATGTTCCTTTGTCAAGGAATAAGGTATACATTTGAAGTTCACAATCAAATGATCATGTAGCTACCCTACCTACACTGTCAAAATAATAGGATTCTCTCTGCTCATATTCAAAGTCTATGCATAGGTATGCAGTCTGCTAAAACACAGCAAGATCCTGGTATGCTGCCACATTTCTAGTGCATTAATAATCCGCAGGCAACAAGCTTTTCTGACTGCAGAGAAATCACTAAATAAAAGAAATATAATTAACACATTGTATGAATGAATAAAGCACTGTGACAGACTGGAAGACTAACCATTCTGACAGATCCATGTAAAGAATGAAACACAAACTCATGATTCTCAACACCATAGTATAATTTATCCTCTACTTTAAGAGTCATTCTTTGGCATAAGGAGTAGAACAAGTGACTCATGCTCTGATCCTGAAGGTGCAGAGTGCCTCTTGTCATGTAAACTGATTTGAAGGCACCTTGTAGTAATAGGCTCTAAGAATGCAACTGAAGTCTAGAAGCAGGGATGCAAGCCAAGCTTTGCCACTTATCACAACAGATGTGCTCAGGCTAATCAAAAGGGCTCCCTTGTGTGTTCCACGGGTGAAAGAACAGAGAGGCGAATTCTCCTCTCTTCCAAAAGGCTATTCAATATTCAAATGAAGGCACAGCTCCCATGAAATAGCCAACAGGAGCTACATGCAATTCCAATAGCAGAATTTGCTATAAAGACAAGATTGCTCTTACCTTTGCAAAGCTCTGTGCTTGGGGTTCTATCTACCTCCTTCCTCACCTGCACTTGACCAATGTCACCCAGTTCTCCTGTCTATCTACAGCCACTTCTTAAAGGCAGAGGCAAATCCCTTTTAAGCCAGATAGTGGAGCCAAAGAGAAACTTCCCACCATGGAAGAAAAGGGAAGGTAGTTATGAAGTTCAGTCTCTATTTTGATGATCTGTTAGCACCAGTCAGATGGAAATGCAAACCGGGAATCAAGGATAGCGATGTGGGATGAAAGAGGCATGTGTTTGATAGGAGACTGTTCTGGAAGAGTGGGACACGGCCTAGCTGAATAGCTCTAAGGCCATTCTTATAACACAATTTATATTTTCTGAAGAAAACTTGTTATAAAAAGGGAAGCACACTTTTCATAAGTCTTTTAGGATGAGGCACACCATTAGCCAGAATTATACCCGCGTAGATACTAGCTAGCCCGTTTCATCAGCGTGCTATGTATATTAATAGTTTGTACACCACATGACTTTTCCAGAACAGTTCAAAATACAACACTAGATTGCAGACACACTCACAAAGCCTAGAGTTGTATGAGATGAATGGCACACACACAGAGCACACTGTTGTGCAATACAACACTTAGATGCTCCCCATCTGTATTTTATTTCTAAAACATATTTTACTTATTAGTTTCACTTACAATGTCCCTCCAGTTCCACTGTAAAAGAGGATCCTGCCAAAATACAGGGCTGAGCAGATGCCTTGAATTTGTATGAATATATAATAAATCTTAATAAATAAAAATTAACTGCCTGTCCATTGCATGTACAAAATCCACAAGTACAAACAGGCATTTTAGTTACTAAAAAAGCCACCATGTTTTGGGTACTGAAACTTGCAGATGATTATATGCTTTTGGAAATAATAATAAATCAACATTTTTGCACAAACTGAAATGCAGGAGGAAATTATTTCTTTATTAGACACTTTTGCCCTGAAACTTCATTTGGGAGACTCTTCTATACTAATCTTTAAGAATGCTTTCATTTTAATATCTGGTCTCTGTGTGTCCAACAGGAAACATTGTGCGTCTTTAGTTGTAAAGGTTTTCTCCAAAGGAACTGTTCAGTGGTTTTGGGCAGAGTTCTGTCCCCACAGGAAATTATAACCTCATGTGAGATCATAAACAAAGTTTCTGCCCAACGTCTAATCCAGCTCCACCCTAATCTCCAAAAATATAGTCTAGATGAAAGGGAAACACTGATACGAAGGTGTCATGGCATTACAACTGCTCTGGTCACTACTGATTTTTCAGCTTTGCACTGTACTTCTTGGAGTTTAAATGTAGCTTCAGCCAGAGCCGATTCAAGGCAGCAGAGACTCCTCAACTGCAGATGAATTGCCTACCGTACCACAATGTAGGTTACCCTAATTCCTCACAAGTGGTTCCTCAATTGGGCTAAGGTGCAGTGTACAAAGCCAATACCAACCCAACGCGACCAGTCTATAGCGCCAGCAGCT
>NC_133774.1:23721022-23735854 GCF_003597395.2 Chelonoidis abingdonii
TAAGGTTTCGCGTGCCAGTAATACATTTTAACGTTTTAGAAGGTCTCTTTCTGTAAGTCTATAAATTACTGTTGTAAGTAAAATAAGATTTTTAAAATGTTTAAGAAGCTTCATTTGAAATTAAATGAAAATGCAGAGCCCTCCAGACTGGTGGCCAGGACCCCAGCAGTGAAAGTGCCACTGAAAATCAATTCGTGTGCCGCATTCGGCACACGTGCCATAGGTTGCCTACCTTTTCTTGGGGGTATTTCTGGAGAGCCACCCACTTACTCTTCAACCTACAACTTTTCTATAGGGGATGGAAAGGTAAAAACAAGAGCACAGACCAGGGCTGGCCTGAGGTTTCATGGGGCCCTATGTGAAGTATACATGCAAGATTCCATTCAGATTCTTCCCCACCTTTTATTGTGTGCCAGCTGCTCCATATACTATACCAACTATCTCCCTGAAGACCACCTGGTTTTTGACTCCTCCTGCTCCAAGTATCATCTGTTTATAAGGTTCCATGACTTCCTGGGTCCTCCCACTCACCCATGTTAACTAGAAAAGTGCAGATGAAGTACAAGTGTCACTATAGGGAGCACTTAGACAATAAACACTTCAGGCCAAGGACACTCTCTCCACTTATATATGTACAGTACCTAGCACAATGGGGCCCCAATGCCAAAAGGGGCCTAAATCAAGATTGGCTGTTTCTCTAAAAGCTATGCTCTAGAACAGTGGTTCTGGTGTCCCCTGGGGGGCTGCAAGCAGGTTGCAGGGGGTCCAAAATAAATCAGAGAGCAGGACCAGTGTTACACTTGCAAGGGCTCATGGCAGAAAGCCAAAGCCTGAGCCCTGCCGCCGAAGGCTGAAGCTTGAGCAATTTAGCATCGTGGGGCCGCCTGTGGCGTCGGGCCCCTACCCATTGCCCTGCTTGCTATCCTCTAATGCCAGCCCTGGCTTTTAGTCTACTGGATATAGAGAAAAACAGTTGTTGTGGCACAGGTGGGCCAGGGAATTTTTATAGCATGTTGTGCTACTCCCTCTGAGCTGATCCACAGATATCAAAGGACTGGTCAAAAAAATAAGTAATCTGTTGCTCATCAAGGTGTTTTCCAGGCTACCAAGCTATCCACTCCTTTTGCATATGTATGCAATATTTAATTTAATTACATGTAATGTCTCTATCAAATAATTTCATTGCCTACCAAGGAAAAATTGGAGAGAGGGAGAAGGTCACAGAAACACCGTGCTACCTAGTAAGAAACACTGAAAATACTGTCTTATGTATTTGGAAAAAATACTTCCTGAATATATTTAGGAGTTTAGCCAATTAGGACACATGAAAGCAAACTTTATAAACTGCTAAAAATGACTTGTCTGCAAAAAATTCAGTAAATAGATTCCATGTCTGACGTGTGTGAGGTACACTGAATATTTTCGGATACTGATGTCCCCTGATAAAGTGGACTGAATTTATAAATGGTAGCTCCTAATAATTAAACCGTGACTTGACAAAACTTGCTGTAGCATGTTTATTTTCTTCTGTTTCCACAAAGACAAGATCGGCACAGGCCAGACCTTTATGCACAGGTGCCATAAGCACAGAATCCTTTGGCTCCGACACAACACAAGGCAGAGATAGTTACATCCCCTTCCGTCCCAGTTCCTTGGCTAACCCAAATCTTTCCTCTCTCTGGATCACCTCCCATTTCACTCCCCAAGCCTGGCCTACTTATTTGCCTGTCTTCTTTTCTCCCACTGATTTCACAGACGGGGCCCTCAAGTATAGAAAATCTTCACTTCCCATGGCTTCTTCCGGCACTGGAGGTTCTACTAGAGTCCAGTAGCTCCTGATATATAGCACTGTTATGTGGCCACCTCTATAGCTTATGCCTAAATCAGTCCCTAGATGAGCAAATAAATTACTCACCTTGCCCATCAAACCAAACCTCTTTTTAATCTTAGAATCAAAAAAAATGAAAGGCTGGAAGTGACATCGACAGATCATCTAGTCCAGCCTCCTGCTCTGAGGCAAGACCACCTGTAGCTAGACTTAATGCTTTAAGGCCAGTTTAGTGTAGGACAATCCATCCCATCTGTCCCTTCAACTTTTGCAGGTAGGATATCTGCCCACTCTTCAAGATGGACAGCAGAAGGGCTACAATTGCTCCCTTGCCAATGGTAGAAGTTTGCCCCCAGTAGCTGGCTGAAGTGAAGCGAAGAGCATGGAACCTCATTCAAACATTCTTGTGATAAGGGAATGAGAAAAGAAACCTCCTCTAGCTCTAAGACTCTTGCTAGCAGTGTTGAAGTATCTACTCAGACTCCTTCTGGGATGAGAGGAAAAAACTCCCACATACAAGGCAGAGAGAGAAAGTCAGGAATGCAACAGGGAGGAAGGGACTAACTGAAAAGTTTCAGATCAAGTTCAAGTGAACTTCTTAAATTGCAGGACCTCCTCTGAACCACCAGCCTTTCTGAAGAGCAGTAGATACCAGATAATCATATTTCAGTGAGAAACATGACTACATAAATGGGGCATTTTGCTCCTTCCAGCAAGAAAAAAAACCAAGGCAGGAAAGAACATATTATCTACTATCACTAATGGGTTTAATTTAATAGCTTTGCAATGGAGCAGAGGACTGAAAAGCACATCGTCAATATTATAAAAGGATCTCTCTATCATGGCATCAACTGGCTGCAGAAAAAAGGCTGCCAGATAAATAGTGGAAGAATACAACATGAAAGATGACTTAATAAGACCTCCTGAAATAATGATTTAATGGGAAACATCACTGGGAATTCTTGCTGAGACACAGGGCAATCCTGCCACGAGGTTCTCTAGACAGACCACATGGCTCTCCCTTCAATTATGAAATTTCTTAGTTTCTATCTCCTCCCAGAGCACCCCAAAAAAACATTGACCATTTGGGATCTATTTCTCACAAACAGCTCCCATATGGCCAAAGCACACCACAGAACTTATCGAAACACAGGTTAGTTCACACTACAGTTTCACTGACAATAGGTTTCCTATCCAGCTTTCCAGGAACTATCATTACGAACCAAACCCAAAACTCTTATGTTCAGGAAAATACTCACTCTGTGCTGCATGCATCACATACACTCAAGGAGAACAGTCCCTGCTCCAAGAATCACATAATGGGTCTTAAAAAGGAATTGAAATGTGATAAGGGCTTGGTGATGAGCTAGGGAGCCATAACAGGTTAGAAACATATGGAGAAATCTGAAGCATGAATTCAGCACAGAGCTTATGTCATATTTTGTTTGTGTCTGAACCCTAGCATTATTTTAACATTTCTTGGCACACTGAGCATTGTCAACATCCGGAGGCTGTTACCAAAACTCTAGTTACCAGCTGGAGAACTCAAATCTGTCCTTTCACACTCTTGGTAAATTCTGCAATGTCTTTTGCTTGTCTCAGCAAGTCACCTACTGTACATTGGTTGAGGGGATTCAGGGGGACAGGGAGGAAGCAGGGTTAAGTCCAGGAGCCAGAGTGTGTATCAAACAGACCACTCCCAAAATTCACCTCTTGTCTCAATGTTTTTATGCTTATCCACAGAGGCGGCTCTAGGCATTTTGCCGCCCCAAGCACGGCAGGCAGGCTGCCTTCGGCGGCTTGCCTGCGGAGGGTTCGCTGGCCCTGCGGGAGGTCTGCCGAAGCCACGGGACCAGCGGACCCTCCACAGGCAAGCCCCAAGGCAGCCTGCCTGCCGGCCTTCGCCGCGCTGGCAGAGCACCCCGGCGGGCTTGCCGTTCCCAAACACGCGCTTGGCGTGTGGGTCCTGGAGCCACACCTGTCTTATCCTCATTTAGGATTATTTCATAAATTCATTTGGATTAATTTTGAAGCTTTCTGAAAAACAAAAACAAAAATATTTTCCACAGTGGTATAGAAAATTGAAACACACTTCGATCTTCTTGGAGCTTGAAGATATTCTAAAGAAAACAACATATTTACAGACTTTGTTATTTTACATTATTTTGCTTGCTGTTCATTCCCCGCATATTTGCCTCAGTCAGGATCAGCGCCCCAAGGTGCTAGATTGTGCACAGAAAACCTGAGGAAGACACAGATCATAGGCATGAAGGAACTTGAGAGGTCTTTCAGTTCCGGTCCCTTGCACTTAAGGCAGGATTAAGTATTTATTCTCCATTATCCTGGAGAAGCTTAATTCATCTAAAATATAAGCATGATTGAAGCCATTGCTTGTGTCTGATCTGCACATACAACATTCACACAAATGCATTCCAAGGGCAGGGGGGAGCCATTAACATCACATTACGGCATGTTTACCTGTAAGAGCCTATTTCATAAATGTAGCTGACTGAAGAATATATCTACTTGTAACAGGGCATCTGTTCCTCCATGAATTTGCCAGGTCATCTAATGTATCAAGGGGATCTGGCCTAAATTTTCCGAACATGGTACTAATTAGACACCTATGCCTAAATTTCACAAGTGACCTGTGATTTTGGAGGCCTCAGCTCTTAAATTCTGAAACTTCAGGGCCTACTGATACCCAAGAACAAGGCACTAAGAACAGTACAAACGTCGGCTTTGACAATTCAGGCTCTAAATACATTATTTAGTTACTTAAGTAGTGCTTAATTTAGTGCCCAGGCTTGCCACGGCTGAGCCCCGGACTTACAGTTGCCAACTGTCTAATACACAACCCAACACACCTTGCCCACCCACTTCCCCAAGGGCCCTGCCCCTTCTCGAGGCCCCGCTCCACTCCTTCAGCCGCCCTCCCTCTACTGCTGGCTCTCCGTCCACCATTCACTCACTTTCCTGGGCTTGTGCAGGCGTTTGAGGTGCAAGGCGAGGATGCGGGTTGGGGTATGGCGAGGGGTTCAAGTATAGGAGTGGCTTCTGGGCTGCCCTGAGGCCGAGGTTGGGGTGGAGGAGGGGGGCGCAGGAGGCAGTGCAGGGCTTTGGGAGGTCGTTTGAATGCAGGAGGGGGGCTCCGGGCTGGTCTGGAGCGGGAGGTTGGGGTGTTGAAGGGGGAGTGCAGGCTCTGTGAGGGAGTTGGGTGTGGGCTCTGGGCTGGCAGGTCGGGGTCTGGGGTGTGGATGGGTGATCGGGCTGTGACTTATTTTTGGGGCTCCCCGAATGTGACTGGCACATCCCTCTGGCAGTGGCTCCTTGGGGGGGGCAGGACGCTCCATGCACTGCCCCTGCCCGAGGTACGACCCATGCAGCTCCCCATTGGCCAGGATTCCTGGCCCAATGGGAGCTGTGGAGTTGGGCGCTCGGGGCGGAGGAAGCATGTGGATACTCTCCCCCGCCCCCAGGGCTGCAGGGACAGTGCCGGCTTGCTTCGGGAGCAGCACGAGGCAGGACAGGGTCCAGTTGTGCTGCGGCACGTGTTTAGTTGCCCAATTTATCTCCTGTTAGCTGCAGCAGCTCCCAGGAGATAGGGCCATGTTCTAGGATACCCCTAGCGAACCGGAAGGATTGAGCACCTTACAGCACCATGTGGTTGGCCATTCAAATCGGCCCAGGACCTCTGGGGCTTGCTGCATCAGTTATAGTTGCACCACAGTCGAGTTCTGGCACCTCTTTATTATAATTAAAAGCACTGCACCAAAGTAACGTGGCCTGCTTCTGTAGGTCAAGCCACAGGGAGTAAATAGTACAAGAAGCAGTCTCAATACCACAAGGTCCGAGTGCGCTCAGGATACAAGCGTACTTTTTTAGAATTTTAGCAAAACACAAAACCTCTTCTTCAGTGCTGCAGCTGGGATATATAACTCATTGCCACCTTTAAGCCCAATGACTCTGGGCTCTCTCTCAGACTAGTTCCTAATATTACTCCCTACTTGAACAAAACTGACATGAGTCTTTAAGGTTTCTGTAACGCCGGGGCCCCGCCAGTCGACCCTCCTCTAAATATGCTAGACAGTTGCTTTGACACTGTGGTAGCTCTGAAGCCTAGGGGCGCTGGGTCAGAGGTTGCTGATGCGCGTTAATCTACTCTGGCTCTGCAGTTTTTTTCCCAAGCTCAGCTGCATATTTAAAGGTTCCCCTCGCTATATCCTCCCAGATTTAGCCTTACATTAATGATTATTTTGGAGAGTGATCTTATACTTGATTCTATTTATTATACTGTGTTTGTACTTGCTATTTACACTAGTTTCAAATTTAGTGATTACTGGTTATTCCTTTCAGGTAAACACTCAATTTCAAACCACAAAAGTTACATTAAAATCAGATCCCCCACGTGATATATGAGCAGAACTCTATGGTACCAGTCATCAAGATCAGCCTCCTCCGCCTAACTGGAATCACTGATAACTTACTCTTAATCTCGAAGTGTGTATCCACAACAGTGTTGTACATCATTGTGTAATTGCTCCATTATGATTGTCATTCCTGTATTTTATAGGGTGTCAATGGCAAGCTACTCTAAAATCGTAGTAATCAGTCTCCGTTGCCGGCTCAGCACAGCTATCAAGCACGTGGCTTGGCTATATGGCTACTCCGGAGATGGCTGCACTGGTCTCATGGTATTTTCGGAGCAATATCTCTGTACGGGTCCTTACTCCTCGCATCACTGATGTGTAAGACCTCCTGCTAATTGCCGAGCATTGACTGGTCAAATGCGCTCGCTTATATTTGTTTGTCTCGTTGATGGACGAGCAAACCTATGAGCTCGCCTGGTGTTGAAGGCATTCCTTATTACAAGATATATCATCTACAGATATACGCTCACTATATGGCTGTTCCATCTCTCAAAGAAATTACTAGGATTGATGTCTTAGACATGTATATCTGTATATATGCCCAATCATACTGATTCTACTTATCACCTTATTATCTCCTAGTCCCAAATTGTTGCTAATTAATTTTCCATTATGTTTCCGGGTAACTGCTCTGTATTCCAGTTTTTCTTATTTTCCCTGTTTCTAGATGGACCTTATTTGCCCTTGTTCCTGTTCCTACTAAATCAATCTCCCGTCCCGTATGACTATTCTGACCTGTACTATAAAGTATAACTCAATTAATGGCTCACTCTATCTCAGTCAGTATGGCCTCGATGGTATACTCTTACGGGTAATGTATCTCCTCTGCTGGTCCTGGTGACTTGATTTACATTCTTAATGCTATCTAAGTACTATCTATGTTCCTTATCTTGCTTTCCCATATTGGCCTCGCTGATTCCTACCTTCATATCTCTATCTGCTCTGGAATTTTACTGTTTTAACACTCAATGTAAATCTTACTCTGTAACATCTCTGTGATTCCTCATGACTCATAGTGTTGATAATTTATATGTCTCTTGTTAGATGTGGCTTTCGAACGAAGGTTAGCACTGGTAGGCTGGTACAACTAGTAAGGCTCTGTGCTCTAGCATGGCCTATAATGCGGGGCGATGCCTGAAGCTGAAAATTTACATTACATTAGTTAGTATCCTCAGCGTTCTGCCCAGGAAGATCTTCATTATGTACCGTGATGCGCTTTACATACCTAACAAGTATGAGTTGTATGTCCGACAATTCACTCATTTGAGTTCCTTCGGTTCCTCTGAGTGAATTCTAAGCTGGTGCTACGTAAACTGTTAGTGGATTTAAATAGTATCTCTCTACTGTTCCTTTAGTTGAGACACATTATATACACAAGCAGCTTAGCTTCCCTTCTCCTCATAATTAGAAAGTTTTCCTGTATCTTACAAGTCCTATGCGACCGGGTCTTGACCGAATGCTCTGGTTTCTGTGATCGTAAATATAAGTAGATCCCCAACTGAGTGGGGCGTTGGCTCCCCATTTCCGAGCCCTCCTCTGTGCATACACTCAACAGAAAGGCCACAGATCACTTACCATCAGGAATCATGTGTAAACTCCTCGGTTTTAATTTCCTCATGCGCTGGCACCAGCCACTAACTAGACTCTCGATGTATGTCGTCGTTATGGCCCCCTTCAGCCGGTTCCAGTCGGCCACTCTCACGTTCACTACGATTTGACAACTGCTCCTTCCTTGAGTGATCTCCCGCTGTTACTTAAATCACCATAAATTTTTGCTGTTTATTTGTGGATTCTATCCTCCAGTCAGCTCTGGTCTTCGCTTTTTTCAATTCGGCGTTTTGCCTGCAACTTATTCCTACCTTATACGTGCAAGCCGAATTGGCCTACTCTCCCCCAGTAAAGAAAAGCTTCTCTCCAATCCCAAAGGACCAGCCCCAGACCCAGGTCAATACTGTTTTTAGGAGAATATTTAAATAAAAATGATTACAACAGAGTTTGGCGATGGTCAGTCATTTAGTCATCGGGGCAACATCCAGAGTATGGGGGGACGCTGGTATTTGAGTTTGGGTTAGCATATAGTACCATACATGTCTGTAATGTCCCAATGCGGGAGTGTACGGTGAGGTGGGGTCAAATCTAGTTATTGGGAGCAGTTGAGTGTACATCGCTATTACACATCAGATCTTAACCACAAACTCACGCTGTTGCCAATCCTTTAGACTTTAAAATCTAAAGGTTTATTCATTAAGGGAAAAAGATAAGAGATGAGAGCTAGGAATTGAGTTATGGAATCAATTACATTACACGTAATGGCCAAAGTTCTTAGTTTCAGGCTTTGTAGCAGTAGAATGGAGTAAACTGCAGTTTAAATCAAGTCTCTGGAACATCCCCCGCTGGGATGGGTCATTCAGTCCTTTGTGCAGAGCTTTAGTTTGTAGCAAAGTCCCTCCAGAGGTAAGAAGCAGGATTGAAGACAAGATGGAGATGAGGCATCCGCCTTATATAGGCTTTTCCAGGTATAAGAACACGTCTTTGTTCTTACTGTGGAAAGTTACAGCAAAATGGAGTCTGCAGTCACATGGGACAGTTTCTGCACACCCTGCTGAGTCACAAGGCATATCTGCCTCATCTCAATGGGTCAATTGTGTAGCTGATGGTCCTTAATGGGCCATCAAGCAGGCTAAGCAGAGCTAACACCCACTTGTCTGGGATCTTTCCCAGTAACACAGCACAAGTTTGAAATATAGACAGTATAAAGCCAATATTCATAACTTCAACTACAAAATGATACAGACACACAGACAGCATAATCATAACCAGTAACTCGTAATCTGGTCTTAGACACCTTATATGACCCCCTTTACATAAGACCTGGTGCCACTACAGGACCTTGGTTGCAACCCATGTTCTATATGGTCCCATTTATATCAATAACGTCACACTAACCTAAATCTCCCTTGCTGCAGACTAAGAACTCCTCATGGAGCCATACCAGTCTCCTATGTTCCCTCACATTGGGATAATTTGCTGTTCTGCTTTCAATGTCAATTTCAGAAACTGTCTGCTCTCCTGAGCTCCTTTTTCCTTTAGATTTTCTTCCTTTGGGAGCAATGATCAAGGAGAGCATTTATTCTTTCCATTTTACATATTAGGAAACTGAAGCATAAAACGTGTGATGCAAGAAGTAAACAATTTGAATCAATAGTGAAAAATACATATGAGTGGTTGGTAATCAATTAAAATTCACAGTGGGGCAAACTCAGAGGATCAAATATTCAAGAGGTCTCCATAAATGCACCTGCAGTAATGTGCATTCCCATTTCATTGCACAACCCTCATATTTGTACCTGCAAGCAGGACTTCATTTGTGCAATTACCTGTTTTAGACATACATTTTCAAAGGCCTTTAGAAAATCTGTTCCTGTTAAATCTTCATGGGAATTAAGGTAACAATTTGATTCCAATTTTCCTTACAATCATGAGATCAGTTATTAAGTTTTAATTTTCAGGCTTCATAGAATACCTGTTATACATTCAATCATAGTTAAGTGTTTATACTGCACCCCGCATTATGATGTTAAGGAGAATTATGTAAGCAAAATTCAGTCAGAGGTGAAAATTTTCTGACACTAAAAAATTTCCTAGTAAATAAACTAGTTGGAGCCCAGGACACAATATTCATTGGATAGGTTATTCGAGGTGAAGTTTTAACTGGATGCACATATACAAAATATCAGTGGCAACCTCTAATTTAATTCTAACAGTCAAATGCTAGATCCAATGAAGTCAAGAGCAAAGCTCCTACTGAATGTTACTGCATTAGAATCTGGCCCTATCCAAAAAAAGTAATAGCCTCATTTACAGGCATGCCAAGATTCACTTGAAGAACTATAGGATTCTCTTTAAGGAACAATAGGCAATCATATAAGAAAACCACCTGTCATAAGTAGATAGGTAAGGGTTAATTTTCTTTTACCTGTAAAGGGTGAACAAAGGGGGAACCAAACACCTGACCAGAGGACCAATCAGAGACCTGGATTTTTTTTAAAGTCTGGGAGGGAACTGGAAACTCGGGGTCTTTTTGTTTTCCTCGGCTGTGAGTAAACAAGCTTTTCTTTTTAACGCCATCTTCTTTCAAATATTCTACTAACATCTCGTGAGTACAAAAGAAACAAGTAATAGCTTGTTATTTCTTGTGTTGTTTTTACAGGTATGTTATTTGCTGGACAGATTTAAATTGGCTATTTTTTAGATCAGACTGTTTATTCCTATTTTTATAAGCCATATTCCTGTATTGAGTTTCTTAATGCCATTTATTTGTTCTGTATTCTTTTTTATATAAAGTTTCTTTTTAAAACTTGTGGAGTTTCTTTTCCTAGTGAGGCAGAGGGGGGAGGGAAAAGCCCAACTCTGTGTCTTACTTTCCTATGTCCCAGGGCGGAAAAAGGCTCACGGGACAAAGGAGGTGAAATCTATGTGAGCTGACTAGGTTTGGAATGCCTAGCCTCGGGGAAGCTAGATTTGCCTCTCTGTTGTATTCAAAGGGAATAGACAGCATCGCACCGGCTAACCAGGAAAGGGGGAAGCTGGGGATGAGATAGGGAACCCAGGGGCTCTGGGTCTGGGAGAGGTCCCCCAGGAAAGGTTTGGGAACCCGAGGGGCCGAAACCCTGGAAAACTTCGGCTGTGGCAGCAAAATAAGATCCCAAGCTGGGTATAGCTTGGGATTCAACAGTAACACCCAGATTTTGTACACCTAAGTCCAGATTTGGGAAAGAGTTTACCACACCACCAAATCAAGGAACAGTTCTGCAGCAGATCTCAAGAAGTACCCAGCAGCCTGGAAACTGACTATAGCTTCACCAGTCAGGAATGTCCATATCACAGTGGCAATATTAGACCATAGCTGGCAATGAATGGCACAGAACTGGAACTGCATTCTCGTCTTGTTCATTCGCTCATTGAGTCAACTCTGTGCTATGCTAAGGCAAAACTGTTCTCTCATTTCTATGGTGCAGCTCCCGTTGACTTGAATCGCACCTGTATCTAGAGCAGACTTTGGATCTGACCTCCAACCTGTCTCAGTACACAGCCTTTCACGAGAACTGAATTCACTAGCATCGCCTGCAATTCTGGTACTGCTTGTCATCAAATTAAAGCGGATTTAAAAGTGAAGCACAGCTTTATTTTGCAGCCTGGCTACTTTATTGAAATTAAAAAGTTCCTCTAAGAAACTGACATTTTGCCTTAAACTTTCCAGAATAATGCTTAGGAAGACCATTGCCTGGATAAAAGGGAGTATGTTAGAAATACCATCATTATTAGACATGACCCCAAATATGCAAAAGCAGATGGGTTTCCTGGGGGGGTGAACCAGCACAACATTGGTCAGCACTGAGGTTTAAGGTCCCACCCACTGTGTTGGGAGACCTTTACTCCTATATTTTGGAGTTTTTCTTATGAGACTTGATTCCTGTCTATGCTTATGATTCTTACTATGTTTACAACACAGTAGTCAGCCAATACAAGTAATGTACATTTTAATCTAGATGGACCACACTATATATGGGTATGGCTACACTTGAAATTTCAAAGCGCTGCAGCGGCAGCGCTTTGAAGTGCGAGTGTGGTCACAGCGCCAGCACTGGGAGAGAGCTCTCCCAGAGCTGCACATAAACCACATCCTCTACGGGTGTAGCTTGCAACGCTGGGAGCCGCGCTCCCAGCGCTGCGGCATTGTTTACACTGAGGCTTTACAGCGCTGTATCTTGCAGCGCTCAGGGGGGTTGTTTTTTTCACACCACTGAGCGCGAAACTTGCAGCGCTGTAAAGCGCCAGTGTAGCCATGTATTCCTGATTTGTGTCAGTTTTTGTGCTAGGCTTTTGCAATGCCATACCACAGGCTGGGAGCATGAGATCAGCGCTTCTAAAAGCGTGTTACAAACACAGGAAGAAATTCACGCTAGCGTGGAGGGGGTGTGCAAAGCTCTCTGCATTACTTAAACCACCTGGGCATAGCCAGAGCATCCAGGCACGGGTTCCAGCACACCCTATATGCATCGTAATAGACTCTGGACCTTCTCTGAATAGGCTAGCATAGATAGGGACCATCGAATCCACTGTTACTCAACTGCAGTGACCTGAAGTCCACTGGGAGAGGCTGTGGCCTGTATTCCATGCCCTCTTTTACAGCCACTTGGCTGGAAGAGCTACTTGGCAGCTTCACAGCCTAGCTACGAATCACGAGGATGGAGTCCAGCCCTTCAATTCTTACGTGGTTAGCTCCTCGCACAAAACCAGTTTACTAGGGCTTCATGCAGAGAGGAGTGATACAAATAGCAGCCTTTTTAATTAAGAAAAATAACTTTCTGAATATGTAATTTTCTGAAGGAAGTTGGAAGAATGTTTGCTGACCTAGCAAAAAAAGTTAATTCATAAAATGAATTAGACTATTATAGGTGGAATACGCTATATGCTAGTATGCCCTATCATACAGAACTCTACAACCATAGTATCTCGCAAGTATGAGTTTTTAAATAAGTGGTTTTTCAGTACCCATCAAGTCTGATCCCACTTGTAAGTCAAAGCAGTTAAAAAAAGCAAAAACAAACAAACAAACACAAACAATCCAACAATCACCTATAGCTGTGAAACAAACTTGGGGAGAGTCATAGCTGCATGTTAAATTGCTTCCCAAAAATGAATTGTACCAAAAAGTATAAATGTAATTCATCTGAACACCATAATAATCCACCCGAGAGCCTCAGTACCATGTCTCTAGCCCCAGTCCATTTAACTTTCCCGGACAGCCGGCATTTGTATAGCTTCCATTTGCTGCACCTGAATCTACAAAGAACGTGATTTGGCTTGGTACTGCTACTCCAGGAATTAATTATCATTTTATACATCAGTATTTAGTTACGGTGCTGCAAATGTCCTCTAGCCAATCATAATTCAGGTTCTGAACAGCAGAGGTTAATCTCTAAACACTGGGAATTTGGCAAAAGTTATTATAACGAACGGAAAGTTCCTTGCTCATATTGTTTTAACTATATTAAGCTTCCATTCACAAATACTGTCATTATAGCAATGATTAATCTCAGCACTTAGGCTATTTAAAAAGCCATCATAGCAATTATTTGACAAGTGGAAATATGTTATCTGCCAATTTTCTTTAAAAATGACTTACAACCCATGGGCAAAAACCTTGCTGGAATGTAACTGAAGAGAAATCTGTATTCACCTGTGACAACCCTGTGGAAAAGCCTCAGAGTTTAATTCTATTGGCTAGATCTTCAGATGGTGTAAATTGGCTTATGTCTATTTACTCCAGCTAAGGATCTGGCCCTATAGGTTTGTTTAGCAATTGTCCTGTTGGAGTCACCCCTATTAAGTGCTACTATAAAGGTTTTCCATAAGGCAGAACTTTGGCCCTGTGTCTTGTATTTAGTAAATTCAATTAAAGAGATTTGGCACACTACATATCAACAAGTCGTGTAAGTGTGTACTTTAAATAAGGCTAAGATATGAAATAGCAAACGTAATAAATCTTAGCTTGATAACACAGATTCAACATTTCCGCTGCTCGTCTTTTGCATTCCAGTATCTTTCTTGTGCATTCCAGTGAGACTGCTAACCTTCCTTGAGCACGGTCTAATCAACACCAGAATCTGATTCTTGACAACGTAAATATTTGATCCATGACTACTCAGCCACAGACAATCGAGGCACTGCGCTTTCTGGAAAAATTGCATCTGCACCCATGCAATAATCAATGGACAATGAAATTTGTTACACTGAAAAAAACTGCAAAGTAAGCATGTTTTTTAAATTATTATGATTTAATTCAATTATGAGATTGTGATATGTGTACAATAAAGTGACGGTACATAAACCAGACCATCTGATAAATGGTTTGTTTTAAAATATTGTTTCAGATTAAGAATCCATTATACCCACACTGATTACAATTGCCAAAGTGGTATGTCACGCATTTTGAAGCTATTGTGGTATATTAAGTCTTAAAAGTCTGAAAGCCACTGATCTAACCTATATGTGAGAATACACCACTTAAAAAAAAAATCAAAGACACAATCATATAGTCTTTACTCAGGCATAGCTGTTCCTGAAGGGTACAGGACTGAGCTCCATAAATGAATTAAGCACAGTTTATGGTTTGGGTCACTAGAACGAAATTCACAACTCTCTGCACAAGGGGGGAGGAACAGCTCAGTAGTTGGAGCATTGGCCTGCTAAACCCAGGGTTTTGAGTTCAATACTTGAGGGAGTCATTTGGGGATTGGTCCTGCTTTAAGCAGGGGGTTGGACTAGATGATCTCCTGAGGTCCCTTCCAACTCTAATAACCTATGATTCTTAAGAGTGGATTTCCAGGACACCGGGAAAAAAATCCAGCCCAATGTGTCTCAAGTTGGCTATCCAATACACAAATAACTCAAATTAATTGAAAGTTTAGGCTTCCATAGAACAACACAAGAACATGGCCACTAGAAGTTTTGTTGTTGATTTTTTTGCTACCAATACTGACTTTTCTTTACACACACACACACACACAC